>NC_137470.1:98428883-99028883 GCF_964235325.1 Thermobia domestica
CTTGTCTCTCTTATACTTAGTAGTACTTGTTTCACAGTTACTTTCAGTGAACTTGAACGACAAGGACACGAACACATATACATCGAAGACATAAAATTTCAAAGGATCACCCACCGGGAATCGAACACGATTTCGCGAGCACTGAACTATCTGAGGCAGCGATGACGTGGGTCAATGAACAAATTGACCCACAACCCATCGACCCACCACCCACCAAAACACATAGTCATCAACTCTGACACATGATTCAATGCCTCTTCTTTACTGACTAAAGTTTTTATACTTGTAATAAAATCATTTTGTTAAATTCTTACTAATCAGGGTTTGATTTTGAGTTTGAATTGAGTTATTTTTACAAACAAACCAACTATCAATTTTGTATATATACCAACCCACTACCAATTTTGCCACCCCTATCATAAAGAAGAATTTTAATAAATGCTATGTGACGTTCTGTTCATTTTCAATAAAGAGTTAATATACTGACTTTCAACTCTGTAAGTTTAACGGCTTGTGAGATACTCAATTTTTTCCCCAAAAATTCGGATCCCCACTACCCCTTAAGATATTGCTATAATGAAAATGATATGATAACATCCCACTTTGGATTAAGACATAACTATATACCAAAAGTCATTCCATTTGACTTTGCAATTTGGCCGTGATGATCAGGCACACATACTATCCGTGCAACAAGAGTTGGCCTCTAACAGATCAATATTCCAAGTACTATTATTGTTGATATTTTGGAAATTATGCACTCTTATATTTTTACGATTATGAAACTATGACTTGTTAAGTGTCCTAATTTGTCGCCAGAGCTACTGTGTCTGTTAAAGAGCAACATGGCAACAGCGCCAGCAATACTCCGCGTGCTCTATCCAACTGTCAGAAACCATCTCTTGTTGAACGGATAATAGTTACATCCATTTTTTATATAATAATATATATATATATATATATATATATATATATATATATATATATATATATATATATATATATCTTATAGTGATTCAAAAATGTATTTTTTCAGTAGGTAGCTCCTCCCCCATCAGGAAGTCGCGGACGGAAATACGGATTGCCGCTGTCGACGGTGGCGGGCTGAAGCAAAGAGCCGGTATCCGCCCGTAGCGGCACGACGATCTACTTGTTAAAAATTGCCGACCTTTTGCCGAGTCGGCAAGCGGTCGAAAGTCGTAAAATAAAATGCCCTTTGCCGAATCTTTGCCGACTGTTGCCGACCGTTAGAGTCGCAAAACAGTCGGAACGTCCTCTTTCTGACCATCTGCCGACTCCTTATGCCGGCCTCTTTTCAACGGCGGTGCCGGCGCATTTACTGCGCCTTTACGGCTGTTTGTCGACTGCTCGGCAAGGCAACTATTCGTCGCGGTCGAAAATCGCGCTTAAAGATACGGTGTCCGGCGCCGGAAATCCTACCGCGGCATCTGATCGGCATAGACAAATTGTCCGGCTGTAGGTGGCAAAATCCTGATGGGTCTAAAACCTAATAGGCTGTGTGTCTTAAAACAGGCACGTAACCAGAATTTCGTGCAGGGGAGAGCCGTGACATGAAATACTATGGGCATCACACCAGTTGCTTCATCATTCTACACTATTTTACTGGAGCAAATATTGGTTCGTTTAGCCAGGATTTCGTAACGGGGGTGGGGGTGGGGTGGCGTGAAATAAAATTCTGAAGGACCAGTAGCTCGATGAATATAAACTGCTTTACTATCAACATATATTGGTTTGTTAGGACAATAAAATGAGGATATGTTAGTTTAATAACAAACTATGAAGAAATCTCGAGTAAAATAATGAACAACATATTGAAAAAGATTTTACAATATTTACATCCTTGCTCTGTTCCTTCAAATATAACAAATTTCCTCTCATTAAGACCTCAACTATTATAGAAAACTGCATATTCACTATTATAAAAAGTACATACTCAATAATATATGTACTCAAAAATTTTAGAGTATCTTTCTTCCTTTCTCTGTTGAATCAAATGTTAACAGAAGTTCCTTATCAGATAATTTTTTGTTTTTATTATTCCGTCAACTGCTGTCTGTTCCAAACGACAGGTTAAAGGAGCAGTAGAAAATTGTTTTTGAGGTAACTTGTTTGATACTGCAATGATCAGAGACGAAAAATTATGATAAAAAATGTCCAAGTTGTTACACAAAGGCACTATGTTTTCGGAAGCTTGAAATTTCCCTGACTAGTAGCAGAAATTCTGAGAATTCCGTAACTTTTTAGAAATACCAAATTCCCTGACTTTCCGAGGATATCTCGCTCCCCTCACCACCATGTATTGCAAGTAATACAAATCTCCTCATGAGAAAGAGTAACCAAACGCTTCTTGTATTTTTTTTATTTTTAACGCTGATCCTTATTTTTCTAATTTTATTTTGTTTCATCCTTCCTTAATTTTTCATTTCTAGTCTCGAAGGGGGGGGGGGGGGCTGAGTCCGATGCTTGCTTGAGAGCAAAGAAGTAGTATAAGTCCTTTTGCTATTATTGCAATTACAAATATCAATATTCAAAAGATGCCTACACTTCTTTTTTCACTTAGGGATACTCATCTGAGGTAAGTAAACAGAAACAAATAAAAAAGGAAGGGTAATGGAGACCTTGAAAGTAAAACGTAGACAAATTCACCAGTGTTCAGAAGGATATTTTTAAATCACGCTCCACCCTACTCATAGGAGCTAAATACGCGGTTCTAGTTAATTATCCGTTTCTCGGCACGTAACAGAAATTTAGCAGAAATCCAGGTGCTGGTACTGGCGGTCTTCGTGATCGAGTGTACTAGCGCAATGCGCTAGTAATTATAATTGCTGTTTGTGAAGGTTCAAACCCGGATCAAGGAATTTTTTAATTTATATTTTATTTTTTAAATTTTCATAAAACTTTTCAGAAAAAAGGAATCATACAATAGCAGTGTTGGAGATTCGAACCCAAGAAACCTAATTAGTATCTTACTGTTCAAGTACGTTATCCACTCACCCAAAGACACGCAGAGTAACAAAAATTATATCTCGGACTACTTTTAATATTTTGTTTTTTTTTAACGTTAAGTTCTAAGCTATGATGATTCGTTCTGATATTTCTTTTAATTTTTGCAGCTTGTTGTCTGAACTGCAACATTAAAATAAATGTAAATAAGTATTTCATTCATGTTATCTACTTGAATAGTTTTGTTAGACATAATTAAATTACGAAGTGGATTAGCATTGTAAGGACTGATTGTTTATAACATTGATTTCAGGAAGGGTTAAGCAATGCAGATCCACGACAAAAAATCTTTTAACAGATTACAAGACGTTTCTTTTAGATTTCTTTTAGATTTCAGAATTAATGAAATACCTACCAAGACACACAGGTTTCTGTAGTAGAAAAATATTATGTCACACTCAAGATTTCCTCAAAAGTGTTGTCCTAACCGAGACTTGGCTACCTAAGCCTTCATTCGGGAAACCGAAAGTTTCTGTTTTTTCTGTTATTTTTTTTAAAATGAATCAAAGCTTTTTTCGTTCTTTCTCGCTCCGACCATCATTTCATGACATAACCCTCAACTTAGGAGACTTCGGCAGTAGTTGAAAGAATAGTCGAGATGTTATAGCCATTAGGTTAGAAATCCGGTAATTTGGGTTCAAATGCGCTCTAACTCAACTTCATACTTTTAAATTTAATTTGTTCTTGCAAGGTGTATGATGACTTCTCTTGGCTCAAAGTTCTCCATCTAGATATGAGATGGAAGAATCATCCACACGTTGATCTTGAGAAAGAGAGAGTAGATATATCTCCAATTGAAATATTATCAGAATTAGGGATGGTATCGAGACGAGACGAGACGAGACTTTGTACAGTCTCGGTCTCGTCTCGGTTGATAAGTAGCGGTCTCGGTCTCGATCTCGTCTCGAGTCAAAAATCGCCGTCTCGGTCTCGGTCTCGTCTCGGTCAACAGATGCTTGTCTCGATCTCGGTCTCGGTCTCGAAGGCCAAGTCTCAAAAGTCTCGAAATAAACAGTATGAAATTAACATTGTGAAAGTATTATTATCGTACAGTCTGTCGTTTCCGGTTATTACTTTTTGCCTTCATTCTTGACAGAATTATGGTTTGATGTACTTCTTCGTAGCTAATTTGCTATCGCTAATGCTTTCCATGCGTGTGTTCCGAGTTCAATCATCAATGGGTATAACATACCTGGAATAAAACCCTAATAGTAACCCATATTTCACTTTCAGCAATAGATTTTGTCTCAAATAGCCTCAGTACTTCCTATACAATTAAACTCTATCAAATTAACTCCAGTACTATACAGTAGTTTATTTACTTTCTTTGAATCAGAATTATTCAATACCTCCTAACGGATAACGCAACACATAGCAGCACGAATATAATAATTTAATCGTACCGAAATTGAAATTTTACAATTTCTCAGTTATTATCCAAAACACTCTGCTTTGATTGTCATTTTAAAAACAGAATATAACGTTCATTATCTTAACAAATAGAGTAAATTATTACTACAATATATTTTGTTTCAAATTGATCAATTGCTTTATTACCGTTTCACATCTTAGTGTTTAATTGACACTTTAAAACAGGCACTTCCTTAACCTTATGGTGGGAGCTACGGCACTCATCTTTGCTATCTGTGGTCTCGGGTTGGATCACCAAACAAGTTAGATTCAAAGTCTTATGTTTTGTATAGTTCGCGTCTCACTTTAAGTACCTTCTGTTTCTAATACAAGTTTATAAGGTCTTAATGTATTGTCGTATAAGCATATATCCAGTGCCGTAACATAGATTAAGCTTATTCCTGAGTTCTCAGCGGTGCATGGAGCCGCGGTGGCTCAGTGGTAGAGCGTTCACCTCTGGTGCTTGGGGTCACGGGTTATGTCCCAATCCCCGCCAAGTGAACTTTGTAGTGGACAAACACCGTGTGCGTGGGTTTCCTCGGGGTTATCCCGTTTCCTCCCACTTTCTTCATTCCACAATTTCATTCATTACTCATCATCACCGTCTCCTTTAGCCTAACCGGCATAATCGTGGGACGTAAAACTCAAAGATTAAATTTAATTTTTCTCAGCGGTGCATGTGATCTTTATTCGAGAAAACTAATCATGCGTTCATTACGCTGAAATTTTACGCTTGAAAATTACTTGCGAAACATGGACATACATATTATGTAAGTATATAGGTAATTCGAGCTATATGTATCTATTTTCTCTGTCCCGGCAAAACAAGTGATTCTTAACTTTCTAGTTTTCTTTAGTATTAATTTTCGTAGTTTTGCTGCAATATGAAGTATCAAATTTGGTTTTTCGCTGTACGAATTTAGCTAAATTTTGGATCTGTTTTTACCTTACCTTACCTAGTAAAAGTTATATATATACACATGAACTTTAGAGGTAGACTATGCTAAGTCATTTTTTGGTAGAAATTGAGTTAAGAATACTTTTTTAATATACTATGTTCTTTCTAGTGGTGTAACAATGTGTCTAAAAGCATCCTATTACTTTGTAACTACTTAGTATAGTTTGAAAACAGTACTATAGATCTTATTTAAGAAACCGTTTTTTCACTTCTCTTGTAAAATTACGAAATTATGACTTGGTTTTGTTTACCTCTGAGGTCCATATATAATAAAGTCATAGCCATAATCATAATCAATCATTGTCAATCCTCTGCTGAATGAAGGTCTTTTCAAGTCTTCTCCACAACTATCTATCTTGAACAATTCTTTTTCAGGTTACTCCTCAGTTGTTCTTGATTTCGTCAAACCTTCTTGTATAAGGACGTTTTCTAGGCTGTTTTTATCTCGTGGTATCCTGTCTAGAATTGTTTTTGTTCATCGATCATAATTTCTTGCAATATGTCCAGCACATTTTCCAGCCCATGTTAAAAATTATTCAATTAGTACCCGTCATTAGTTGCCAAATAATTCTTTCTATTTTATACATTTGGCCTACAAATAGTTCAAATCCGCTACTTTTGGAGCACAGACACGCTACTTTTTGATCTTCGAATCTGGCAACACTGACTCAATGATTTAAATCAACACAATGTGAGGACCTCTATTTGGTCTAGCGACTAGCACGCTTGACTTCGGTTTGCGTGGTCCCGAATTCGATTTCCGGTGGGGGTACAGTTGAACGACCGAAGTGGTTCGGTTTCCATTATAATCATTAGCTCCACGTCTCCTTTAGGCGCCCTAGCATAATCATAGGACGTTAAACTAAAACAAACCAAACAAAAAATCAACACCACAATACGGTATGTATTACTAACTGCAAGTCCTTTATTGCATATAGCTATATAGTATGGATCGAATTTGAGGTGGTCGGTGGTAAAACTAAAACAAGTGAAATGTAACTAGGGTGTATTTAGAATTTTTAATTAAGCATGGTTTTGTGTATATCAAGTCTAAGGCTTAAGGGAACAACTAGTGTTACTGAAAAGTTCTCAGTTACAATTTGCATTTACATGTATTGCTGGAACGAAAACTTTGACATTAACATTATAAGTAGCCCAAAGACTATGAAAAACGTCGTCTTTTGAAACCATTCTTGTACCATAAAACAAATTACGAGTTATTAAAATATTTTGGAGCTTAGTTACGTTGTTTGCACTATATTTAGAATAATATTTAGCAATTTAAGTTGGCAACACTGCTTAAAATAGTAGGACTGCAACTTGTTTTAATTAAAACAACCAAAAACTATTGTTGTAATGTTATAGAAGCAAACTAAAACAACAATCATTATAAAAACTTAATACAAATGCGTTATTTTAAGCAATATAACAATCACTATCCATGTGTTTGGTATCTCTGAAACGGTTTGAAATAACAATTCTTGTAAATGACATAATGATCACTTAAGTCTTTTGGAAGCATCTACATGATGAGACATGATATGTCAGCACGTTTTCGAAGTAAAGTCTTTAGAAAAATTATTTTTTTTTCATTTCTTGTAACTTTGTGCCTTCATTCATTCGAAATACAGTATATTATACCATGATCATAGTATATGACGCTAAGATACAAATGATGCGCATTGCACCGTCTATGCTATTTGAGTTATTAGAGATCTCCAAAATGTTGATGTTACTGATACTGTATTGTCCTTTGTTACTCTGAATAATGTATGTGGCATTGTGGTTTTATTTAATATCTAAATTAGAAACAGGTAATACTCTACATAGTGCAATTTGAGAAAATATAACTTTATTTTGCGTTGGTAACACTGCTTGTTTATATATAGGCACGGATCCAAGAGAAGGGCTATAGGAGCTACATCCCCACTTAACGTTCAGGTATACACTGAATAAAATGAGCTTCAATCCTGCTTTACACTGGATAAAGAGGCAAGGTATGGTTTAGCCCCTCCCTTGATCATATCCTGGATCCGCGCCTATACATACATACATACATATATATATATATATATATATATATATATATATATATATACAGGGTGGGCCATTTTAATCTTTCCACGGAAATATCTCGAAAACGGTTGAATATAAATAAACTGAACAAAAACTCAAATAGGAAATAGTATGGGACAAATCGAATGGTGATGTCATGGTGTCCCCCAGGGCCGCTCTTCAAGGGCGCCCGGGGCCCAACTTTAAAATTTTAAAAGGAAACATGGGGCGAGTGACACCTCGTTCGATAGATCTTTAAAAACTGAAAAGGAATGTGGCAAAAGATTTTTTTCATATCGGTCACCGTTTTCAAAATGGCAGCCAAGATAATTATGTTACCTGTATCAGTTAATTGTTTAGTAGCACTAATATGAAAACGGTTGAACATAAATGAACCAAACGAAAGTTCAAATAGGAAAGCCATGGGGGCACATCGAATGGTGTTGTCGCTGTGTCCCCAAGGGCCGCCCTTCACGGGAAACCAGGGCCCAACTTTAAAATTTTAAATGGAAACATGGGGCAAGTGATACCTCGTTCGATATACCTTCAGACACTAAACAGAGTTGAGACAATGAACAGAACAAAAAGTGAAACAGGAAAACGACATAACGCACGTCAGATGATGACGTGGTGACCCCCAGGGCCGCCTTTCATGGTGGCCAGGGCCCAACTTCAAAATTATCAATGGTAGAAACATAGGTCAAGTGTTATCTCGGTCGATAGAACTTTAAAAACTAAAAAGTGTTGTGGTAAAAGATTTTTCATATCGGTTACCGTATTCAAAATGGTAGCCAAGACATGGTGCATTTGCATTATGGCACTTTTACTCTAGGCATCTTCTCCTCTGTTGAAACATTTTCGAGTCCTGGAATGATAAATACCCTCTGTGATTTCCTATAGGAGTTTTATTCTGTTCATCCGTTATTATCTTCAACCGCTTTCATATTAGTGGTACTGGACGTTTTATCTGATACAGGCACCATGTCTTGGCGGCCATTTTGAAAACGGTGACCCATATGAACAATATTTTGCCAAAACGCTGGTTAGTGTATGAAGATCTATCAAACGAGGTATCACTTGACCCATATTTTCGTTTAAAATTTTTAAGTTGGGCCTGGGCCCCATGAAAGCCGTCCCTGGGGGGCACCGCGACAACATCATTCGATTTGCCCCGTGGATTTAATATTTGAATTTTAGTTTGGTTAATTTATGTTCAATCGTTTTCATATTAATGCTACTGGACGTTCATCTGATGCAGGTAACATATCTTGGGGGCTATTTTGAGTACGGTGACCGATATGAAAAATCTTCTGCCACATAGTTTCTTAGTTTTTAAAGATCTATCGAACAAAGTGTCACTCGACCCATGTTTCCATTTAAGATTTTAAAGTTGGGTCCCAGGCCCCCTTGAAGAGCGGACGTGGGGGGCATCATGACATTGCCATTCGATTTGCCCCGTTGTATTTCTTATTTTAATTTTTGTTCAGTTCATTTATGTTCAATCGTTTACGAGATATTTCCGTGGAAAGGTTAAAATGGGCCACCCTTTATATATATATATATATATATATATATATATATATATATATATATATAGAGAGAGAGAGAGAGAGAGAGAGAGAAGATTATATACAACAGCAGTGGATTAAGTTTCGGGAGAGGCTTGAGGAACTGGTAACAAACATTTGTGTTGTACTTACAATGCGAAAAATGATTACAAATTTATTTCGGGAGGGGCTTGAGCACGATACCTACTCCCTAAAAACGCCACTGTGCAGGTACATCAGTCAACCGTTCCAATATTATCTCATACAGCAATGAAACAAATTTTGAGTAAAGGCAAAATAACTATCAATATTCGAGACGAGACCGAGACTTTCGAGACTGGCCATGGTCTCGTCTCGGTCTCGTCTCGATTTATAGAGGTCTGTCTCGGTTTCGGTCTCGTCTCGGTATGTAAAAGTCCGTCTCGGTCTCGTTCTCGTGTCGGTATATAAAAGTCCGTCTCGGTCTCGGTACCATCCCTAATCAGAATCATCAATCGACATTCATATTTGATTATATTTTAGTTCATTTTTGTTTATTCGTTTATACGAAATTACAGTTCTCGATTACTTAAAATATAGCAAGGGATAGTGAGTTATATATTACGGTGCATTACTACAGAGAACTCGTATTCCTTTGATATCGTATATACTTCTAATGAAAAGATGCTTGTATTAACTATGGATAAATTACACAAACTCATGTTATGTACACACAAAATATGACTATTTGTCATATTTGAAACTGCTATATCTCTTGTAGTTTCTGAGTAATAAATTAAGAAAAGAGTTACCTGAATTTCGAGACACGGTGTATATATAAATATATACACTCTATTTTTAGCGGCTACACATAGAGCCGCAGTTCATGTAACTGCTCAATCCTTAAAATCAAAATATAGTTCCCTTAAATACCTTGCGAACGGTAGGATTACTATAGTTTTATTTGACAAGGAAATATGCAAAGGAATCCTCATGAAAACATATTTGACGAACTAGCAAGAACTATTCTTATTGGCGCTTGAATACGCTTGAAGATTATGAAACCCAGTTATGGTAAAGTTAATGAAAACTTAGTTATTTGGAAATCAGATGTTTGGTGATATTACTCAATTATGTAGCAACTAGGATAAATACAAATATACTTTATAATATCGTTTATGTTATTATGAATCATTTCAAATAAATTAATAAGTTTCATTGTATCGCAAAATTAAGACAATATGAAGAAAAATATATAAACGGCAAAAAATTATATTTAAAGTGGCAATTGTGATACATATCAATTCTACAGAAACTTAACATAACTAGAAATAAACATGAAATACATAAAATTAGCACATAAAGAAATTTTTAGATATAATATAAGAGTACTAGATAAATACAAAATAGAAACACAGTAACAATTTAGAAGGAATTAACTGTGTCATGCAGATAGTGAACAAAGAAATGATATAATCTTGAATGTCAAAAAACTTTTATTACCCAAAGAGTTAGAAGATAAATGAGGTAAGCAACAGTAAGGTTAAATTCAAGGGTATATTCAAAAAGAAGAAATAATATTCCTTTTCGTAATCTACTGACAATAGAACGAATAATAGACTTTTTGTCGACAGTTGAAATATTACTATGTATAAAATATAATATTAAAAATAATTAGTTTAGAATATATATATTAACTAACGTCGTATATATATTAGGTGATAAGTAACAGTGAAAGATTGAACTTAAATTAACGCGTTGGTCTCCATAGTTATCTTTCTCCTTTCACGGGAAGCAAACTTGTAATCATGTGCCACATACTTGCACACGTTTGTCATTATCATGGGGCCCGTCTTTCAAAATTATGACTGTAAAATTATTAGTGGCAGGATGCATTTGGCCTACATTCTCTTTAGAGCAGGGTTAAACCAAGTGCGAACTTGAGAAACATCTTTAAAACAGAATTTATAATCTTATTTATTTATTTCTTGTTGCTTAACTTACCCCTTCCAACAGCAATGTTAAGGGACGCAACATGCGTTTAAAGTAGGTGTCAGACCCATTCTGAGTAGCATATCTCACGGAATTGATTCCAGAACTATGCACAATGAAATAACTGATATTAGGCACCTGACATGTTACTTACACATTACAAAAAACATATTTTGCTAAATGTAGGAGTTTGTATATCGTTTACTGATTTGTGAAAGAGCATTAAAAGAGTGAAGTAGTAAAATTTGGAAGTATTAATACTGAAAGTCGTTTCTAAAGCCTACGTGATACATATTACTATACTTATTAAACTTTTGATCGTATTGTTCGATTTTGTTTGCGAATTTGTATTGGAGAGTGTTATCTATTTATTTTTAAAATTTTATTCAAAAAATCGACAAATTTAGAAATAAAATTAAGAAAAACAAAATTAAGAAGTAACTGCGTTTTGGAGTTCCTTCAGAAACTGAAATACGTTTTATTTCCTAGGAGTTATAAATAGAAGGGAGGGTCTGGCTACTGTGCTAACTGGAGAACAATTGAGGTTTGCTACCCTCTTATCATTTAGTGTTGTTTTCTGTGCTTTGATGTGCCATTTCTCTATGGAAGTGATACACCTTATCATTACTTTTGTAGACTATTGAAACATACTTTCTGTAATATAAAATCTCAGATTTGCAAAAAAGTACAGCGTAGAACAAGCGAAACGTGATTAGTCAGTGACAAATGGGAGAACTGTTATAATAATGGTAGTGGCAGTGGCGCATACGAGGACTTTGCATAACATGTTGGTGAATTGGAAGATAATAGTTTATCCGAAGCCAGCGCAACAGTGTTCGGGTAAATTGAAGAAAATTCGAGAACTTTCATGATGGAAATATCCAACGGACGTCAACTCTCTCGTTCTCAAGAGATAACCAGGTTGAAACATTGGCGTGTGAGATCTTTTTGCTGTAGATTGTGCACTCAAGTGTTTTAAACTTTTTGTAATTGCCGAAATGTTAGATTTTATTATTCGCCATACAAAACAGTCTTGAAGAACTACATTGTTAAGGCAAAATATGATATTGGCATAACAAAAGTACCAGAAGTGTTCAAAAATTATAAGGGTTGATTCTTTAAGCAGGTGTGGAGAAATGTCGAAACAAATATTTGAAATAAATTTAGAGTATGGAATACGGGTTTCCAGTTTTTCGCATGGAAATGCCCAGACATCGAGTTTAATATATTTTGAGGTGTATTTGGTTTGATGACAAACAGACGCAAGAAGAGAGGAAAATCAATCTTGATATAAGTTTGAAGCAACATTAGAAGTTTCAGAACTGATCCCAAAGCGTGTGAGGGAGATATGAGCGAGAAAAGTTATTGGATGCGTGTAGTATTTGGTTTGCTAGAGACTTTTAGTGTTAGTGGGAAAAACATAACTACATATCTTTTTTACAAACTTTCATTTGGTTCAAACGCTGATGGTAATACAAGTAAACCTAGTAGACAAGATTGTTTATTTTCGGAAAGAAATTCCAAAGGAATCCCTTGCATGTGAAACTCGAGAACAATGTTTCTATTTATTTGGTTGCTAGAATGATACTGTAATTTTCTTACGTTTCAAAGGAAAATAAGTCTGTAATTTCGCTTTCAGCTCTTCGGATAAAGTTTGCGATTCCTGAAGTTGAAAGTAAAGGAAAAAGCCAAAAATAATTGTTTTCTGCAATTAATCCTAATATGATGTTAATATTTTTGACCAAATTTTAAGGGACTATTAAATAAGAGGAGGTACTCAGCAACATCTTTCTTCAATTGTTTTTATGATTTTCTTAATATAGCAGCTTTTAATGGGTACAACATTTACAGAAATGAAATTGGAAATATAGGAATATGGGAAATTTTTCCGCATACTGTCAAAGATTAATCAAATGCGGAATACTTATTTCTTAAAGGCAAAATAAATTAGTTACAACTGCGGTCAGAACTTGCAGTTTCGGAGATTTGGTAGAGAAGCTAATATCTACAAATGCATAAAGAAGCAAGAAAAACAAGAGATGCAGACTCTGCCCTCACAAAGGTGACAAACGTTGGGAATTTGGATATAGAGAGCACACGAAGAAAGTTCGTCTGCGCTTAAAGTACCAGGAAGAAGCTGAAAGTCATGAGAATGATGAGAGTGAACAAGATTAGATCTGAACCAAAGTTTGAAAGTAAAACAATTACACTTACTATATGTTCTTTAGAAGACACAATAATCATAGAAAAAAGTATGACCAAAAAAAAAACATAAAATCAAAAGCATTTTTTTCTAGTAGATCATTATTTCAAATTTCACAGTAAAATACTTACAGAATCTGTTTCTAAATTAGCATTTATAGAAAGTTATTGTACTGAATTAAATATTGATAATTATATAGCTTATGCAAATGTATACCTTATTATTATTTAAAAAAATATGCATATAAATAAAAATTAGCGAAATAAATAAAAAATCAAACTAATTGCTGTTAAGTTAAACGTGGGGTCGAATTTTACCCCATGCGAACTTAACTTTACAATATTCGATGCGGATTTCCAGTGTTAAGTAAACGTTATATAAAGCAGAAACTTAGAATTGGCATTTGTAATAATTTTAGTTACAAAGCAGTACATGATCTTAAAATAAATAGGATGGATCTAGCTGAAAAAACAACTTATATGTCTTTACTAACGTTATAGATAGACAAGAAAGAAATCTTTGTATTTGTGATGGAATTGAAGACCGAGAAGCATTAAAGTTGTATCGCTTCAAACTACTGGAACCGTAATACATGGTTCACTAAAATTGTTTAAAATATCAATTAGTGCATTTTAAAGTCATTTTGAGTTACATAACTGGTAAGAGTTCTTTTTACTGGTGTGCCTTTCTTCCCTTATGCTTCTGAGGAAGAAAGAATGAAAACTACTAATAATTTGTCTTATTATATGATATAAAGATAATAAGTGAAGCGTCGTTCTACATTGAATACAGTCGTCAAAATTTAAAGAAACTGAAATACCAAAGGTATTATTCAATTCTAATTACTTGTTTATCTTGTTAGATGTAGATACCCTCACAAGTTACTACTTCAAAAATTTTTCGTTTAACCCTAGATTAGGCACGTGAGTGACCTACGTCCCCCAGTGATTTATGTCTCAAACTTGCAACACTGTGTTTTTGGTATTCTGAGTTGCGCCTTTCAGTAGCTGAAGGTTAATTATTAATGTTTAATGTGGTGGTAGTACTACACTTGTATTTCCCATCTACAATTTGTAAGAAATAAACACTATGCGGCAGTGTATTTGGGTAACAATTTTCAATTGCACGCCTATATACGTAACAAGTAAAACATCTAAACGCCGAAAGACAAAGACAACAAAAGATAAGAGTGTTGTTCTGCCGTGGCTTCAGGAGGAAGAGGAATAGTCGGAAATCCGTTTTGATTAGGGTGATTATGAAATTTATCACGTAAGTGCAAGAGACCACAACACTGAATCCGAACAAAATGAGCCATGGTGATATTTTTTGATCTTCTAAAGTAATGTATAATTAATGCACTTTGCATCCTGAAATTAAATACCAGTACACCTCAATTGTCCCAAAGTAATTGTTTTGAAGGACATCACCTGGAAAATTATTATACCGCAGACGTAACGCCTATGCTGTATTCCCAGGTGCGAGCGGTTCCTGGTTTGATTTCCGGTGGGGGCACTCGGTCGAAAAAGTGTAAAACGCTTTTTCAGGCCAACCACCCTGAATGAGGTTTTCCTCATTCACACCAGGAGTAGAGTGGGGTCACTTGCGGGTGTTTTTTTCCTACTGCGCATGCGCAAACCCTGGACGCTGATTGGCTGGCGCAGGTCACGTGACCCGGCCACGCCCCTTGACGCTGATTGGCCGGCCACGCCCCTTCACGCTGATTGGTCGGTGCAGGGCACGCCCCCGGCCACGCCCCCTGACGCTGATTGGTCGGTGCCGGCCACGCCCCCTGACGCAGATTGGTCACGCTCTTTTACGACCTCCGATTGGCTGGCAGCGGACCCCGCCCCGTACGCACCGATTGGCTGGCGCGGGACCCTCCCTCTTTACGCTGATTGGCCGGCCACGCGCACGCTCTGCGCTGATTGATCTGCGCCGCACACCGCACACATGCCACGCGCCACATAAGACTCGTCCCCTTTTATGAGCACTTTTATGAGCATATGCGCAGAAACATAAAATAGGACATAACACCCCCGTTCTCTTTTACGAGCACTTTATAGCAACATAATAGAGCAGAGAAGAAAAAAATAACACGCATGCGCAGAAACATTTACATTTCCGATTCGACCATGCTGGTAAAGAATACCACACTTATTTCTACCTGGGTCTTATAGTTTATGTGGGATACGCCCTTTGTATGACACTTAAAAACCCAATCACTCGTAAACGGAGCCGCATATCGAGGTCGTGTCTCCACATTTAGTAATTGGTCATCAACTACTACAAGTTCCAAAATAATGACCATCGAAGTCAAAGGTCAACATACTTAAAACCTAATCACTCGAAAACGGAGCCACATATTGAGATGGTGTTTCCAAATCTAGTAATAGGCCATCAGGTACTACAAGATCCAAAACATTGACCATCGAGGTCAAAGGTCAACATACTTAAAACCTAATAACACGAAAACTGAGCCATATATTGAGGTGCTGTTTCCAAATCTAGTAATTGGTCATCAGGTACTACAAGATCCAAAACATTGACCATCGAGGTCAAAGGTCAACCTACTTAAAACCTAATCACCCGAAAACGGATCCATATATTGAGATGGTGTTTCTACATTTAGTAATTGGACATCAGGTACTACAAGATCCAAAACATTGACCATCGGGGTCAAAGGTCAACATACTTAAAACCTAATCACTCGAAAACGGAGCCACATATTGAGATGCTGTTTCCAAATCTAGTAATTGGTCATCAGGTACTACAAGATCCAAAATATTTACCATCGAGGTCAAAGGTCAACATACTTAAAACCTAATAACTCGAAAACGGAGCCACACATTGAGATGATGTTTCCAAATCTAGTAACTGGTCATCAACTACTACAAGTTCCATAATAATGACCATCGAGGTCAAAGGTCAACATACTTAAAACCTAATAACTCGAAAACGGAGCCAAATATTGAGGTGGTGTTTCCAAATCTAGTAATAGACCATCAGGTACTACAAGTTCCAAAATAATGACCATCGAGGTCAAAGGTCAACATACTTAAAACCTAATAACACGAAAACTGAGCCACATATTGAGATGGTGTTTCCAAGTCTGGTAATTGGTCATCAGGTACTACAAGATCCAAAACATTGACCATCGAGGTCAAAGGTCAACATACTTAAAACCTAATAACTCGAAAACGGAGCCACACATTGAGATGGTGTTTCCAAATCTAGTAATAGGTCATCAAGTACTACAAGTTCCAAAATAATGACCATCGAGGTCAAAGGTCAACATACTTAAAACCTAATCACTCGAAAACGGAGCCACATATTGAGATGGTGTTTCCACATTTAGTAATTGGTCATCAGGTACTACATGTTCCAAAATAATGATCATCGAGGTCAAAGGTCTACATACTTAAAACCTAATCACTCGAAAACGGATCCATATATTGAGATGGTGTTTCCAAATCTAGTAATAGGCCATCAGGTACTACAAGATCCAAAACATTGATCATCGAGGTCAAAGGTCAACATACTTAAAACCTAATAACTCGAAAATGGATCCATATATTGAGATGGTGTTTCCACATTTAGTAATTGGTCATCAGGTACTACAAGATCCAAAACATTGATCATCGAGGTCAAAGATCAACATACTTAAAACCTAATAACACGAAAACTGAGCCACATATTGAGATGGTGTTTCCAAGTCTGGTAATTAGTCATCAGGTACTACAGGTTCCAAAACATTGACCATCGAGGTCAAAGGTCAACATACTTAGCAGAGATATGCCATTTTAGCTAGCTGAGAATTTAAAGAAACCGAGGGGACCTACTCAATTTTCTATCAACGAGAAATGCAATTTCATCTACCTCAGAATTTATGTGCCTTTTTGGGTATATTTTGGACTTTGTCAAAATTTTCGGTGGTTGTTTTGCAAAGTAAAATTCCGTTTTTTTCTATTTACAGGTTTAGAAAGAATACGTTATTGGGAAAAACACTAATTTGTGTTCTATAGTTGGAACAGCCCCAATTACTTTTTTCTCGCAAACACCTGATTTTCCGAGAAGAATTTTGCAAAAAAATATAGCTTTACAGTGAATAATTGTTGAACGTTAAGAATAATAGGTTATTAGAAAAAACACTAATTGGTGTTCTATAGTTGGAACAGTCCCAATTACTTTTTTCTTGCAAATACCTGATTTTTCCGAGAAGAATTTTGCAAAAAAATATTGCTTTACAGTGAATAATTGTTGAACGTTAAGAATAATAGGTTATTAGAAAAAACACTAATAGGTGTTCTATAGTTGGAAGACAGCAATTAAGATTTTACAATATTCTAAAAGTTAGATAAACAGCAAAAAAAATGGAGCGATTTAATATAATATCCGAATCTCAGCAATATTATAGACAGTTTAAAGATAATGGGAATTTACTGACAATTGAATTAACTCCTCCCCCAGAGGGAGAAAACCCCCTTGAATGGGTAGAAAATGGTATTAATGATTTGGTACGGTATGTAATGAGAGGTGTGCTCCCTCATCATCGTGTAGGGTTGACTTTTATAAACCAAAATCACCCAGATAAACCATTCTATTTGTCGTTTCGAACTGCTAATAATATGACTGCTGAAAATGTGTGGAGTGCGTTAGAAAAAGTAATTCAATCCAATACTTCATTCTTATATCAAGATCGCTTTATTCTCTATTTTCACCACGTCGAATTACCTATTGGTATGGGACGGGTGAAACAGAATTTTTCTGACATAAACGAGTACATAAAACATAACAGAGGCATAATAGTCATTAAAAACCCTGAATACTATTGTTTGGGTCAAGCTCTGGTGGTGGCTATAGGGCTTATTGAACATAAAAATGATACAAAAGAAAGAGATAGATATCGCAATCAATACGCAAAACATATGTTTCAAAAGGTATCCGAACTAAGTGAAAAGGCTGGTGTTAGCCTAGAGAATGGCGGGGGGATACCGGAATTAAAAAAAATTTCAGGCATATTTAGCGGACTATAAAATCACGGTGTATGATGGGTTATCGGGAGAAAAAATATTTTTTGAGGGTCACGGTCATGGCAAACAGATTAATTTGTTATTTATTAACAACCATTATAACGTGATCACTAGCCTAACAGCAGCCTTTTCATGTGTTTACTACTGCGAAGAATGTCACAAAAAATTTCAAACCAAAGACAGGCACGTAGGGAAGTGTAAAGCTTTATGCAATAAATGCCAGAACAGACCACCATGCACAATTACGGAGCGTGTAGTATACTGCCGGGAATGCAATAGATGTTTTTATGGGCCTCAGTGCCTCAAAAACCATAAGGCTTCATTGTGCGCTATTCTGAAGGTGTGTCCTCAATGTCGTAAAGCCTACGTCGTGAAAAAAGGGCGGAATCCGCATATCTGTGGGGAGGTATTCTGCACGGGGTGTAATAATATGATGCCGTCAGGCCATTTATGTTATATACAACCATGCCGAATGCGTACCCCACAGAAATGGCTATTAGTGTTTTACGATATTGAGTGCCGCCAAGACAAAGAGATAGCCGGTGGTATTTTTGAGCATGAGCCCAACCTGTTAGTCAGCCAACAGGTGTGCTACCGTTGTAAAAACAGTGAGGCTGAACGGTGTGGTGTATGCGGCGATAGAACACATGTATTTTACGGGGACAAATGCATCGGCGAATTTTTAGACTATTTAGCACAAAGACGTTCTGAAATAAATAAAATAGTCGTCGTGGCCCATAACGCAAAGGGCTACGACGCCCATTTTATTTTACGTGCAATGATGCTTCATAAAGAATGGACACCGCGAATAATTATGCGGGGGTGCAAAATTTTATCGATGGAGTATTTATACTTAAAATTTATCGATAGTCTAAATTTCTTGCCGATGCCTTTGGCCAAATTAGGCGACGCGTTCGATCTGCCCGTCTCGAAGGGTCATTTCCCTCATCTGTTCAATGCAAAAGCTAATCAGGAGTATAGGGGTGCTTTACCGGCTATCGAGTATTACGATGTGGAGGGTTTGAAAAAGAAACAGAAAGAGAA
Source organism: Thermobia domestica (assembly GCF_964235325.1). Classification (NCBI taxonomy): domain Eukaryota; kingdom Metazoa; phylum Arthropoda; class Insecta; order Zygentoma; family Lepismatidae; genus Thermobia; species Thermobia domestica. The sequence continues at coordinate 98,448,126 of NC_137470.1, forward strand.
GTTTTTGCGTTGGTACAATGAGGAAAAGGAAACACTTGGAGAGACGGGTTTCGTTTTAAAAGAACAACTTATAAAATACTGTACGAAGATGTGGACGTGCTGCGCAATGCTTGCGTAAAATTCATGAACGAGTTTGAGGCTATATCCGGCGTCAACCCGTTCGTGGAGACTATAAGCATTGCCAGCGCGTGCAACTTAATGTATCGAAAAAAGTTCCTATGCCAAGACACCATTGGTATTATCCCACATAGTGGCTACCGGTGGCGTGATAATCAATCTGTCGGCGCCGTTCAGTGGCTCGTGTACGAGGCCGACAGATTGAAAACACGAATTCAACATTCTGGTAACGGGCGAGAGGTTGTGGTGAGAGGAGGATATAAAGTGGATGGATATGCACACTATAACGGAGAAGAACACGTTTGGGAGTACCAAGGGTGTCTATTTCACGGGTGCCGGGAGTGTTACCCCACAGGCCGTGACAACCCCATATATAATGACGCGTACACTACTTTTAATATGCGTTATGAAAGTAGTGTAAATAAAATTATCCGGTTAAAAGAGCTGGGGTATTTAGTCCATGAAATGTGGGAATGCCGGTGGCGTGAGTTTTTAAAAGAACACCCACCGGTGAGTATATTTGTAAAAAACCACATCATGACTAAAAAAACTCCAATTCAGCCGCGGGATGCCCTGTATGGCGGTAGAGTCGACAACGTGAAACTCTACAGAAAGACGAAAGAGGGAGAACGTATCATGTATACAGATATAATCTCCCTCTATCCTTACTGTTGTAAGGTGAAAAAATATCCTGTGGGTCATCCGAAAGTTTATGTGGGCAATGACGAGTGTCCCGATATTTCAGCGTTTGAGGGAATAATAAAGTGTTCGGTTTTACCCCCGACCAATCTCTACCACCCGGTGCTGCCCTATCGGAGTGGTGGAAAATTATTATTCCCCTTATGCCGAACGTGCGCGGACACTCTGAATGAGGAAGAAGAATGCAGGCATTCGGAGGGGGAAAGAGCTTTGACTGGAGTGTGGGTTGTAGACGAAGTGCGGGTAGCTGTCGAGAAAGGATATAGAGTGCTAGAAAAACACGAAGTGTGGAGCTATGAGGTTGTAATGTATGACGCTGAAAAGAAAGAGGGCGGTCTTTTCACGGAATACATTAACCTGTTTATGAAGATCAAGACTGAGTGTAACGGTTGGCCTGCTGGATGCGTCACCGAACAACAAAAAGACCAGTTCATACAGGAGTATTATGAGAAAGAGGGTATCCGATTAGACCGGGAAAAGATTATGCGCAACAAACCTAAGAAACGAATTTCAAAGCTAGGAGTAAACAGCCTGTGGGGTAAGTTCGCACGATAAATTAACAAATCCGAATATTGAGGTTAATTCGTGTATTCCAATCGGCGACAAATTCCGTGTGCTCAACTGGAGTGTTAATGAGAGCGTTATAGCTCCTGCTAAAAACATTAACGTGATAATCGCCGCATACACCACGACACACGCTCGCCTCGAGTTATTTCGTTATTTGGATTTACTTGGCGAGCGTGTGTTATATTATGATACCGATAGTATTATTTACACTCAATTGCCTGGCGAGCCACAGTTAAAAATAGGAGTGCATTTAGGGGAATGGAAGAATGAGTTGGCAGAATATGGTCCGGATGCATATATCGAAGAATTTTGTGCTGGTGGTCCCAAATGTTACGGCTATTCCGTTGTTAACACTCTTAATGGTAAAACAAAGACAATATGTAAAATCAAGGGAATCACACTGAATAATAAAACATTAAAATATGTTAACTTTGAACAGATGAAAGATATGATTTTAAATAATTCGCCTTCTATTAGCGTTCCTCTCGGTCGACAAATTGTACGTACTAAAGATTATAAATTGATTACTAAGCCGGAGGCGCATAAAATCTATCAGGTTACTGCTAGTAAAAGGAAACGAATAGAAAATTTTGATACACTTCCCTACGGGTATAAAAGAAATCGAATAGGGTAAATACAGTATTAGTAGAAACGATAGTTTTTAATTAAGTAGAGAGTAAAAAAAATGGATAATCAAATTTTAAATCGTTATTATTATTATTTCGATGAAATCGAGGTATGTGTTGGTCTAGCATACGATGGTGAGGGAGAATTTTCTGTTATTATCATTTTACATAATTACTATGATCGTATTCGTCTTTCACTTGATGAGTGGTATACTTTTCTATCATATTATTCAGATATTGAAAACTACTTTAACGCTGTTACAGATTCTTCATTGCCTACACAATTTTTCATTAGTGAAAATTATAAAATATCATTGTCAGATACTCTTAACGGTATTCGTCAGTGTTTTATTCAATCGTCAGATGACGATAGTAATGGCCAGGTAAATTTCAGTGTTTGTACATGGCGAAAACTCCAGCTTCATTTGCCGTGCATTCAGCGGACCATAATTACTAGTTCTCAATTATGTAAAGTTGTAAACATGCCTGAATTTACTACTACTACTACTGCTACCAATCTACCGTCTGAATCGTAATAATAATATGTTATTATATTCATAATTATTTTGTGGTGTAACAGAATATGGAGTTTCAACACCCATTTACTTGTATTATAGTTGGTCCCACTGGGTGTGGTAAATCATATTTTGTAAAAGAGTTTTTAAAACATTATGCCGAAAAATGGAAAAATATAGTATGGTGTTATGGTGAGTGGCAACCTCTGTATGAAACTCTATCCTCAGGTTGTAGATTTAAAGAAGGGCTCCCCAAAATAGATGATTTTCCAGCACAATCCGGCCCCCATCTGGTAATTATTGACGATTTAATGCGAGAGTGTGATACACGAATTGTTGACTTTTTTACTAAAGGTAGCCACCACCGAGATTTAAGTGTTATTTTTATAACACAAAATTTGTTTCATCAAGCTAAAGGTATGCGAGACATATCATTAAATTGCCATTATATAATATGTTTTAAAAACCCCAGAGACCAGGCTCAAATTAATTATCTAGCACGCCAATTATATCCTGGTAACACAAAATTTGTACAGGAAGCCTATCAGGACGCAACACAAGATCCTCATAGTTATTTGGTTTTTGATTTAAAACAGGGCACTCCAGACGAACATCGTGTTCGAACAAAAATTTTCCCCTCAGATTCTTACAATTATGTTTATGTACCGGTAAAAAAAATAATCTCAATAACTGATATGTTTTAATACTCAATTTTAATATAATAGCTACAAAAAGAAAAAAAATGATTAGCAAAGAGAGTGCACATTTACTAAAACTTTTAGCAAAGGCAAAACCCAAAGTACGCCAAGCAATTTTACAAAATGCTGATCCCGAATTAATTCGCTCTATTTGTGAATGTTCCTATAACGTATTACAAGGAAATGTTCCGTTAAATAAAAAAGAGAAAAATAGATTAAAAAGGTATAGAAAGGAATTGAGGTATTTAGCGAAAAAAGGTCCATCATTAAAACAGAAGAAAAAACGAATAATTGTACAAAAAGGTGGGTTTCTTACTGCTTTGCTTGCACCTATTATTGGAGGTATACTATCTACTTTAATTAAATAATTATGCAGCATGCACAAAAGCTTGTTTTAATTGCACCAGAAAAATTGCACCAATATCAAACTATATCTAATTTAGACGATGAGATGACAAATATTTTAAATAATAAAAATATGAGTGTTGAAGAAAAATGGATACGCTATAAAGAGGTGTTACAAAAATATTTACACATTGTGCAAAAACCTACTGCAACAACATCAACTAGTGTTGGTACTAAGAAGGAGGAGGAGGAGGAGGATGAGGACGATGAAATACTATCTACTCTTCCCGAAAATTGTCTGCGTAAAGCAAGACCTTTATTACGTAGATTAAAACAAAATTCCAACATTCATTGGGATGACAGTGGTAATGTTAATATTTATAATAAATTAATTCCTGGAGCTAATATAGTAGATCTAATAGCAGATTTTGTCAGGTATCGCAAGAAAAATATTCCCCCTACAGGTTGGGAACCCTTTGCTGTACTGTTAGCAAAATCCAATATACCTTTAGAGTATATAGGCAACCCACAACGTATAGAATATATTCGTAAGCTGACATCATCTGCTGCTGATCCAAAACAGGAGGAAGAAGAGGAGGAGGAAGAGGAGCCACCACGTAAACGTAAAGTTGTCAACAGATGGTGTGATTATAAAATATGAAGAAGCTGGCCGCTATTTATTATAACCCTTCACACCCTGCCTCGTTTTCAACTGCTACGTCATTATGGAGAGCTGTGAAGAAATCTATTCCTTTACACAAAGTGCAACAGTGGGTAAAAGAACAATCGACTTATACTCTGCATAAGCCAGTACGTAAAAAGTTTCCACGTAATCCCTATTTAGTGTTCAATATCGACGATCAGTGGCAAGCTGATTTAAACGATATGCACAGTCTGCAGAAGTATAATGATGGTAATAGGTATATTTTAACAGTGATTGATTTGTTTAGTCGTTATGCCTGGGCTGTGCCTGTACGTACAAAAACTGGTGAAAACATTATAAAAGCATTTAAGCAAATATTTGCATCTACACGTCGTAGACCCTTACGTCTACAAACAGATAAAGGTACAGAGTTTGTTAATAGACCATTTCAGTTATACTTAAAAAAGCAAAATATTAAATTCTTCACAACACAAAACGCCGATATTAAAGCAAGTGTGGTGGAACGTTTTAATCGAACTCTTAAAGAACGAATGTGGAAATATTTTACAGCCAAGAAGACTTACCGATACATAGATGTGCTATCGAAACTTGTTCAGGCATATAATTCTAGGCCGCATAGAGCTCATCAATTACCACCCGCCAGTGTGAACCAGGACACTTTTCAACAAGTTTGGAATAAATTAATAAAACCAGTGCCACATACTAACATTGCAAAATATAAAAAAGGTGATACTGTGCGCATTACTAAAGCAAAACGGCATTTTGAAAAAGGGTACAAAGAAAAGTGGACTGTAGAAATATTTAAAATAAAACAGGTGATACGTAAGGAAAAGAAAGTGGTTTATGTGTTGGAGGACTTAAATGGTGAAGTAATTGATGGTACATTTTACGAGGAGGAATTACAAGGAGTGCCTCTGCCTAAAGTTTATGAAATAGACGAAATTTTAGAAGTTAAAGGTAAACGTGTACTTGTTCGTTGGCGGGGATATCCCCCTTCCTTTAATTCATGGATTCCTGTGTCATATTTAAAAAACATTTAGCCGCAATACAATATTATAAACGATTGTTATATTTGTGTATATAGGAAAAAATAATAATAATAATGAATGATCCATACTTTAAATACTATACTCACCAAGCAGGAGGTGGTTATAACGTGTATAGAGGTGCACCATATCAAGAAGGTTATGGTATTGGAAGTTTTTTAGGTGGTTTATTTCGAAGTGTATTTCCGTTAATTAAACAAGGAGCAAAAACTGTTGGTAAAGAATTGTTACGTACAGGAATTAATGTAGCAGGAGATGTATTAGGTGATAATAGACCTATTGACGAAGCTTTAACATCACGTTGGCAAGAAGCTAAAAATAATTTAAAAACTAAAGCTCAAAATAAAATAAATCAAGTGTTGGTAGGATCTGGAAGAAGAAAACGGAGAAAAGTTCATTTTGCAAAGACGACTGGTGGTACAAAGAAAAGGAAGAGTGATATTTTTGATTAATATGGAACAGACTAGCTTTTATCTTACACTACCGAGTAACAGTTCTATGGAGTATTTTCCACAAAATACTTTGTCATGTTATACTACCAAATTATATCATCCATTGGTGCTAGAGAAAGGTGAGTGGGAGACGGCAGTTGTTGAAGTACATTATACAAATTCATTTCAGAATGTTTCCAAATATACTAATAATATTTATTACCGCCTCATGAATACAGAAAGCTGGAACATAACTAAAATCTTACCAGGACACTATTATAATGTTGATGATATTCTATCTCAAATTAATCATAAAAGTGATATATTAAATTTACAATTAAAAGTTAAAGCATCAGTAAAACGAATTGAAGTCAGTAGAGTAATAAAAGATCAAGAGAGGCGCATAGAAGTACGTCTATCTCCTGAACTAGCCAGAATACTAGGCTTTGATCACATACAACAAGAAGATATTGCAGTTGTGCATCATGCTCGTTATCCACCTGATTTACAGAAATCGCTACCTACACTTATGTATATTTACAGTGATATTGTAGAACCACAAATGGTGGGTGACACAGTAGCTCCATTGTTACGTATTATAAATACAAATATTACAGAGTATGGTATTAATAATGTACATATTTTTGACAATCCTCACTATGTCCCCGTGCAACGTAAACAATTTGATCAAATTATTATTGATTTAAGAGATAGTACAGGTAATCCGCTTCCTTTCCAACATGGCAGTGTATGTGTAAAATTACATTTTCGCAAACGTAATACGGTATTATAAATTTTACCATGTGTGAATATTAATAGTAATAAAAGAGAGAAAGAAAATGCAGTGTGAGTGTATGAAATCAGAATTAGATTTATTTGCTGGTTTACCCACTCAAACCAGTATTATAGGTAATAAAATAGTTCCATATAAGCCTGTGGCTTCGATAGCTGATAATGCACCAATAGAATTTGTTGTCCCCGGTCATGGGGATGACTATATTGACTTATCGCACACAATGTTTTATATTAAAGGTAAAATTACTAAATCAGATGGTTCTAATTTAACTTCTGCCGATAAGAAAATCGGCCCTGTAAATGATTTTCTCAATGCAATGTTCAGTGAATTGCAATTATATTTAAATAATCAACTTATTTCCTACTCTTCACACACATATCCATATCGATCGTATATTGAAAAACTACTAAATTATAATGCTGAAGCTAAATCAACGCATCTTCAAACATCAATGTGGTTTAAAGATACTGCAGGACATATGGATAGTGTGGCCGATGCTAATGTAGGATTTAAACAACGTTTTCTTCTCACTACTTTAAGTCAGTCATTTGAACTATTGGGTTATATTCATGCTGATATATTTAATCAGGAGAAATTTTTACTGAATGGTGTACAACTACGCATTAAACTAATTCCAGCTAAACCTACATTCTGTCTAATGGGTGACGCAGATGCTGATGGAAAAGTTGTAATTACAGATGCAACATTGCTTGTGAAAAAGGTTGATGTATCACCAGCAGTTAAAATAGCGCATAATAAAGTATTACAAAATCCTAAATTTAGAGTAAAATATCCTATAACAAAAGTGCAAGTGAAGACTGAAACGCTGCCGCAAGGAATTATGGATAGTACACTTCCAGATCTATTTTCAGGCCTAGTGCCTAAACGTATTATTATTGGTTTTGTTACTAATACTGCTTTTAATGGTACTTATCAGACAAATCCGTTCAATTTTCAGCATTTTAATATGTCATTTTTTACACTGTATGTTGATGGAACGCCTGTGCCTTCCAAACCATTACAACCTGATTTTGATAATAAGCTATATATACAAGCATATTCCACGTTATTTACAGGTTCAGGTATTTATTATTCTAATCAAGGTAATAATATTTCACTAGCCGAATATCCTAATGGTTATACTCTACTGGTGTTTGATTTAACTCCCGATTCTAGTGCTAGCGCTGGATTTCATACTAGCCCACAACGGCAAGGAAGTGTACGCCTAGAGGTTCATTTTAAAGAAGCACTGCCATCTCCTGTAACAGCAATTATTTATGCTGAATTCTCTTCAGAATTAGAAATTGATTTCCAGAGAAAAGTATATATTAATTAAAAATGTTAAATACAATTGAGCTTTATGAAGTATTACAACAAAATTTGCCTAAAGATCATTTTATTGGTGTGTATGCCGCCGATGAGTTACCTTTGTTTATTCATACATTTCCAGCCGCCATAATTATAAATACTGATTCTAGTGATAAGCCTGGTGAACATTGGGTTGCTGTTTATATATCTAATATGCGTGTGGGAGAGTATTTCGATAGCTATGGTATACCTCCCTATATACAACATCATATAAGGTTTTTAAAACGAAACTGTCTGTATTATACATGGAATAATAGACGTATTCAAGGTGATTTATCTCGATTTTGTGGACATTACTGTTTTCTATATTTAGCATGCCGTGCATCTGGTTATTCGATGCAGGATTTTTTAAACAAATTCTCACTCACCAATATTGATGCTAATGATATTATGCTTTATTCATTTATGAGAGTATGATGGTATTATTTTTTTAAACTCCGCCATTGCCGGTCCCAAGCCCTGGATGAGAAAGGAGGAGGGTTGGGGGTGTTGCTACCCCGTAAAAGAAAATAAGCCATACTCTGCTATGTGGTTGTAAAGTGTTCATAAAAGGGAACGAGTCTTTGCTGTTTAAAATAGTGCTCATAAAAGGGAACGAATCTTATGTATTATCTGCTATGCTATGTGTTCGTATTCTCTACCACAATGTGGCATGTGCGCGGTACGTGAGTCCCGTGGTGGAGGTCCGGCGCCGACCAATCAGCGCGGTACTCCTAAGCGTGACCAATCGCCGTTAAGGGGCGGGGTCGGTGCCAGCCAATCGGCGGGGGTCCTGCGCCAGCCAATCGGCGGGGTCCTCCGCCGGCCAGTCAGCGCAATAGATAGGCGGTCGTAAAAGAGCGTGACCAATCGCCGTTAAGGGGGCGAGGTCCGGTGCCAGCCAATCGGAAGGGGGTCCCGCGCCAGCCAATCGGCGTGAACGGGGCGGGGTCCGCTGCCAGCCAATCGGAGGTCGTAAAAGAGCATGACCGATCAGCGTCAGGGGGTGTGGTCGGTGTCAACCAATCAGCGTCAAGGGGGCGTGGCCAGCCAATCAGCGTCAGGGGGTGTGGCCGGGTCACGTGACCTGCGCCAGCCAATCAGCGTCCAGGGTTTGCGCATGCGCAGTAGGAAAAAAAAACAGCACCAAGTGTCCCCACCCTACTCCAGGCAAATGTCGGGATGGTACCTAACTTAAGGTCCTAGGCCCCTTCCTTCCTTCCGTTTCCCCGGATTGTGTCCTCGCCGAAGGAAGTCATCCCTCAAAACGTGAAGGGCTAAATAGCCCAAATGCCGAAAGCCCAGAAATCTAAATCCTAAATCCCACTAAATCCTCTGTGCTGTATTCCCCAAATTCCAATTTAAATTAGGAAGATTGGCGACTACGATTGTTACTTGCTTTTGAGGAAGAGATAATTGTAGATATTGAGACGCCATCAGACTCCAAAAGACGTTGCCAAGCTTGTGGAAGAGGAAGAGAGAAAACCACAAGGAAGTGATGCTTGAAATATAAATAAAAAAGATGGATGTGTGGAGAACAGCTCAAAGACATTTCTGTAACATGCTTGAAATCAGTTTAGTAATCATGAAACAAAAGTTCGTTATATTCAGTAGAACACTGTGTACAATCAAAACTATGACCTGTGATTAACTGTTTACCAGATAAATGAAAGAATCGTCATTTAAAGATGATTTTACTTATAATAGATACATTTTAATGAGTGGGTGACACCTGTCATCCACGCGCCTAATTGTGCAAGAGAAACGCACGCGCCTAACTCAGGGTTAAGAAGTGCGTTCAAAAAGAACATGGTTTTTGTATTCATTTCCGGTTGTGTTCAATATCTGATTAAATAATACCGCCACTTTTCAGTGTAATCTCCGTCTATCTTCGCGTTCCACTGAAATGTTTCTATACCTCCATTAAAGCCGACACTGAAGTATTTTTGTCGGTATACCTGCATTTATATAAGTAAAACGCCAATTGTGAAGGTAGCTATATAATAAAAGCTTATAATTAACAATGACTAATATAGTTTTGACAAAATTCTTATGCCCCTGGGGATAGTTCATTAAGATCATAACGCATGAAAGAACACGTCGATATAGTTGTCTACAAAAACTGTCCATGAGACTATATCCTCTTCATCCATGTATCATGGGATCTAACGTGAAGCAACCTTGATAACTTTAACACTGTAACGTAAAGATTGGTTTGTAAGACCAACTTTCGTATTTTCAGTCTTAGGGTTGATAACACTAATATTCGCGAGAGAGCTGAAACTGACAGTACCTTTCTGCCTCCTAACTCCCACTATCCAAAACATGTGTTCAATCACTTCACTTTTGTCGTTTTTTGTGTCGAGTGGATATGTTGAAGTTTCCTGGTTTCACAGATCGGGCTTTCCCTTTGTGTTTACGTTAAAAAGCCTGTCATACCTCTTTTTTACTTCAACGTTTCTTATTCTTGAAAACCTCTTTTTGTATAATTTTTAAACTTACGAGGGAACCTATTCAAGTGTAACTCTGACTTCGGGTCGAGACTATGGCCGTTGGATACATTGTCCCAAAAGAACATACCATGAAAAGGGATACATCCTCGATCGCAACAGTTGCGGAGATATAAGCGTGAAAAGTTAGAAATTGAGTTCCATACTATACATTACAAAGTCAGATTCCGGGTCAGATTTTTCGGAAACGGTCAGGTAAGGAAACTAAGCGAATACATATCAAATTAGTGTGGGGAGCACAGTACCTTTTGAATGAAACATTTATGTCCCCGGGGCACTCGCAAAGTCTCAGGAGGGTCCAATTCAAAATTTGCAAATGGAACCTGGTGTCAAGTAGCATATTTTATGAAAGCTACTGTTAAATAAAAGAATATACAACAAATCTCAACTCTCTACGATAATCCTGTGCAAACGGGCAACTGGTCAAAATGTCAATACAACCTACATCAGAAAATATATGGCCATGCTTCTAAATCCGTTAAATTGAGACAATAACAAAACAGAATAACACGTTTAAAAGTGCAAGGTATTGAAGTAGAGAAAAATTGCTGCAGAGTCTCCCACAGAGTCGCACAACGGACCTTATCCAAATATAAGTGTGACTTCGAGTGACCAATGGATTATAGAATAACCATGACCATTGGATTTCATGTCCTAGAAGAGAAAGGATACATTGTCAATCGCAATCGTCGTGGAGGGTGAGAAGGTCAAAAGGCAACGGTATATGCTTCGCGCATCGGAACCCCAAATTCTCAGATTGCTCTGTGAAATTTCTATCGGGGGATTTGCTGAACAGAAACTTGATGGTAAAGACGAAAAGGAGTAACCTTGAAACTGTGAGGCAACTTGGAAAGGAGTAGGCTTGGAGAAAAGTGTAATAATGGTGCAGAAGTGAAATAAATCGGAGGGTGCTTTTGAGAGAGAGACTCTGCAGCAATTTGCTTTACTTCAATACCTTGCACTTTTAAACGTGTTTTTCTGTTTTGTTATTGTCGCAACTTAACGGATTTAGAAACGTGGCCATAGATTTTCTGATGTACGATGTATTGACATTTTGACCAGTTGCCCGTTTGCACAGGATTATCGTAGAGAGTTGAGATTTGTTGTATCTGCTTTTATTTAACAATAGCTTTCGTACAATATGCTACTTGACCCCCCGATTCCATTTGCAAATGTTGAGTTGGACCGCGCCTGGGACCCTGCGAGTGCCCCGGGGAAATAAATATTTCATTCAAAAGGTGCTGTGCTCCCCACACAAATTTGATATGTATTCGCTGAGTTTCCTTACCTGACCGTTTCCAAAAAATCTGACCCGGAATCTGACTTTGTAATGTATAGTATTGAGCTCAATTTCTAACTTTTCACACTTATATCTCCGCAACGGTTGCGATCGAGGATGTATCCCTTTTCGTGTTATTTTCTTTTGGGACATTGTATCTAACAGCCATAGTCTCGACCCGAAGTCAGAGTTACACTTGGATAGGTTCCCTAGTTAGAGTGACTGAGAGGCTATTTCGGTTGGATGAACCATCAACGTCTAGAGGTCCGTATAGATGGTCTGGACAGAGATTAAGAAGTGAATACTATAGTAGAGAAGTAAGTGTTGTAAGCACAGGTGATTCAAACTATATTTTGCGTATTCGTGATATGATTTTTGAAATAGATAGTGAATTGTCCGGCAATTATGATATTGTTTTGAGGATGATTCATATTTCGACCCAATTTATGTTTTGCCTATGAAAATGGATATAGTGTTGACAATGGAGATAAAAGTGATGATGAACTGTTCTTATCAGTTTAACTAAAAGCAAATGATGAACCTGTCAATCATCGAATTTTACAAGAGCTTTTATTTGGTTGATTGCGCTAAAAATGTATGGTCTGCCTCTATGTGGACAATTAAAGAACCCCCAGAACAGCCAGAACGCCAGTTCGAAATGTTGTAAAGGGACGCATATTGTTCCTGCTGCTACTGCTAGATCTCTGGAAATAAATTCAAACCAAAGTTTGGAAATTGTTGGCTGATGGACTATGGTTGAGCTAACGTTGCCTTTGCAAACTAAAAATAACGACAGTCAGAAATTCTCTGCGGCCTACATCAGGATTGTTTAACAACTGGGACACACATGCTGCACAAATTAATGGTCACATTGATTTGTTTCTTTTGTGTAGCATTTTTATACAAGTACTGAAAAATTAAAGTGCTTGTTTCAAAAATGTAACAAACCGACCAACTATTTTGAAATTTTTATCTGTCTCACTCTGTAAGGCTCATTTACGTTTTGATGATGCAAACACTGGGTTGGAACGCAGAGGAACAGAGAAGGCTGCTATAATAACACAGTTATTTACCATATTTATTTCCAACCCTCTGGAAGAATGTTTGCATTTACACTTATGCTGCATCTGCTGGTGTTGGGCTTACAGAACAATAGCACGATATTCTCATAATACGGAATCCGTTGTTCGACTGTGCAGACTCATTGAGCATACAAATTTGATCATTGGATCGTTGACAATTACTTCAGCTCAACACACAGTGCAGATGTGCTAAAAGAAAAGCAGAGGATTGGCTTATGTTGACAGAACGAAAAAGATCAAATTGATGATTCCAAAATAATTTCTTCTGGACAGTAGAAGTCCGTAGTTGTTGGCTCTTCTATTCCTGCCTTCAATGGACATACGACTATTGTATCATTTCTCAAGAAGGAAAATAAGACTGTTGTGTTGATATCATTGATGGATGAAATTGCAGAGTTAAATCTAGGCAAGGACAAACATGAAATCATTTGCTTTTATAACCAGACGAAATGTGTAGTGGATATGTTCAAATTGTAATGTGACATTTGTAGCTGAAAGAGAAGAACTAGAAGGTAACCTCTATACCCTTTTTATCGACTGTTGAATGTGAGCAGAGTAAACTCTTTCATTTTGTTTTAAGTTAACGGGACTTACCTCTGGGATCTGTTAATTCCTCGCATGTGATCACGTCTGAAAATCCCAAAATTTCCACGTAACAAGAATCTTTAACATGAAAGCACTCCGTATAGAACAAGGAGAAAGTGTGCACCCAGATGTTCTTGACGGTAAACTGTCGAAAAAGAAAACGTGTATCACATGCCCTGATGTGAAGTAAAGAAAGAATTCTTACAAGTGCACAAAGTGCTGCAAACTAATATCTTGAGTGCAGCTGAAAAGTGTGCATTGAGTATGTGCCTCAATAAATCTAACCCGGGATGATTCCATACCGGGACCAGTTACCTGGGGAAAATCTATATATCGTCTGAAAGCTATTGCTGACAGAAGTACGGACATTTTTTCAAATCACGGGCAACTCGCAACCTGATTCTATAAGGGTCCAGTATGTAGTTGTTTGTCTGCCTGTATATGGATATTCGACGGAAGCAATAATGCATCACACGTAAGCACAGGTTTGTAGTATGTTAGTGTGAGCCCACAAGCACCCATGTTGTCAGTGTTTCTAACCATTGTAAAATACATTTTCTCGAAAGCTTGCCTAGTATGGGTCACAGTCTATGTATCTCCACCAATGCTGTATACTTCATGCGAAAATCTTGAACGTTCGCATTGGTTGGCAACGCTATCAAAATGTGGTCGGGGACACTCACACTATGTTTTCCATTGTTTAATGCTACTTATGTCACATTTGTACCCGTTCAATTGCACGCACGCTATTCGAAACATTGTGATGTTTACTCTTTGTTGGCAACTAACAATCTAGAATGGTTGAGAGACGATTACACTCAGTGTCTTTTCGCTATAGTTTCGTGTGATGTTTCTGCGAAGCTTGGTGTATAAACGTTTCATCTTACGGAACTTGTTTTACACTTTCCTACTTTTACAGTTGGTTGTCAGCATTGACAAACTGGGGTCCTTACGTCCACAGTAAATTTTCTATAGTAACAAATGTTGTTAATGCCACGTATCATGGATGTACATCTAGTGGTACAGAAATCATCTGCCACATTGTATTTACAAATCCTTGGCAACGCGGGTATGTTATGCCTTTACAAATGGGTATGTCTATGTGCAAAGATATATATCAAACCCTTGCCCGAGTCAAGTTCTAGCAATGAATCAAAAAGGAACATGATGGGCTTAGGCGCTTAAGCATGATGCTTCGTAACATTCATTTTTACTTCTGTCGAATATGCATACATAGGGTCACAAACACCAACAACTTGACCCCTTATAGTTTGCGGGTTCGCACGGGATTTGGAAACGGTTTTATACTTCTCATAGCATGAGCTTTCAGACGATATATAGGTTTTTCCCAGGTACTTGGTCCCTGGATGGAGTCATTTCTAGTAAGAAGCATACAAATTCAAAAGAGAGCTGTTGATGTGGGTATACCGTATAGCTAACAAACATGATCATTTTGAACACTAAACCAATATTTTTACTTTAGAGGCAAGATAGTATTCATTTTTTAAATGTGTTTCGGATCATGTGACAAATAAACAAAAGTTTATAAGTTTAAACTTATAAACAGAACAAAATTTCCTTTTGTCTATAAAATATTGTTATTATATCTTTCTTGGGGTTTATACAGAGTTAAACCTACAATCCTGGCCAACTTATCTAAATAAAGAAAACCTAGGACTGGTCTCTGAGACCGGTCTTTACCTTAACGTAACAAACTTCGTCCCTTTAAGTAGTAGTGCTGTGTGATCTCGCTAAATTATTTCCGCGAAGCATTCTTGCAATTCTTTATAATATGTACATATATTGCATAAATTACTCTTCCAGACGTTGATGTTTATTCCCTTCTCTTCAACATTAATACTAGTACTTACTTTCACAAATTACATTTTGAAATCATGCTTCAACTGACGATAAATATTAATCTCTTTCTACATGTACATATACTTTTACCAAACACCTGTATGCTGAAACCCGTCATTTGAGTAAGGTTGCTGCGAAAGGAAAACTTTACCGAAAGTTCGTATACGAAAATGGAACTGTTAGGTTCCTCAAAGTCGGAACATTGTTAATTTTAATGTTCATAGGCTTTTTGTTACGTAACCATATCATTTTAACATTATGAACTTTTCAAACTACAACAAAACGGCACACACTTTTGGTATGCAATATGTTTTTCACGGTGTTCATGTAAATTAAGTAAGTACAGTAACCAATGTATTTGCTTAAATGCCAGGTAAAACTTACATGATATAAATGCCTCGTGGATCATCTATTGACTCTTATTTCAGTGTTCAATTAAAGTCCAACTTGACTAAGCCTTAACAACAAGCATTTAAAGAAATCTCATTCTATGTTAATGAATAATAAATCAATCTTATTTCAGTAATAAAAACAAAGTAAGAAATAAAGAGTACAACCGAAAATCAACCAATTTAATTTCGGATCGGGATATAATTGAATGTTTACTACCTCCAATTGGGATAAAAAAAGAAACATTTAGAACAAAATGGAGCTTTATCTAAGTAATGTCATATTGTATAATGCTGTCAAGAGTTAATGAATTAATGACAATATTGGTGTGATAATAGTATTCGATTATATTTAATTTTAAGCTGATATGATTTTGCTCTTATTATCTCTATTAATTAAGTTTACAAAATTTTGATTTCAAGATAGAGTAGTAGAAATGATGATGTTTGTCGTTTGTAACTAGCATTGTGTCTACTTAGTTCTTCTTTTCACAAAATGGTTCAATTTGAAACATTTGCATATATCCTCATGCTTTTACTGTTACAGGAGGCCCTAAATTATATCCTTTGGTCAATATGTAATAGATAATATAAATTTAAATCAAACTGTAAGATGAGACAATAATTAAATATATTTATTAACAATTTTCTTTCTAGTGCGTTGTATGAGAAACGCTCTAGCTCAGGTATATCTCTGTTGTACCCATATGCATTTCCAACATCACTGATAAAATAAAACAACTCTTGGCCTTACGAACTACTTGATTGAAAGCTATTGTAACCAACCGTTATTCATTAAATAACTTAATATATTTGTTCCTATTCTTGACCTCTCTTTGAGGTGCTACGAGCCCTGCTCGATTTGATGTATTAGGTACATTTAGGGGAATGTAAATATCTGTAAAAAGTGAAATCCAAAACAAGCACCATCCCTCTTTCCATGGCAATAAGGTAATTCCGTCAGGTCTTTTTCCGACATTGCAGTTTTAACCATGCGGTTTTCTCTCTGATGGAGTACTTGCTTAAATGAGAGCTCTCAAAATGATATAATTTACAATCATGTGTCACAAAAGACTGCCAGCACCGCTTTAACATGATAGCCCATGTGATCCTCTTCTATCTACATTGGTGTTACACGTGGGGAACAGTGTGGTTGACAAATATCTATTTCTAAGCGTACAACAGTCGCTATTCGAAATTTCTCGTTTGATAGAAGTATGCGAAACGAAATTAAGATAAGGTTTCATGTTTTTCTGTTTGAAGGAAATGTGACAGCAAAAAGTTTGGCTTTATCTTCGAGGTTACCAGTTGAGCTTAGATCTTAAGTTATCTGATATTTTATCATAGGATTGTCTCAGGCTCATTAGATATTTCTTCTTTCGAGTGCTAGAGATTTAATCCTACTAAATTAGTTAATTTGTCCATGCAGTTATACACAATTTGATCAGTATTTTAGTCGAATTCTTGCTGTAGCAGGGATCCTAAAACTTAAATGATAAAAGACGGAATTGAAATATCTATGGCGTGAGGAATCCGAAAACCTCCATTTAAAACTTGTATGGATGCTTGTAATAATGTTTTGTAGTCTAGGGTTCAATTGTGAACGGATTTTAATCATGTTCGTAATTTTTCATCGAATTTATTAGTACGTAATCGTCTCGCTAACAAGGAGAACATCGAAGAAAGTACAATTGCACTGGTACTGAAAGTGTTCCCTGTAATATGCAATATGCAGAATTGGCAAAACTTGTGACTAATCAGGAAAATAATAAATTTAATTTAGAAATACTTTGTGTTAAAATTTTGCTCCGGGCATCGGCAGAGATGACAGCTCCTTAGCACTTCATTAATAGATGATGTTAAAAGCTGATTTCTTGGTTCTGAATGATGAAATGTATATCATTTTTAGTTGGTAATGTACTGACATCCTGAAAAGAATAAGGGCTTCTAACTTGTCAGAGGATATTCAACCATAACCTGCTTTTCTTGAAACATCTATTACCGAAAGATGGTTTGTAAATTTTCACATGATTTACTTGTTTAAAATTTTACATATTCCCTATATTTTACATAACAAAATTCAAAATAATAAAAGCAAACGTTGCATGAGTACGCATTTTTTTCTTGGTATTGAATGAAATCGTATTTCTCCATAAGGTTTTGCAAGTATGTCGAGGTCCTTTATCTAGAATATATGGTTACTTGCTTGGAAACAGTTTAGATTAGAACTACTTAGACTTAAGTCGTATCCTGAAGAATGCAGGAACATTACAAATGAAAGGGATAAATATATATGGAAGACAAGATTCTATTGCTAGGAATTCAACTAGGTTTGTGTACGAGGAATTCTAAGTTTTGGTAATTTTAATATGCAATATAAATTATTGCAATGCACGTAAAGATCTATGGTTTTAATGAAACAAGTGCAGTGAAACGAAACAAGGAATCGTCTTGATAACAATTGAAATTACGTTTTCATTTAAAACCTCTAAACAAAACGAATACCTAAATAGGGTTGTGCAGAAGAAGAAATGGATGGGTAATATTGTCGTGTTAGGTCGACTCCTTTCCTCATTCATACTGTTCAGTAACTTTAAATTTAGAGTGTACGTTTTATGAATTTACATTCGTCAATTTTAGCAACATAAACTAAAACCAAGATAATTAAAATCGTGAAGACGGTTAACTGTAATTAACTTAAATAGCTTATACCTTTTGGGAGTAATGAAAGAAATAAAATGAGATGCATCTTTCCGTTTTACTTTATACAAACATAAAAGAACTACTAGTAAAAATTTATGTATTGATTATGGATAAATAATCTGCACGGAGGTTGACCTACTGGCATATGAACTACTCTTCTAATCGTTTCCTTTTCTATAACAAAATTAAAGGTTTTAACTAGCGGAATAAATTGAGAAAGTAAAACAGCCTTATACATCATCATTCTTGAGCACTGGAAACAATACAATCTGAACAAGCTTGTATCAGTTATTCATCTCCTTATTTATCTAGCTACCCGTTTATGTACCTTCTTTGGCCTTTCACCTGTTGAATTTGTTTTTGTTATTCACTTTTAATAATCTTACAAGTCTTTGCTTCCTGGAAAGTGAGCATTTCCTATTTTTGAGGAAGCATTACTTAAACTTATTTCTACAGTAGTATACTAAGATGTTCTTTTATACACATCTACTACTATAAAATCATATCACAATGCCTCAAAGAAGAAGTAAGATCATAGTATATGTTTGTTAATGACCACAATATAAAGTATTTACAACACGTGATTGCTACAAAAACTATAACAATATGGTGGCAAAGGTTTAGTTCCCAAGGGAGATTATACTTGATTTTATTTGGCAAACGCATGCCAAAATCGATTTCAAAAGTACATTTTGGAAAACTTCGAAGAATGTCTAATAACCAGTTTCTAGTATGAGGATAAAAAAAACTTTTTTTTTGCTGTTGGAGTAAAACCATTTTTGCTGCTAAGTGTGAGAAGGAATGTAATTAATATTGATACAGTGTCCTTTGAAACCTAATGAAATGATGCATATTTTAGTGACTTCTGAAGAAACAATTTGTTTGCACTTGATTATTTTTACATTCTTAACTATACAAAATTTACAATTTGCATGGAGTAACAATGTGAGACACGATATCGATTCAAAATGATAGAAATTTAAGGTATTATATTTATAACTGCAATAAAGATGTATAAATAAATGCTGTCTCAATAATCAGCAAAATCAATTGCTCATGATCTACTTTAGACATTGTTAAATGCAGTACGACATATCCATATATCAACGGAAATGTACATTCTGATTATGAACCACCTATTGAATGGTTAACTTTCCATTCTCTAATATTTTTGAACTTATTATACATTTGATGGAATTTTGTAAGCTCTACAACAAATAATGAAAGCTCCAAAATCAAAAGAGAACAGTACAAAATGTGTTACTTCATCCTAGAGCGATTACATTTCTTAAATAATTCTTGCTTCATGCAGTTTTTACTATGAATTTGCACACATAACAAGCACCAGAGCGTATCTTTACATCCTCTTTTTTTAAAGGTTATTTTCAACTTTATTTTGGTTCTATATATTTTACCCACTATTGTATAAATTAAACAGTTAACTATCAAGTAACGGAACATGTTCTTGTAAAAATGGAATCCTTTATATGAGTATTCAGCATTCATTTAGGTTGCCAAAAAAGAGAAAGAAATACGGTTGGTGAAAGAGTCATATATTCAAAATGAGGACTGCTATTGTAACAAAATTACTGGACTTTCCGTTATCTCAAATTATAAACAACACACAATAAAATAAGTAAAAATACCTTTTATTAATCATAATCTTTTCAGGGCAGTTTGATGTTGATAAAAGTGTGCTAACTACGTAAGGAACCACGGTATTTCCGTTTTTTCTTTGCATGTATGTACAGTTATTCTTGTTATAATTATTCGTCTTACAAAGTAAGGTACTAGAAATGTTAGATTTATCTTATGAGCAGATAGAGCATACTAACATTATCATGTATTTTCCTATAAAAATGGAAATAATCATACAATAAATTTAGATATTCTTATGAACAAATTTTTATATTTACAATATAGTTAACCGTTCAATAAACACAATTACTTGTATTAAAAAGGGACCTAATTTTATCGTTTTTACTTCAGGCTGTTCGGGAAACTCAGTAAACACGATGCTAAGATTTATGTTGATTATGTGCAATCTGTTGGAAATTTGAACATTTCTAGTTTGAGTACATTCAAGAAATTCAGTGATATCAAATTTCCTTCTAACAACACACTCAATGAAATTAGGTTCCAGGTTAGTACCTTGAACATATTTCCTTATGCAATTGAAATTTTCAGTGTATTGTTGTAAAATGATCCATGGTTAAACTTGCAATTTTAATCATTACTTCTGAAGAATTTTACCCATTCACAGATTCAATTGGTCACATATTCTTCTTCAACAACTACCACAAATGAAAGGTTAAGGTGAAGAATGGATATCGTAAAGAATAAACAAATATGTTCCACTCTCTTCTCAAACTGGAAGTATCTTATTATACAATATAAATATAGAGTACTTATTTTTTTAAAACTACTTTCGAAGTTGAAGTTCTTTCCTCAGCATGGCAGATGATCTTCAACTCCAAATGTGATATGTTCCGTAAGATTGTAAAATGTGGAATTGGCTATGACGCATTCCCTGGATCTACATTAGTGAGAAGAATAAATTTTATAAAGTATATAAAAATTTACATTACGTGGAGAATGAAAGGTGAATATATATATATACCAAACTAGGTAGATAAGAGTAGTACAGTGAACACGGATATATGTTTTCCAAGATTTATTCTGTTAGATTTCTACGCAATTTAGCTGAATGAATTGTTTAGTTCTTTCCAGGATTACTGAAGAATGTGTCATGATTGACAAATCGACGAGCAGATAATTGTATGTTCTCAATTAGTATTTACAGATCGAGAAAGAGAAAAATCGCTAATATTTTTCTCTAAATTTGTTTAATACAACGTTTCATATTAGAGTTATTAATGCACTTACTTACTATTCGCTTATATAAGTTTTAATTAAGGTGCTTCGTTATAAGCAATCTTAGTAGCAAGTAGCTTATTTAAGTCAGAGTGAAGCTGTTTGACCATAAGTAATCTCAACAAAATATGTATGAAACTTACAGAACAAACAGGTAGAAACAAATAATGGAGTTTGTTTGTATGGTATACGACAAACAAACCAATGACATACTTTGTCTAGATTTTACGGCATGTTATGAAATAACTTTTAAAAATGATTTAAGATGTAAATAAAATCGTCAAAATAAAATTTTGATATTTGATTCAAGTTTTTCACTACTCAGAATATATTCTGATGTGTTGGAAGGTTTTCTTTATTTCGAAAAAAAGAAAAATGTTAACTCTCTATGTCGTTTAAATTTACACTTAATCTGACCTTGGTACTGTCGTGCTAGTAAATTAGTAACTGCAACAATTAATTCCACGTATTCGTTATGCAAAACTCTTTCAATTGTGTTAACACAATATAAGCCAGGTAGCTTCGGAAAATCTAGCACGCTATTTGTACACTTTTGTATAGCACAGTTAGGAAACTACGGTAAAACTACTCCATTTCTAACGATTATTCTTTGACTTTAATATACTATTTTATGTAGTGGGATCATAGTTTCTTCTTTTGTTAGTTGTCGCTATATTCCAATCTAAAGCATGTTAGTGATCATTCTGGTGCCATATTTTACGTTAATATAATTCTATAATGATAAAGTTTAGGTATAGGTTTGCACAACTCAAGTTCATAATGATTATAAAGCAATATCATATTTTGTAGTGACAAGTCACTGGTTGTGAATATTATATGTCAGTAGCTATCTCAATCAAATCATCGTTTTAGAACCATTTAACTAGCAATTGTAATTCGATTTTCCCTGTTACCAAGTTCTTTATTTGTATGAAACTATAACGACAATATTGTGCTAAAGGAGTCGATTTATTACGCAAGACTTTTTGTTATTTTATATTTCGATCTATTTGTATATTCTACGTTAAAAGAATTGCAAGTACCATGATCATATCCTCGATTATTAACAACAAACTGAAACACATGAACGAAAATTATATTTTAAACAAACTGAATATAATTAATATTTTCCTTCTTGTAACCTAAAGTGTTGTCTTTTCTCATGTCATTTTAGTGACACTACATAAATAAAATTAAAACACACTCACAAAACAGTGTGATATGATGCTTAAAATACTAAATTTTAATGAAGATTTAAATTCTTTTTTATTTTATTTTAATAGCAGCTTTTCACAAAAAGAGACTACTTGTAACTCACTCACCACTTACGATATGCTTAACCTAATCTAAATTGTTTGAAAAAACACTATGTTACTATAAGAGAAACACATGCATTTCATCACAAAGTAATTTATATCTTAAGAGAAGTAGAAATGGTAGAAATGAACCAAGTAGATCATAGCCTAATATCAAGTGAAACTTTCCAAAAAAAAAAATATGATACATCACATTTCTTAGATACACACTTTATTAATTATTCGCGTTATCTCAAATAAGTATTATGTCAATTATGCCAATAAACTTCATGATTATCTGGCTTTTCACTAAAACAAAAAATCACATTTCTAAGTAGCTCAAACATATACACTTCAATTTTCTAGTATCCGTAATATTGCCTAGATCTTTTATAAATAAAGAAGGTAATTGGGATCCACGCAGTAATGCAACTTACTAGTCTAACTGTTAATCAAGCTAAAAGCAAGGGCTTGCCTGAATAAAATTACACTTCAAATTAAATTTATATCTTTACTTATTTATTCCTACGTCTAAATTTGCATTTAATACTTATTTAGGTAAAGGAAGACATGAAAATTCCAATAATTTACCTAACTCAGATGGTGACGTTTCAGAAGTATCCAATGAGGACTGACTACGGATTATGTCTGGCTTCCAATTCTGAACTTATTGATATGCACAGGTTTGTATAAATAATTGCATATATTAACAGTGTTCATAAATTATTTATCGGATCCAGGCGTAATCATAGACAACCTTATTGTTTCACTTCCGTTTAAGTAGGTATGAGGGAAAGGGTACGGGATACTTTATTTCTTGGTTGCTACTTGACAAATTTACCGCATATTTAGTAGGCAAGTAGCTTTTCGTCTACGAAATAAATATACCTATGCTTAGTACGTGAGCTTTGGAAAGGGGCGCCCTGTCTGGCTTGAATGAGGGAGTTTATTTCCTAGTAACAACTCGGTATATGCAGCGTACATTCACTTCACAAGTAGCCTTAAGTTAAGCAATAAAGGTCGCTACATTTGGTATCTAAGCACTGTCAGGAAAACATTGTATTTGATATATTTTGTGATAACTGCTGACAAATTTAGTGACAACTGAAGATTTCGGGGCAAAAGCCCTTCAAGTCAAAAAAGTGAAAGAGTAAGGTACATAGCTTCACAAGGCTTTTTCCTAATCCGATTCTCTTCAATCTTGGCACATATAACACACAAACACCCAAACATAGTTTAAATAAAAATTTTTGAACAAAACGTTCATGGTTCAGTAAGAGGAAGGCCTTAGATAACAGAAATGTCGAAAAAAAGTATCAAATGACTTGGAAACCCAATTGAAACCTGTGACTCAGCGAGAAACAAACCTTAGTTTAAAACCTTAATTTTGTACATAAAAATTACTACTTTACCACAGTAATTACTGATCCTTCTACATACAGGAAATATAAATTATTAGGGATTTAAATGCTTACTTATCATAGGAATAAATAAAATTTATTCGGAATCTCAAAGGCGCTGGAGAACTTTATGAGCCACATGCACCTACGGACAAGAAAAGGTGAATAAAATTACTAAAACCTGAAGAAAAGGAAAGAAACAGAGCTTGCTACAAAGGGTTATGTCTGACTTGTAAAGTACGTTATGTATTTGTGTAAAACGTTTGAAACTAACTTTATAAGATCAATGGGAATTCAATGTGACACCAGTGATACTCTGCGGATTTGTGGGATATACTAGACTGAAAATAAATCGAAATTTATTTTATTGTTACTTTCGGAAAATAGGTTAAGGGGGCATGGGGCCTCTTTTTAAAAAATGGGTCTCCTTGATTAAAAGGTCCAGATTACGAAAAAGAAACACTGGCAATGCAAATATGACTTCAAAGTAGGAAAAACGTGTTTTGTCGTTTCTGCGAGAAAAGGGTTACAGAGGGCAATGCCCCCTTTCGAAATAACAAATGCCAAGATTAGTGCGAGCGTCCGTAAAAGATGAGCTTGGATCAATTTTTCGGAAACCTTTTGGTAGATAAACAAATCGGATACCACGGATCCCATTATATTTGTGGGCACATGTTCAGAAATAGTAATTTTGGTCCTAAGGTCTCAGACAGAGTCCAACGCAAAAGGACCTCGCACAATCCTTATGAAAATTGGGTTTCGATGGAATCTCTTGAAACCGTGATATGTTCCTGATATTGTGATCCTCAGAAAAAAAGTCTCAATGAACATAATCACTAATTACGAAAAATTTGGCCACTACAGGGCCACATCTTTTTTTCTAAACAACGGAAAATAACGGTATCATGGATTTTGGTGAAAATGACTGCAACCGTTATGTACTGTTGACTTTGTGATCCTGAGGAAAAGTCTCGATGGACACAACCACCAATCACTGATCGTGTAGCCAGTACAAAACAACCAAAGATAATTATGTTCTTGATTTCGATGGAACAGATTTACATTGTAATATGTTGTAGATATATTGATCCGGAGATAAAGTTACAGTGAGTTTGACAAAGGCAAACCCCGGGAAACTACAGACAGGATGATCGACCGGGTCCGAACGTCCCGAATGAATAAATGGCGTACCAACTGACCAAGAGTTTTTCGGTAACCACCACGTAACACGTTTTCTCAGGATCACAACATTCATTTTCACCGAAATTCAAAATATCCTTATGCTCGTCTGTTTTCAAAAAGTGACCTTGTAGTGGCCAAATGATCAGTAATAGGCGCTTGTGCTCACTGCCAATTTTCCCCAGTATAAAATATTTACCACATATCACGATTTAGAATCTTTTCCACCGAAATCCACAATATCGTTATTTTTGGCTGCTTTGAAAAAAATGTGATCCTGTAGTGGCCAAACTGTCGGCAATTGGTGGTTGCAAACAATAAGACTTTTTTTCTCAGTATCATAATTTGTACAACATGTCAGGTTTAAAACAATTTCACCGAAATCCAATTTCCATAAGGAATGTGCGGGGTCCTTTGCAAATGGCAGAGGAATGAATGAGTGCAATGTTCGAGAGTTGTTAAATAAGGAAGATGAAGCACCTTCGTTTGCGTTCTGCGCAAAATCACGGTATGAGGGAGGAAGCTAATGCCAGGGTTCATAAAAGGCCGGTAATAAACAAACGACCGTCTGCCAATGCAAAGACAATCTGAAAGAACCCCACTTTTCTACTAATTTGTAGCGGAAACAGACGAAACGGAACGTAATTGAATCATGGTTCAAAATGTTTTTCATAGGTGGCAAACACGTCACATTTGTAGCCCAGAAATTAGTTGAAGTGAGTACAATGCGGTTTATCAGATGAAATGTGTTGAACGGGTAATGAACATAAGGTGTTAGATATGGATACCGAGTGTGTTCCTGGCATAAGTTCGGAAGAGAAAAAATGAGAAGCCAAGCACATTGAAAGATTGCTGCGAAATTACCAAGTCAAGTGCGATAACTAAGAACTCGGATAATAGAAAGGGTAGAAAAACGAGTGAGAAACGAGAAGGCGAGCAAAAGAAATGTTATATAGTCCAAGAAGGCGGGAGGATAAGAGTATGTAAATTGGAAAGGCAAATATGTTCTGAAGAAAACTATTGGAGTCGACTGCAAATGTAAAAGGAAGTGCTTTTTGAAACCAAGAGAGGTGCAAAAGAACACTAATAAATCAATTCTATGATATTGGTGATAAAAATTTCCCCTATTTAGAACATTCGGGAAACATTCCAGTTCCCCGTATTCACACGTTTTGTGAACACAACGATATTAGCAGGAAAGGTCATGCCTACATCAAAGGTGTCTGTAATCAACATACAGTTGTGTGACATTGTCACTTTGGTACCCATGCATATTTGCATTTCCTTAAGACGTTGTTTGTTTTTTGTCTCTTTCCAGATTTCACTTTTTGAATAACACCGGTTTATTCACCGACCTATTTTACTGCGTTCAAGGTCGATTTCGTCACTTCGTTCCCACATATCACAAAACGTATCATGGTTTCCCACAGAAACACCAGACTCCCGTTTGTTCTAATTTAAAGTCAGTTGTACTTAGGTACATAATTGTTTATCTAGCACCAAGTTTTATTAAATATGACATCCATTTTATTCAATAGCTGGAATGTTTACGATACCTTAATCTACGTAGTTGCATAGTTTTGACGTGTTTATGGTTTGCGAATATACTATGTAGTTCTGCATTCTCTTTGATAGATATTACATGAGTAGTATTTTGGGGAAACATTTTCATCCAAACAAAATTTAATCCCTTATTTATGATTCTTTTCTCGTACAAACACAGAACAAATGTTAAGTGGTTTTAGGTCGTCATTATATTACCCTGATTTTGAAATGATGGGATATGTTCTTTCATGTTCTGACATCTGTATTAACGTTTCAGATATACAGGAGTGGCCGTAGGCTTTTGGATCAAGTTGTTTTTACATGTTGACCCGAAATTCTATTGAAAAAGGTAGAGGTCCTTCATGGCTAAGCGGTTAACGTATCGCCTTTGGCTTGGGAGACCAGGGTTCGATTCTCGGCGGGAACTGATGTGGTTCAGATTCCACATTAATCATTATGTCCCGTCTCATATATCTGCGCTCCTCAAAGGGACGTTAAACCGAAAATCAACTCAACCTAACTGTATTGCACAGGAGTAGACAGTCGAGACTTCCTCCAGCTTCTTTCACTTTATAACAACTATAAACGATACGCAATTTCACAATTTCGCTTGCTATTTGAAAATTATGAGTAGGACTCGACCGGGACTCTGGGACATATTTTTACCCCTTAATACATTATTTATTTTTAAACTTCGTTAATATGTCGAATTTACAAAAATATACTGTAAACCTATGAGCAAGCAGCCGAGGATGATGATCGACAGACACAATATTCATGTCAGTGGATGCTTACATTATACTTCAAAGCACACCTCAAGCGAAGAGCGGAGTACATATGGTTAACAATATGAAATCCGTCTTAACCTACCGTATTCTAGTAATATGTTGGTATGTAAGTCATGTCTTAGGTATGTCAGTCATACCTTAGCAGGGGAGGACATATCTGTTTATCGGACAATGAAACGTGCCGTAACAAATTCCCTGCCTCAATCCTTTCAAATTCTTTCGTCATGGAAACCAAACGTTGCATGGAAGATGGCGAGAATGCACTGTTTTAGCACTAGACTATTCACGAAAATGGTATAATGGTTTTCAGTTATTATGAACGTTGGATATTTTACTTGGGTATTTTAGTCTATCCAAAGCAATTTTAATAATGTATCTTTGTAACATTTATCTTCTGTCCTTGTATTACAGATTGCTTTGCTTTGCTTCGATTCGTTTCATATTCAATTTGTGCAATTGTGATATCTACACATTACCTGTTAATCGAATAAAGTACCTCTTACCGCGAATCCAACACTATACCATTTGATGCCACTACACGGGACACGGGATTCTAGTTTTGAGTTAGAAATATTGTACACAGCAATGTTATTTAAAAACATGTTTAAATAAATAATACGCACTGTCATATTCATTTATAATCATTTACACAATAAATTAGGAAGATGTGTTTCTAGATAAGAAATATTTTTTTAGTCGTTTGTCGTGCTCTTTTACTATCTGATTTTCACTCTACTGCATTGTTTAGTAAAGTATAATATTGGTCAATACGTGTACATAATTCACTCATGCTTCAGCGATATGAAGGTATTGGATTTATTTATGTTAAAAATTATAAAAAAAAAAACCCTCCCCACTCCGTAATCAAATTTATGTTTGTGATCGTCCTTCTTAATTAGTGTGCTCTCAGAAAGAACATATATTATTAAGACACTGAGAGAAGAAAATCCTAACTTGAACGTGTCGTTGTCGTCTGGTCAGGTATGGGAGGAAATAACATGGAGGGAAAATAATTCTCCGAGAGCATAGTAAAATAACACTTGATTACTATTATATAAATGTAGTTTAAATTAACCACTTAATAAAATTTTCTCATTATATTATTTCTGTTCATACTAATATAAACTTACTACCCTGTTGCAATGCTTTATATGAATAATAATAAATTTAAAACAAATAAATTAAATACCGTCCCTGCAAAAATGCTTGAATGTACACTCTATAATGTTAATTACTTACCATGGGGACAGAAGTGAACGTGCTTCCTACTTTTCCCTCATAATTTCCTTTTCCAGTTCTAGCACGTAATTTTGGGCATAAAGGGTAACAGTCTCTGTATTGTGTGCCCAATATCCATTGCCGAATCTGATATATACAACTTAGATACTATATTTCAATCAATATAATCCTTTCATCATTTACCCTTCTCCAATCCTGAAAATAAGGATTTGTATTTCGAAAATGAAAACTCACTCAAAAGTACGAGTTGCAGGATATACCAAATCGAGCTTAATTTTGATTTTCGTTTATAATCCTACTGTTTAAATATATTCAGATGTCTTTTATATTAAACGAGATCATATTATTTTGCTCGTTATTTTGATATATCAAAGTTCCTGAGAAATCTGATTCCTTTCAAAAGTTAACTCCTATATCAACCACAACCAGATGGCTAAGCGTGGGATTTTTAAATATAATTTTACCGTCACGGGCATAAGTTTACCATCAATATGTGTCCAGGGATTTTATTTGTCAGTCCCATTCGATCATCCAGTATTTCACAACGAAGCGAGACTTCATCTAAAGTTGTTCAATGATACTCTCTTGGCGATGATTCGTTGGCATTACGATAATGTAAGTTGATTTGCACAACTAGTTGATTGTAGTTGGAGAGGAAGTTTCAGTACTGTAAAATAGAATGCCCATTTGCCAAAATACGTTCCAGAAAAGTTTCTTTTACAGATATCTCAAACATATTGCTTACATTATCTACACTGTCTGATTTCCATACGCTGGACCAACGGGCCAATGTTAACATTTAGCGAGGATAACCAAGAATTTTTGAATGGTAAAGGATCTTTACACGATAGCATGTTAAATCATATCTGCAGATTGGTGGAATAGATTATGAGCATCTTTAACTTTGTAGCACTTACAAATATAACATGATCTCCATGTTTTTAGTGCACTTCCTTGATCCAATTTTTTAAGCACTTACATACATTTCAGACAGTGTAATTTCTTTTTAAACACAGTGCAAAATTATTGAAACTTTTCTTGTTATCGCTGGTGTTGGGGTCACGCCTCCCTACCCTCGCACTCACAGCTGAGAGGTATTAAAACAATGTAAAATTCCCAATCATCCCCTCCACCGGGACACATATCATGCTTTGCCAATTGTTATTTAAGCTTGGGAAGATGTAAATAACAAATTGGTGGGCAACGTGTTCGGTTACGTACGAGCTATCAAAACATTAAAATTAGATTTAATTATTCTTTTCCTTTTTTCTATTATTTATAAGTATTGCAAGGGATAGCTCATGCGAAGCACATCCCGTATCCTACAACCTCGCGTTAATGAAGGAATAGAACTTACAAAACAAATGGTTACTCGAATAGCGTTCAGGTTTAACTACTCATTTTTCATTTTAAAGTTGTTGTTACTTCTAATATTACACTTTGATTATTACGACTTAATAACTTTAAACATATGTAATAACACTACCTAAAATAAGAACAATATCTACAACACTTACGCAATATACGGCTGTTAAAATAAAAATATCATATATTAATTCTGAGAATTCCAACTAGCTAACTATTCCTCCTTTTCTCTTTTACATTAAAAATACAGTAAGTTCTGCAAATTAATTTTATATGTAAGTGGCTTGGTAAAAACAAGTTATGCGAGCTGTTAGTTATATTTTTTTACAATGGCATTTTACTAGCTGGCGTGCTAATCAAACATATTATATCATTCTTTCACTATGGCTTTTCAAACGATATTCCTCTGGCTATGCTAACACTTGATCTTTCCTCTGATATCAGAAATATAATTTTGCAGTTACTTACAATTTTGTTCCCTCTTACAACCTGTGGCGCGACTTATCCTCTTCCACTGCTTCGGCAACGAGTCCTTCGAAGAATCCTGTAAACGCTCCGTAAGATGACTGCACACTGAGTCTGGTCAATCGGTGTTCGCAATCTTTTTCAAATAACTAACCAATTAAAACTGTGTTCGGGCACTAATCGTGATTAACTATAAAAATTCACGAGCAAGAACGTATCAAATGGCCTCTGACTTAAATTTTGCCCGCTAGACCTATTGGTGGATAACTGTTTCTTCGAGCCCTCTGTTGGGGTGGGTGACTTCACACGCACGACTGCGTGGTGCAGACATTCGTAGTCATCGACGGAATTTTTCTCCGTGATGGAAGATTTGAGGTTCGCTGCCCGACTGATTTGCGCTTCTTCTGTTCATCGTGGGTCACATGACTAATAACCATCCTCTGAATATAATATCGTCCACTATTGGTTGATGACTAAAAATTGTCCAATCAATAATTAGTTTAGATGTCACTTAGGCAACTGGGTGTTTGCCGACGCAAAAAGTGTCTCTCAGCTACTTCTCGAATAAGACTTATTGTACTACGTACACACACATATAAAGACAAAGTTAATTTTTGCGTCTTTGTGTCGAAACTAACTATAAAAGTAATTTCACTGTTGCTAACTCACGTTCGTTGCACCAGAGTTGGGTGGGAAAACTATTAAATTGAAAATCTTAATTTTCTTGCCTTGACAAGCGTCTCGCTGTCGATGGCATTCTTTCTCCTTATTATTGTATGATAATGATCACTCGTTCTTTTCGCAACGTCGGTAGAATGCATACGACTCAGTAATCATCAATAACATAACAGAACATACGGAGCATGGTATTGACTATACTAAGTAGTTTGTTTAAAGAGGTAAATGGAATTAATCACATGCATTATTGCAATGCTCAATGCTAAGTGTAGCTTACGTTCCCGACATTTTGTACCTTCGCAGTATACTAACAAAAGTGTACACGTATTTCATCCCTCATAGAGGAGAATAGTATTTTACTCAGTTATTATATCATAGGCGTATTACCAATGAGCTTAATTTGAGTAATGTGAAGTTCAATTTGAAATCAACGTTATGTCCCTTAGTAGAATAAAAATTACTGATCTGGCCCAGGGTCTGGCACAGTACCTGGCAGTTGTGCATTTTCCTCAGTGATTCCTGATAGCATTTACTCAATTTCCCAGTATCTCACGATATGAAATGATCCACGTACCATCCAATCATGGAAAATTAAATAAGCCATGAAAATCGTTCTCTTTGATGATGGTATATTCGTTTCCTTTATGACCACCTTTTGAACCCCAATATAACATAGTAAAATATCGCAACATGTAGTAGAGCTAATAAAAGAATATGGCTTATTTTTCAATCACTATTTAACTTATCACAGAAAGTGATTACATAAGACTATGAACATATATTTCAAATAGTTAAGAAAATAAGTCCAGTGTTAGCAATTTCGCCGGCAGCCAGACTTAATAATTTTTGTTGTGTTATTTTGCCCTTTTTATATTCTGATAAAAGAATACGACCTTTGCTAATATATGTTTACAAAACTAACGTACTGCGTGTTATAATTCTTCGATGTTTGAAATTGACTTGGAAAAAGATATTATGTAGAGAAATTTAGTTAAGTCTAATCCTTACATTATTTTAAAAAATAAAGATAAAAATACTTTTAAATATTTAATCCTTTAAAGCACAATATACCATTAGCTTCGGAATATATTAAAAAGACATATAAAGCAAAAGACAGGTATAGCAACATAATATCCTGCTTGATATAAGTGTAGTCTAAATTATTCATTTTAGAATTCACACATATTTAACCATTAGGACAAGAAAAATGTACCATAAAATAAACTTTCTAATTAAATAAAAAAATAAAAGTCTATATTAAACAACAGTAAATCCCACTTTTTCCTTATGCTTTTGGTGCAGTCTTAAGAGAATTTCTGCGGTATTATACTATACTTGGATAACAATAATAGTCTATAATAGTGCAATTAGTTTCTCGATTAATAGTAGGTTTCACAAGAACAATAACAGCAATTTAAAATAGGTTACCTTGCCTATGATTTTACAATTATTAGCTTGTTTTACAAGGGTAATAACAATTTTGAAAGTAAATTTCACTGCAATAGATTCTCCAATTGTCTATTTCTGTTATATGTTCTGCGCTTCTCTGTGTTTTTTAAAATTTGTTTATTATAGTGTACATTTTCTAGTCTAAGAACAATACCGGCCGCAGAATAATTTTCTTGTTGTTTTTCTTCTTTATGTAATAAATAGCTCATGAAATTTCTACAGTTTATTCTCTTAGAGAGTTATTAGGTGAAGACAAAACAACAGCAGAGGAATTTAACCAATGACAATTACTAGAACACTTACATGATAACAATTTACTTACAAAGATTGGAGATTATAAATTTATGCTAGTGGAGAATCAAGACTTCAATGTTTAGAACCAATTACACCACCATTCTGTGACAATTTACTTTTTTGGAGGAAGGACAAAATTTTTAACAGAAGCTATCCAACTATTAGAATATAGAGTGAAAACTAGGTACGTTTTAAAGTTTGCAAGTATTTCCGAATTGTATGTTTCTAATTGTTGGCTAGAAGACGAGTTACAAAAAATAAGCAACTAGATTTAAATATTAAGTTTAAGATAACGCTTAGTTCTCTGAAGAGCTAAGGACTAAGCACAAGGAAATGTTGTATTTACTGTAGTTTAACATTGATTATTATTTGTTTATTTAATTAGAAAATTTCTTTTATGATATACTTTTGCAATAATGGTTTAATATGTATGTATTCTAAAATGAAATATTTACACTATATTTATCTAAAGAGGAATATTACAATGTAAGTCTTTCTTTTGTTTTATGCGACTTTTTAATATATTAAGGAGCTATTGGTATATTGTGCTATAAAGGATTAAATATGTTCTTTTACCCGTTTATTCTTTTAAATAATATACGAGTTAGGTCCCTATAATTCATTACACAATATCCTTTTCCAAATCAATTTGGAAACATCCAAGAATTATAACACTTAGTACGTTAGTTTTGTAAATATATTTTAGTATGGGCCGTACTCTTTATTCAGCGTATAAAAGGGGAACGAAACAAAATAAAAAAAAATAATTAATCTGGTTGCCTCCGAAATTGGTAACGTGGAAATTATTTTCTTTACACGTGTTCTTGGAAATAATGATTCAATTTTAGTATGTCTGAGTGTAACTGGCCTTTGCTTTCCTGACCTAAATGTTATTTGATAATATTGCAATGATATCATAGTACTGTAGAAAATTCTTCCTGTGTTTTAAGCAATGAATGTCAACTCCAAGTTTCATGCAATACAAACTAAAACTAGCTTTATTATTACATAGAACGATTCCAGTTACTTCCTACGAGTAGTCAATGCAAGTTGTATATTTTAATACTTTTCCAAGTAATAGAGTAGACGCATAAAAATATGAATGATTTTTTTCTATATAGATTTGTATTTAGTTGTAAAAAATAAGTTTTGCAGTTTGAAACTATGATTTGAATCAATTTTGACCTGAATTCAACAATACGAATTTGACTATACCTCAGTCCTACTTTGACACGGTTAATTAAAATATTGAGTGGAGGTAACTAACGTACTAATCCTTTCAGTTTGAGGAGCCGCGGTGGCTCAGTGGTAGAGCGTTCACCTCTGGTGCTTGGGGTCCCGGGTTCGAACCCAGCCCCCGCCAAGTGAACTTTGTGGTGGACAAACACCGTGAGCGTGGGTTTTCTCGGGGTTCTCCCGTTTCCTCCCACTTTCTTCATTCCACCATTTCATTCATTTCTCATCTTCACCATCTCATTTAGCCTAGCCGGCATAACCGTGGGACGTAAAAGTCAAAGCTTTCAATTTCCTTTCAGTTTGAACTTTTGTCTGAGCTGTCTCACAGATAAATGTTCATAGTATACGCATCTAGTTATAGGGAAGTTAATACTCAGTTTTTATATGTCACTCTATTGCCACAAAGGAAACCAATGATAAGAAATATCTACGTATGCATGAGGTGATCGTTACATAGTAACTCTTATGTTTTCAAAAAAATATAGACTGTTTTCAGACTAAATATTGTCCAAAATCAAGCCATACTATATAGTAGCCTATAATACTATGTTTCTGTCGTCACTGCTGGTAAAAAGAGTACGAACAATTCTGTTTCAAGTTAACACTGAATCCAACAAAACTCACTTTGTATTGTATGCTTCGGTTTGATTGTCTCTCGGACACTGCACTGAGAAATCCATTTTTGCAGATCCGATTGATAATTGACTAATTTTGCAAAACTTTTCTCTTGCACTTTTGGAGCGTTTTGCAATTTTCGGGAAAATTCGATTATGGCTTGTGCGGAAAAGGTACCATTAACGGCACCGCCTAACAGACTGAAAGTTTTGGATATGCAACATACACAATACTAATGACCGAAAAGCTACTTGGGGTAGTTTTTAGAACGGTCTGATGGCTATAATACAATTATTTTCTTAAAAAGAGCGTTTAGCAATGCCAGGAAATAACAGTACTTATGTTTATGAGCCAATCTACAGCCATATTAACTCAGGTAATGGAATGAATGTTCAAAATGTGTTAACGTTCAATAGATGTTCGTTGGAATAAATGTTCAAAATGCTACGTTAAAGATGATTCTAGGAACAATCTTTGCAATAACGCAGTGCCCAACGAGGCACGGTAAAAACTGTAAGTCCGTTAGGATAGGCTAAGGGGTTCTCCGAAAAATCCTTCCAAGATATC
Source organism: Thermobia domestica (assembly GCF_964235325.1). Classification (NCBI taxonomy): domain Eukaryota; kingdom Metazoa; phylum Arthropoda; class Insecta; order Zygentoma; family Lepismatidae; genus Thermobia; species Thermobia domestica. The sequence continues at coordinate 98,483,374 of NC_137470.1, forward strand.
AGTAAGGTCTGTATCACTAACGCCCCGTTTTCCGCACAAAACATCACCGAGTTTCCAACAAAAGTGCAAAACGCCAGACCCTAACTACTAATGTACTTAAATATTTAAAAGACATGCTCTCTAACAGAAAATGCAAACTTAAATGTAGAAAAATCAGATACGAGTTTTCTACAACTTTATAAAATTCTAAAACTTTTCAATTAGCTCTTCTTGCGTTCGTTATTTTTTTCCAGTAACAGTACCTTCGCTTTCATTCTTTTACAGAATTTTTATTTAAATATCAATATTTACGTAAATCTGTTGTATTTAAAAAACCTCCAAATCTTTAGAGTTCTTCTTAATAGACTGTAAATAAACCTTATTAGGTGGATACACATTTTATACAATAAATAGAAACAAGCGATTGGTAATGTTAAATTTTTGAAACCAAGAAAATTAATTGTATCTACCAAGAGCTCTAAGATTAATATCAGGAGAAATAATAGACAGAAGAGATCTAGAATTAGCAAAATATTTACTTTCCTCTGAAATATTTATTTCCCATATAGAAATATAGAATTCCTTACGCTCTGTTCTAACAATATAATTAATGGTTACGATATTAAATATTAAATTTAAATTCTAAACTTAATGCAAAAGGTACAGGTATTAGTAACTTTTCTCAATCTTCTCTTTGTGGGGCTACTTTACGTATAAACTGGTTACATTTTCATTAAGTAAATAAGCATAACTTAAAAGTCGGTTAGTCTTATTAACTACCGAATAACTGTTCTGTAAAGCAACTGTTAACTCTGTTCACATCATTGAAATATGAACCTTTCAAAGCGAAGTTTCTGTAGAGTATTATTTTGTGTTTTAAATTAGATCTAGCAGTCAATATCGGATACCATTATTAATATTTTTGAGTCACTAGTACAGTAGTAAAAATATTAGGTACTAGTCTCGAAATTAAATGTTCTTGTGCTAATTCACTTTAAAAGGTTCCCTGTAATTTCTTCGCTCGTCAATTAATGAAAGCTATGATGTGATTACCCAAATGTTTAGATACACCTGAAGAAGTAATCTGTTAACCTTAATTAAAATATGTCTGTATTCCGTCTAAAATAGTTTATCTTTAAATATTTGTTCTTTTCTTATGGGGTTTGTTCCTTCCAAAATTTGTTGCAGAAACTTTCCATTCTGAAATGAAAATTGCTAACAATATATTTTTCTATCTCTCTCTTAATAAAATACCTGAAATATCCTTTGTAAAGTCAAAATGTAGAAGAAAATAGTATTCTGTTCGTGACTTCCAGAATCTGTTGTAAAATTATTACTAGTCATTTTAGTGGTTTATGTGTAAATTCTGATTTATTAGAATAAAAAAAATGTAATTCGTACAGCCTCCAGCAAAAGTATCTACCTCGTAAGTGATCTAATTCCGTTACTTAAGGTCTAGATAATTTACATTTGTGAGAACGCCTGGACAGATGCAACAAAACTTACACGTAACTTTTCTCGGTACTGACATCTGTTTGTAGTCCTGTAAAAGGTGTTTATGTAGATAAAATTGTGAAGTAGGTGCTTAACAAAACAGCTCTCCATTCTAAGATGAATCTCTTTGTTTCGGATCGTGTTGTCCATTGAACAGCACATTTTATTCTCAAATATTACTGTGTATGTAACCTCTTATTACGTTATAAATGTTTAGAGAAATAAAAGTACTAATCACACATGAATCACAAAATGCTTCAAAATAGATAAAAATATCAAATCTAAAACAATTGCTGGAAATCAATTTGTAAATGATTGTCTCCATTGTCCGAACTCATCCAATTCTCATCATTCCAACATCTGTTTCTTTCTTCAGAGAAGAGGTTGTTTTTCCCACTGAGTATGCATTGAATTTGATATTGGAACACTTGAAAATGTTTGAATCTGGACGGGTTTGTTCAAGAGTCCGCAGAATAAAAATTCAATGCGCTAACCACTCACTTACCGCGTCAACTTCATCTTCAGCCTAAACTATTAACTAGTTAAAATTGTTGCATTTACGATTATACACAAGATACTAATGCTCGTATAAGGATACGTTTCTAATGTGAGTGTCACAACGACTTATAAGAGGCCTCCTTCTTTAACTCAATATCAAGTTATGTAGACCTTCTTAAATGAGGAAAGTTACAAGAAACGTTCTTCAAGTTGAGATTACCTCATCACTGTTACCGATGGTCCTTATTTAAGTTACTACTATCTTCCTCACCTGAATATATAATTTACAAATAATTAAAGAGACAGGCATTACTTTTGCACTCTTTGAATTGTACCAACACCTGTAGAACTAGAAAGTTCTATTTTTATCTTCTGTAACTACCATTTTAGTTTCTTATCTTTGTATGCAGAGTGGTAAAGCATAAAAGTAGTATGGCAGAGATCCGGGTTTAAAGCCCGTCACGGCAATTACTTTCTTTATTATTGGAAGCGTTTGGTTATGTAATTGATATTGTAATTCTGTTATTTCTTTATTCTTATTCTTATTATTGGAAATTCGAGACTTGGCTACATATTTTATATATAATGGAGTTTTTCATTGAATTTCAAGTATCTGTGTTGATATGGAAGGTATCTGAAATGGCGATTTGCTTCAATGATTAATATTTGTAGCCTCAATAGCAGTAGAAAAAGTAGTAGCAGAAACTTATATACAATTGCTGAGAAATAATAAAATTGTGTTTGATCAGTCGTACGTTTCACCCATACTAACGATGTGCCTTACGTGTTCATCAATTGGTTGCTAAACATGTTACGTTCCAAAACAGTACGAATTAAGGTTGATACGGCTGTCACCATCTTTCGTGGTTCATTTTCCTATTGCAAATACACTGAATAAAGTTGTCTTAACACTAAGACCGAGAGAAATTGAATATGTTCCTTGCTATCTTCTATTGAAAGTATCAACAATACAAAGGATAACAATTTATTTTAATTAATAAACGGGAATATAACCCATGATCAACGGGATGTAAAACCAACACTTATCCAACTAGTTTTAGACATCGCTGTAAACTAAGGAGGGAAACTTGGTGTGAAATGTCTTCTGCAAATAGCACAGTTTTACGATTCCAATATTGTAAAACTGTTGTTTTGTTCGTAATAAAATAGAAAGTATTGTGTAGAAATAATAGTCAAGATAATTCAAATCTAAATTGTCAAATTAAACTTTCGAAAATGAGTGATAGAAGTTGATTTACATGTTGTTGCAGCATTTAGATATGAGAAAGTTTAATGTCCTGCTTGGGATTTAAGACTAAATTATGTAAACATTCAGTTTAAATATTTCTGTTCTTGTGTTTTTATATTTACATACTTTCGTGAGCCATTGTGTTGCATTGGGGATCGTTGAGTTCAACATTTTATCCAGTCTACTCGATATTGCGAAAATAAAACACCCTAATCCATGGCCATGAAGATGTGACATGTGGCACGTATTTCATATACACATTTTCTTTTTATTACATTATTTTGTTTGGAACTTTTGTTTCTTTAAACCGTAGAAAAAGGAAACATAACGTAAAAAACATGAAAATGAAGTTACCCTATGCCATAAGCGTCATAGCCCAACAATAGCCAACTAGTGACCTCTCGGCAAAAATTAGATGCCCGCACCGACTACCCAATGTAACCCCACTTCCATTTTGAAAATTTTACCACCAGCGTTCCAACATACAACTACGTACAACTGTTTCAACATACCTATTAAATATGACGTTATGTCAGTTCTGCCCATTGTTATTCATTCTTTTTAAAATAGTCCATTAAACTTTCCTGCCCAAATGAAGTTGACTTGTTATTGATGCACTCCTTTTCAAAATTGCGTAACCAGGTATTCTATAAAACCAACTATAAGGGCCAATGTGGCCGTGGCCGTATCCAAGGGCCTCTTCTGTATATTTTTTCGCATAGAATTAGTTCTACTTCAACGGTAGTATGTGAAAATAATAATAGTAATAACAATTATTATTATTATTATTATTATTATTATTATTATTATTATTATTATTATTATTATTATTATTATTATTATTGACTCAAGGTTACAAGGCGGGAATCTCGTCCTATCCGCTCAGGCAATTTCCTCGTGGCATTTTGTACGAACTCGTATTCATCCCGAAAATTACTGAAGGGACCAACACAAACAATCTCCAGTCATGTGCATGTTATTATTATTATTATATTACTTCTCCTAACAAATAGATTCTTAAGTAAGCTCCCGTGGTAAAACGTAACCCCTGCCTCTACATCGTGAAGTGAAAACTCTTGAGATGAGTGTGAATATTTGTAGGAACTTAGATGGCAACTCCCGCCGATCAGTAGAAAGTAAATATGGAAGAACTATGAAATGAAGTAAATATATGCGCGTAAGTTTATTAAAAAATACAATGTGAACGCATTTTATCTTTCCCAAACTGTTATTGTGGTATATACACGGTTAAAAAAGCAATCTGATTGACCAAATTAAAAAGACCTCACTGATTTATCTACGTCTACTTCATCGCCTTGGTAGCGAGATCGGGAAAACATGCTCCTCCAGATCGTAAGGTTGGAGGTTCGCGCCCAGCCTGCAATATTATTTAGTTTTTATACTCACTTTAATGTAAACAAATCACGCGTGTAGGCCATTTAACATATTTTCGGGAAGCAATTTTGTGGTTCATTTGCGTTTCGTAGCTTCTCTGCCACTGGTGGTATAATTTTCAAACAGGAAGTGAGGCTACAGTAGATCGTTGCTGCGGTGCATCTCGACTTTATTTCGAGATGTCGGTAGTTTCTCATTGGTGATCCATCGACGCTGTCGGCTTATGATAGCTCGAGTTTCAGGTTGTTTACTTATAAGTTTTTTTCTACATTTCACAAAAACAAGACTTCCATACAAAATAACGTAATAAACGGAAAACATATAAAAAGTACGTTTAAGTGTTCAGGTTAGACATTATGTCTTCGCGGGCCAACAATTAGAGAATTTTATTTCCCCTTTATCGAGTAAACTGGATAGATGTTGAACACGAAAATGTGCAATGTGTTAATGTCTCTTGAAAGAATATAATTATAAAGAAATATGCGAAAAGATATATTTAACCTCTAGTTTCACACTAACATTAGCCTCGATGCTCAAGCAGGGCGTTAACCTTTTAAAGGCCAATATTCCAATATTGGAACATGTCTTTGATTGGGTAGAACGTAAGTAGTATCAACTAGAGACTATAAAAAATGATTTGTAAATAAGAAGAGATACAAAGTAAATAAAATCAATAGAAATGTAATATTTTTTTTAATTTATAAATCACTTATGCACTTCAAATTTTGGCAAAATTTTAAATTTTTGTACCTATCTCGAATTACACATTTTAATAAATGCCTAATAATACGAAAATTTTTAGTTTGTAGGATCTAGTGCTTCTAAGTCCTTTTGAAAGGTTAACAATATTTGTTTGACCAATCGTTTATATATTAGTTAGTAATTACATGTTATTTTACAATATTCCAATTTAGGAACATTGGCCTATAACGTATAATGTCTCACTTATTCTGGAACCTCCAACATTATTTCAATTATTATTAGTTGGCGTTCATATTCTGTTATATACGCTTGGTACGAGCATTTTAGTGCTCACGTACAAGTGTCCAAGTACCCACTAGGATGGCACATAAATCTGTAGAGTACAAATATTACCGATATTTTACCTTTCAAAATAAAGTATTTATCCGTATTACGTTTTCTCGTTATATATGTCGTATCAAAGATCGTATAGTTTTCTTGCTTTTCTATTACTGGAAAACCTTTTTACCTCGGTTATCTGCAAGTACTCATTGCTGTCAATACTCAGTACTGCCATTACTTGCATTTTCGAGGAATTCAAAGGGCAAAAAAGAAAAGAAAATATATACTCTGTATTTATAATATATATATATATATATATATATATATATATATATATATATATATATATATATATATATATATCAAGACATAATGGGAGGTGTGTGTTTCTTAGGTAGACTTCTTGCTGGATACAGACCCCGTTTGAGAAGTGAAAAGTGGTGGTAGAATTTGTTTGCAAATGCTCTACATATCGCTGTAGTTGGAAGCTGGTTGCTTCATAAAGATCTTTATATGAACGATACCAGTAGTATGACAAACCTGGTGTTCGAAAGAGAGGTAACATTATATCCTCTTCACCAGAAACTAAAAGTTCCCTCAAGACTAGAATCAAGAAGCACCTCTCCAAATAAGTATAGATTTCTAACAACCATCATTTGATGACGGCTTGCTTTCTGAGAATCAAGGACGGCTTGCTTTCTGCATGAAGGACACCACTAAATTTTGCAAAGAGTGTGCTAAGTTACTACATGAAGAAACCTTCCCTCTATACCATGATGAACTGGAATATAGTTTTGAGAGGATGTTTACGGATCACAGCAAGAGAATATCTCAGTTTAATGCTATATTATCTTACGTATTATCACAAATATTTTACGTATATTTAATATTTATCTTTGACATGAATCCTGTATAATCCATTATTGTAATCCTATATAGTGAAATTAATATTATTACATTGTAACCATATGTGAAATAAATATAAATTATATTATTTGAAAATGCTATAATAACTGATAGAATTACTTAAGTTGGAGGTTTGATATTAATTATGACAAACATTTGTAACATTTATTAACAATTAGTAGATAAAAATATATTCCAAATAAATAAACTTGAAGTTTTTAAAGTACCAGGGAATATATACTGTAACAGGCCAATGTTCCAATTTTCGAACATACTCAAAAACTACCTTTCAATCATCGGTCGCTTTTTCTTTACGGATGGTCAATAATACATCCAAAACCGTAACATGTGCTGAAAATTAGCTGAATATAACAGAATTAGATGAAAATAACAACGGGAACATAATTCGGCCTGAAAAAGGTTAAGATTTCTCGTATCTAAATGCTGCAACAACATACATTAATACTACTTCTATCACATATTTTCAGCAATTTACTTTGACAATTTAAATTTGAATTATCTTGACAATTGTTTCTGGATAGCACTTTCTATTTTATTATAATCGAAAAAAGAGTTTTACATTCAATTTGTAAAAAAAAAATTCAATTTGTTGAAGACACATCACACCAAGTGTCCTCCTCTAATTAAGATCGATAAGTTATAGTAGTTGGATAAGCGATAGTTTCACATCCCCGTGTTTCTGCGTTCTATTCCCGTTAATTCATTAAAGGAAATTTTTATTATTTGTAATGTTGATACTTTCAATGTAAGATAGCACTGAAGATATTCAATTTCACTAGATCTTAGTGTTGAGGCGATTTTCTTCAGTGCGCTCGCAGTAGAACAGTGACCTAAACACTCGTCTGCAAGATGCCGTTAGCCGTATCAACCTTGATTATTACTGTCCGGGAACGTAACATGTTCATCGAATAATTGAGGATTACGTAAGATATGTCTTTATTATGGGTTTAAAATACCACTGACCAAAACCAAAGGTTATTATTTGACAGGAATTATTTATGTTTCTACTACTACTACTGCTAGAAATATTAATATTTTCAGCAATTCACCATTTCCAATTCATTCCATAGCAACAAAAGGATTGAAATTTAATAATCTAAAACTTCATATAATGTAAAATATGTAGCCAAGTCTCGAATTTCCGATAATAATAATAATAATAATAATAATAATAATATAACGAAATAAGATTTACAATGCCAATTACGTAAACAATACCTTCCAATAAAGAAAAGAGTAATTGCCACGATGGGATTTGAAGTCTGGTCTCTGCAATACGACTTTCATGCTTTGCCAATTTTATTTTAATTGGCAACAACCGTAGTATGGTTCGCCAAATTCATCCCACGTTCTTTTAACGACAGAATTACTGACACAGAAATATCAAGGACAGTTAAAATTCCGACCTTGCTCTTCAGACTGATTCGAAATCTCAATGGGGTTCACCACTCAGTCTTCGAAGATCTGTCACAAATTCCTCAAACAAAGATAAGAAAATAAAGTAGTATTTACGGAAGATACCAATAGAACTTGCTATTTCAACACTTGTTGATAGAATTCAAAGAATTTGAAAATAATGCTTGCCGTATTCTCTTCTTCGGAAATTAGAAGCTAGAGTGAGGAATAATAATTACGTAAATCAGGACCAATGTAAAAGCTTGATCAACATTTTGTGATATTTTCCTCATGACGAAGGTCTATATAACTTGTTTTTAAGGTACAGAAGGAAATATCTAGTAAGTCATTGTGACACTCACATAAGGAACGTCTTCTTATATGATCATTTGTATCTTGTGTATCGTCTTACACGCAACAATTTTAACTAGCTAGTAGTTTAGGTGGAAGACGGAGTGACGCTTTAGGTAAGTGGTTAGCGCATTGAACTTCTTCAGTGTACCCGATTTCGAATGCCAGCAAGGTTCAAACTTTTTCAAATGTTTCAATTTCAGTTTCAATACCTACTCAGTGTGACAAGCAAGATCTCCTCTAGAGATATGCTAGAATGAGGTGAATTGCAGACCTTCTGTGAATGGAAATAATAAATTGCAAACTTATTTGCAGCAGTTGTTTTAGATTTGATATTTTCACATACTTTCAAGCATTATCTAATTAATGCGTGGTCAGTGATTTTATTTGTTTGAACATATAGCATACAATGAAATAATACATTACATACACAACAATATGTTCATAGGAAATCACGCTCTGAACCATAGAGATTCATCTTAGAATGGAGAAGTGTTTCGTGCTTGATCTACTCACAATTTTACTTGTATAATTACCTGGCTCAGTTCTAGCAACTGCTGACAGTGTTGAGAAAAGTTACGTGTAAGCTGGGTTGCATCTGCCAGTTGCATTTTAGAAACTGCGAATTATCTGGATCATAAGTAATGGAATTAGAGCACTTAGGGGAAGATGCTTTTGCTGGTAGCTGTCCTTCTCGGTTGTATCATGCACATATTATCTAAATAATTTGTTTTACACTTCTTGCACTTTTTAACAGAAAAATGAATGAAAGTTAATTTGTTGTTAATACCATGTGAAGCGAAATAAAATTCAGAGAGGTTGGACCGTATAAGTGTATTGAAAATCTGTAAGCATCATTTTAAATGCAAACCCATTGTTAATTGTTCCTGCATCTCAAGATAATTCCCATTTGTTTAAGTTTGAAAACTACACGTTATCTCAATATATTGATATAATTTATTATAAATATCGGAATCTTGGTTCACCATCAGCATAAAAATATGTACATTATCTGTAAGTAAACTGCTATCGCCTGAGTTTTCTAGCAGTAATCATTGGTTAAGTCTCTCTGCAGTTGTCTGTCTTTAACTAATGATTCACTAATAGAATAAACTTTGAATTTCAGCTACCATTTATTATATTGAAATGAAGGTGTAGTGTGATTGTTTCACTTCTCGGTTATAAATTAACTCACAGATTCAAAATATAATCGCTGTCACGTTTTGGTATTTATGTTTTATTTTAATTGCAATACATACACTTTTATCATTTTCAACATACTCTACGTACCTTTTATATTCGTTGAAATAGTACATTCAACCCAATACAAATGGTATCCCGATTGTCTCAGCAGCAGTTGGTTAAGTGTTCACAGCCAATGAGTAAAATATATAATATCATAGCAAGCATATAACAATACAGATATTGCACTCCGTCATTCGTATGACTATTTTCTACCTCAGTCACCTCAAATGGAAAATTTCTATGGATGATATATCGACTATCAATCCTCAGAGGGATACAGAAAATTGCGTAGTTTTACAGTTTGAAATTTATATATATTTCTAGGTCTGTCTTGCGATTGGAACAGAGGAGGATTCTACCAGTGAAAGCATCAAATTGTTTCATAAAAGGGAACATCGTTATCTTCATCTGATATATGTCTTTTTAAGTAGGAATCTATAATAACTAGCTTCCTTGAAGAATCGATATGGAAGAAAATACTTACTAAAGCATGTCTCAGACGGGACTGAAGTAAGGATCCGATTCACGATCTAAAGTTCACGATCTTACATAACGATCATGTGAGAAGTGATTTATCCTTACTCCAGATTGAAATTTTCTCCTGTTCGTATTTGTATCCTGACTTGGAAGAAATAGAAGAGGTTTCTATTTTCTCCTGAACTTCCATACAACTGTCAATCAAAAAGAGTAGCTGACGACATTAAACTTTATTTCTCGCTGTCATTTCATAACAATGCTATCTGGAGAAGAGAAACATTAACAGTATTAATAGTCATACGGAAAAATATTTTTTACCTTTTAGGTACTTTTAGGTATAACGTGAAGTACATGATATATTACGTAAAAGAAACCTGCAAGAATGGAGTCAGGTATTCATGCGAGGTATGTAGTCAAGTAAATAGTCTCGACCAAACACCACAGGTGTGAACAAATGTAATTATATGTTTTAAAAGATTAAAAATCGTTTTCTTAAAGTTTGTCGTGCAATTTGTATACTGAAACATAACATAAAAGGTTAAAAAAGAAACAATGACAGTTAACTTTCATCAGTGTTTTTTGACTTTCCTTAAGTTTTAGGGAATAATTCCAGAATGCTGGCGAAATACAAAAAGTTTGGGTGTAGTGCATGAGAGGAGCCCTCGGCGCGGTATAAGTTTAGTTGTGGGGTATATGGGTATTTTTGTGAGCGGATACCCTCAGTACCTTACTAGAAAATTGCTTACACATTTGGCCAAGTCATTTTATTTTCAGTTCTACAATCATGTTGATGCAATGATCTTCAAACCCTTTTCTCAGTTGATACAGTCTCCCTTAGGTTCGTATCTTTCTTCCCAATTTTCGGAGTTACTAACTCCAGTAGTGTATGGAATCCTGAATAGTCCATTCTGTAGAATTTTTTGTAGGAACGAGTATCTTCAGCAAGTAGTTCATTGTTCACCGTTGAAAATACAGTTCATTGTTCATTGTTTTCTTGTGCATTCTTGTTGCGAAGAATCCACTCCCTGGCCCAGCAGCTCCTCTTTTGTCTCGCTCTCTCTTTTATTTAGAGCGGAGGCTTTTGTGCTAACTACAAAACAGATATAGCTGCTTTGGCTATTGCATCCTTTTTGAATGAGCTCATAGAGTGAAATAGAAAAACAATAAATACGATTAAGATCGTTGATTGCTCTGTACCTAACACATTCCTCAAGTGCTATTCGTCTGTTTTATACATCGGCCACAAGAATCTCTGCTGGTAAAACCTACTTAATATTTAGGATCATCTAAGAACCCTAAATCATCACACGATAAAAGAAATTGCATGGAACTTCGAGTTAAGAACACTGTCAAATTGTAACGTGTGTTGAGGCTTCAGTTCAGGTCCACGTGGGAAGGACTTTAATATTACCAAAATCAATAAAAGAACCAAGCTCATAATGTATTCCAGAATAACGCGGGCTAAACGTGCTAAGAACTGCATGAAAAAAGCATACCTAAATTAAATAGTTCTTAGAAGTCAGATCACACACCAATCAGCATGCTAGAAATAGGAGCGTTGAAAACGATTATAGTTCTTCTCACACTTGTATAAAGTACTAACAAACTATCCGTTTCTCTTATGGAAAGAATACGTTTCAGTTTATAAATAAACGTCTAAATTTGGACTTAAACTGCATCGGAAGTGTCAATGATTGTCTCAGTGACTACGGAAACTTTAGACTTGATACTAATATCTGTCATTTTTCACAATCTACACACAACCACCTACACACACACCAAAATCCCCCCCATATATATATATATATATATATATATATATATATATATATATATATATATATATATACAATATACAGCAAGAGAGAGAGAAAGGAAATTTACCTGTCCATCTCAGCCCGACCCGAAAATCTGTGGATTCGGCACTAACATCGGTCATTTTCGATGAGATTTATGTATCTCCCTCCTCCCGATTTTTCGGGACTGAACTTGAGATGAAACAACATCAGAAGTGTCACTGCTTATCTAAGGAACCCTAAAAACTATGGATTTGACACCGACACCGGCCATTGTCGATCATTTTAAGTAATTCCATATTCTCGAACCCTAAGTTGAACCATCAAAGCACAATGATAAAAATACCAGGTTGGTACCTCATGTATATGTAAAATTGGATCCAGATCGGTCAACTAGTGCAATTGTTATGAAGGCATAATACAGCGGTCCAGTTAGACGGTAGGTGTCGTGGGTGCAAGGGGGAGCTAACACTGTCTTCTATATGGACGTGACAGTGATCAAGGGCGGATCTAAGGGGGGGCTACGGGGCTATAGCCCCCCCTTGACGCTCAGGTTTACACTGGATAAAATGGGCTTCAATTCAGCTTTACACTGGATAAAACGGCAAATTATGGTTTAGCCCCTCCCTTGATCATATCCTGGATCCGCCACTGACAGTGATCATGGAGCAAGGAAGATGGAACAAACGCCACTTGCAAGACAAACGAAAGTGGATCTAATTGCTGAACAATACGTAATGTTTGAGATCTAGCATGAAAAATATCCAAACATTTATTTTTTCTGTCTACGACCATCGTCACGAACGTGCTTTCTTCACATTTTTACCATGTCCTCACTTTTTCTCCATCTAATATCACTCTTGATTTTTTTGGAATAGTTTATTCACATAGAGAATTACTTTTTGGCATAAACATCAATTTTTAGCACTTTTCCCTCCTGAGCTATTATTCAACAAAAATGGCATCAAAGTAACAAACCTCAAGTTTTAGACCCCCATAAATCTGCGGTGACAGCTCTATTATAGCTGATGATGTTTCTGTAGACTCTTTACATGCAATAGTTTTCAGCACAAAACTTATGAACCCCGCACTTATGCTATTCCAACATACAGTGCCTTTAAAAGTGTAATTTTCTGTACTTTTTTCTGGTGATTTCGTATAATGGTTTGCAACATTGAATTTATTTAGAAAAAATGAAATGAAATCTTTAAGTTTTACGTCCCACGGATATGCCGGTTAGGCTAAATGAGACGGTGATGATGAGAGATGAGTGGAATGAAGAAAGTGGGAGGAAAGGGGAGAATCCCAAGAAAACGAACGAGCACGGTGTTTGTCAACAACAAAGTCCACATGGCGCGAGCTGGGATCAAACCAGGGACCCCAAGCACCGGAGGTGAACGCTCTACCACTGAGCCACCGCGCCCCCTGAATTTATTTAGAAGCGGGAGTATATATTCTCCGTGTTTCCCAGTCACTCTTCTAAACATTATTTTTGTTTGGTGTTCGTCAGATTCGTATGTGCTGAGCAACTGTAGTTTTCGTACACGCTTGCAAATGCAAAAATTGGCACTCCACCGACAACAAAGATGGTCACCATTCACAAACATCTGTACATAGGACAATGTGAATAATGTTATTGACCTTCTTATACACAAGGCTAATCACACTACATTTCTTTTATAGTTTTCGGAGATCGTAGAGCAAACACTTTCACTATTTTCGGACCACTTCAGATGGTTTGACCTAAAAAGAAGATCACCATTAATACGCAAGAAATTTAAGAGAGAAAAATATCAGTACTCGTTGGAAACAATATTAAATATACCAGGATCTTACAATGGACACCATACAAGGCTCTAAACTGAATACGAAAGTTAAAAAATAATATGTTTCAATGTATATATATCATAGCAGTACTTTATACTTGGTATAATATAGTTTCCTTTGTATTTTGCAGTCTGACGGATACACAAAAAGAAAAATTGTCAATTCCTGTTTACAGCATGAGTGATATCAAGTTAGCCATAGGAATGCTTTACTTGAAACCGAGTGTAAAGGTAATAAATTGCAACATGCAATACCATAGACATAGGCATCATCTATGAAGTAAAATTTTGCGTTGTACTTTTTGTCTAGCTTATGTGGAATTTGGTAGAAATTTCATTATATAATTGAAAACTGGAAACCTACTAAATATAATCGTGAATGCCTTAAGAATTCAACAGGCTCTAAACAGTTCTTATAGCGATATGTGTAATGATCTTCTGTGGTAACAATTACATTAGAATTTGGCAATCTTGTATTATATGTCAGGAAAGTAAATGTACAACTGTTTTTTGAGCCTGGCATTCCTGCGCTCCATCCATGGAGAGTATGAGAACTAAGTCAATCAAATGTTTACTGAGGGACAAGAAGAAAAGTATAATTTGAATAAGACATTGCAGAGGGGCACAAACTGTGAATACGAACAGTGCACCGTGTAAATAAAGGGCGACACCGAAAGAGAAAACCAGAAACAGCTGCTAAACGGAGAAAAAAGAGTAAAAAATTGTCGAAGTGGGAACATAAAACACAAATACAACTTAATATACCAACAACTAAGCGCTTACCAAGCAACGGTCTTGGTGTAGTAGTTAAGGCTCTAGATTACAAATCTAAAGAAATGCGGTTCGAATCTGCTCCAATTAGTATATTTTTTATTTTTTTTTAAAATAATGCATACAGCACATGAAAGGTGGTAAAAGAGAGCGTATTACCCGTTTAATATGTTAAGTGTAGACAAGGTAAAAAGTTCGGCGAAATTTATTAGAGAAGTGAGACAATAAAAATGAAGAAGCAAGTATATTTAATCAGTGGTTGTATCAGTGGGTGGTGACCGGAAAAACTGGAAATTTTCCCGAATTTCGCCCATGTGAGTCTCTACGATAGGCAAATTTCTTCAGCAAGGTGCGTATTGCAGAGAGAGAGGGAGAGAGAGAGAGAGAGAGAGAGAGATGCTCCCGGAACTGAGAGTGTGGTGCTTCCATTCAAATCAACGATATGACAAATAGACGCTTACATAATAAGAATGCCGAATACAAACAGCCATAAAACAGCAAAGTAATAATTGCAAGCGTTATCACCTAATCTTCCAAGATCCGAACAACATATCACTAATATACTGAATGCCAAAATATTGTGACTTACACAACTCTCCCTCTCCCCAAATGTGTCTTGTGAAAACAATCACAAGTTTTGGGATGAGGGACCATATTGAGACTACAATATTAAAGTGGGGGCTCGGTGGCTCAGTGGTAGAGCGTTCATCTAAGGTGTTTGGGGTCCCTGGTTCGATGGACTTTGCGGTGGACGAACGCCGTGCTCGTGGGTTTTCTCGGGGTTCTCCTGTTTCCTCCCACTTTCTTCATTCCACCATTTCACCATCTCCCACCATCACCGTCTCCTTTAGCCTAACCGGCATAAGCGTGGGACGTAAAACTTAAAAAATTTCATTTTTGGAATAGTAAAGTATATAAGTACACTTTTAGCAGATTCGTATCCAGTTATTTTTTTCTACAACCAGTTCTATTGATATTCAAGACAGCAAAAGCACGATAATTGTGAACGACAAAGCGAAGTTATTGCACCACTGCGTTACACCGTGAATCATGCATATTACACTCGTGAGTTTTGCTATGCAGAGGCTAGCCACCGAGGCACACTGAATAACGCCTGAAGGAAGCAGCGAGGACAGATAGCGATACAGTGAATGCAACAAGCAATGCATTACAGACATTTCAAGAAAAAAAGAAAGATCCCTCTCTCCACACTTCATGTTGTAGTTCTAACTTCCATTTCCCCACCAAAGTTACATGCCTAGACTATTATACAATTCTATTACACTTAATCCAGAGCCTTCAAACAACTTGTTCTACGAAGGGAAACGTAGAACACTACACTTACAGATATACCATACATAGATAGTTAAGTAGTAATAGATGAATGAAATTAACCCCACATAATATCGATTGTCTAAATATACACTGGTTTCAAAAAATTAGAAACATAAACTTTCACAACACCATTATAGCCTATCATATGTTAATTCCACTTCACAAGTGGTAGTATGAAAACCGTAGACTGACCATGGAATGAAAACCGTAGAAAATAGAATGATTTTTAAAAAGAAATACAATTAGGAACACAAGTTAGTGATGGAAACAATGACTGTCAATGAAAAGAAGATGATACGAGGTCGAAGTTCGAGAAATAGCTTGATAATGAGATGAAAACAGAATTTTAAAAAAAGGAATGGTTATGATGCGCTAGGCACAACATGGTGATTGTTTCGTCTCGTCATGTGAAAATGTCTAGATTGGAAGAGGCGAGAAAAAGACTGTTTCGTCTTGCGCAGTGGCGGATCTAGCTCGGGGGCGGCAGGCCCAGCCCCTAACTTTCAGATTGATGAAAGTAATTTAAGCTATTATTTATATAGTTTTGAAAATTTATAGTAAGGTCATGATATACTTATCATACTCTAAATTCTGGCATCCACCAGTTTTTACCTTCTAGATCCGCCACTGGTTTCGTGGCTATCCCGGTGTCATCTCGTGTTTCCAAAACGAGACAAATTGTTATCTAGTCTCTTTTTGACTAATTTTCTTTGGTAAACCTCATAATAATAGAAGTAGAATTGGAAGCCATGCGACTTCGAAATGTAACGAAGTTTACAAGTTATAATTGATAATCGGACAAGAGAGAGCTATGGAATGCTTTCAAGAAATTTAAAACACGACGAGTCCAGACAAGGACCTGTCACATCTCGTCTAGGAAAAAGAGACGAGACAGACGCTTTGTTTGCAGTTTTTGAGATTACCACCCTCTGATACATACCCCTGCTTAAATATACCTGCTTCCTCGTTTTCATTGTTTCACTTCTCTAATAAATTTCACCGAAATTTTTAACTCTTTTTCACTTAACGTGTTAAACGGATAATACGCTCTATTTCATCACCTGTCATGTGCTCTATGCATTATTAAAAAAAAACTAAAAAATATATATACTCTTTGGAGGAATTCGAACTGCCGTCCTTTGGATTTGTAATCTAGCGTCTTAACCACTACACGAAGATCTTTGCTTGGTAAACGTTTAGTTGTTGGAATATATGTTCGCATTTGTATTTTATGTTCTCACTTCGACAATTTCTACTTTCTTTTTTCTCCGCTTTCTCTGTATTGATTTAATCCTCATATTCTAGATGTTAGAGCGCAGGCATGTAGTGGCTAAGACGCTAGATTGAAAATACAAAGGACGTAAGATCGAATCCACTACAAGTAGAATGATTTTAATAATGCATACAGTTTAATAGAGGTGGTAAAAGATTGCGTATTACCTGTTTGAGATGTTAAGTGAAAACTTGGCGAAAATTCCACTGACATTTATTAGAGAAGTGATAAAATGAAAATGAGGAAGCAAGTATACCTAATCAGGGGTATGAATCAGAGGGCGGTGATCGATTAAAAGAAAATTTTCCGAATTTCACACATGTGAGTCTCTACAATAGGCAAACTTCTTCGGAAATGTGCCTATTACAGAGACCATCATATTCCACCGATTGCGCTAGCCAAAGTTAGTTTAACAATAACAAATGGTGTAGTGTTTTTTAGAACGATAAATTAAAAAGTGCTCACTGCAGATGAACGAAGTGTTTCGAATGTCCTAGTAATTTCCTTGCCCTTTCCCAATTAACATGCGTAAATCGTCTGTATCATGATTCAAGTGTTTGCGTCCACTTTCTTAAGGATTGGTCATTTAGTATGAGAAGTCCCCCTTTAATTCTTCACGATTGCTCTGAAAATAAAATAACTTGAAAAGGATTTGAAACTGTATTGATTAGCTGTATTACTCACAAGTCCAGCACTTCACCTCTACATTATCTTCTCATGCAACATCATAAGCTTAATATTGCTAAGTTCAGCCCTGATGTTTGGAACGAACCGGTAATGTTCCTGTAATGATATTTCCACCAAAGTGCATGCCGAAGTTAATTTATTCGATGATCTGGAGACAATTTAGTGCCCATTAATAAACTAAATAACATACAATGGAGTAAAATTACAGAAATGATATCGTATTATACAGTAATTTCGCCGTGCGAGTTCAACAGTATAATAATAATAATAATAATAATAATAATAATAATAATAATAATAATAATAATAATTTTTCATCGGTCCTGCGCGGAAAATGAGAATTAAATCAATCACATGTGTAGTCAAGGTAAGGAGAAAAGCGTAAACTGAATAAGACATTGAAGCGGGTCACAAGCTGGGAATAAGAATAGTGCATGGTGTAAATAAAGGACGATACAGAAAGAGAAATCCAGAAACAGCAGGTAAACGGAGAAGAAAGACTAGAAATTTTTGAAGTGGAAACAAAAAATACAAATACGAATAGGGATGAGCACGAGTCGAGTCAAAATTCGACTCGACTCGAGTTCAATTCGAGTCGAGTCAAAGGTAATTTTCTTGAGTTGAGTTACAAGCCAAGTAGCTGGTTTCGAGGTTGAGTTTCGAGTTGAGTCGAGTTTTATAATGGCTCGCTCGCTCGTTCAGCTCGTTTTGAAATAAGGCCTGAATAGACTGGAAAGCGAAAGCCATGAGAAATGTAAGCAGTAATGTGGAATACTTTTAGTGTTGTTCACGATAGAGGTGCATCTCGCTTCGTAAATTTAGTGCATCTAGTGGGGCAATTTTAGTGTATCTCGTCTAGATAACGAGAGGACAAGAGTTTTTATTATTATTACAAGACAGGATCAAATATCGTAATCATCAATATAAGTATATACTGTAGTTCTTAAAAGCAAGGCTGAAACCTACAAGGTCGAATTCTTCAGCCCAAGCAGAAGACCTACCCGGGTAGTGATATCAACCGGCTCGGTTCGTACCAACTGAGCGAACAGCTCGACTCGTCTCGTTTGGGATGAGCCGTCGGCCCGATTGAGCCGATGACCTGAGCTGGCTCAATTCGATCGAGGCATCGACTCGGCTGAATTGAGCCAATGGCTCGAACTTTCTGGGTTGGGATGGGTCACCTACTCTGCACATGTGAACCGGTTCGAGCCAGCTAAGTTGAAACTAGTCCATCGGCACGGTTTGACTCAGCTGAACTAAGCATATGGCTAAAATCGGCTCGGTTGGGTGAGCAATTTGCTCGGCTCACTTGTCGGTTCGGTTCGGTAGTGAATGAGCTGTAAGCCGAGCCGCTCAAGAGGTAGAGAAGCCTAAACCCGGTCCCAGCTGTTTTGAACATATTTGGCTGAAGCCTAAAATTTTAACAATTTTTGGGTCGAGCCCGAATACTTGCCCCTTCGGAACTCAAACCCAGAACGTGACCGATGTTCTTGTCTCCTCAAGACTTCTCGACGACGGAGATCGCCAGTCAATTAGCTTTTACTATTCAGATACAAACCGCATATCTTTTAAAGATTATACACGGTGATGATATAATAATAATAATAATAATAATAATAATAATAATAATAATAATAATAATAATAATAATAATAATAATAATAATAATAATAATAATGGCATTAAAAGTATTAAACTTGCTCTAAAATTTGGCAAAACTTACTTAAAATAGAGATTTCGGGGAAAGTTTTCCGTACCTTCAAGACACACCTCTGCAACTACCAAAAGTTTAAACTAGAGCGTTCTACTGAAGTTTCATGTAGAAAGTATTCTACTGTATGTTTCAAGGAAAATAACTGTAATAAAAATAACTTAATATCACGCAACACTAAGGCATATAATAAACTATTCTTTAGGATATGCAGAGGTAAATATAAAAGCTTTGCTACAAAAATACCTACACAGAGCATAATTCAATGAGCTCTGAAATACAATAGAATGTAACGAAATAGCCTACGAGATTCAGTCTACAGAGCAATTGTTACTTAAAGAATGGACATACAATATTTCGAGAATCGACAGAAGACGGGAAATTTTTACGATACTTTCCATCTCGTCTCGATTCTCATGTCCAAAGCGAGTCGAAAATTTTGAGTTAGCTTTGTCCCTTCTCGAATGTAAAATGTTATTTGGTCTAGGAATTAATTCGTGCGGGTGGACAAGAGATGGCGCAACGAACGGAGCGTCCCACAGTTCCGTGTATCCACACATGTGTTGCAAACCCCTGTCATCGCGTATCGTTCGTAGTATAGGGCAGTGGATTAAAGCGTCAACAACACCAGTTTGTAGTTAAGTGAACATGGTGCAATTTGTGCCTGATAAAGTGTTTTTACGGGGTGTCCTGCTGCATTACTTTAACATGCAGAAAAGTGCGACTGAAAGTCATCGTATTTTGGTGGAAGTGTATGGTGACCATGCTCTAGCTGAGCGAACGTGTCAGAAGTGGTTTGCACGGTTTAGAAGTGGTGATTTCGGCTTGGCAGACCAAGAGCGAGCTGGACAGCCAAAAAAAATTTCAAGACGAAGAATTGACAGCATTGCTCGAGCAGGATTCGTGTCAAACGCAGGAACCACTTGCAGCAGCATTAGGCGTTGATCAAACAACAGTCTCCAAACGCTTGAAAGCCATGGGAATGATTCAAAAGATGTCACATTGGGTTCCACATGAATTGAAAGACAGAGACGTTGAAAGACGAAAAACCATTTGCGAATTGCTGCTTCAACGACAGAGCAGAAAGGGGTTTCTGCATCGAATTATTACGGGTGATGAGAAGTGGATCCATTACGAGAACCCTAAACGAAAAAAGGCCTGGGTGAAACCAGGTGAACCAGGTCCATCACAACCAATACGAGATATTCACTGTGCAAAGGTTATGCTGTGCATATGGTGGGATATGAAAGGTGTGGTGTACTATGAGCTGCTGCAACCGGGTGAAACTATGAATGGAGAACGTTATCGACGACAATTAATGCGTTTGAAGCAAGCTCTGGCCAGAACACGACCAGAATGGGAGAACAGACATGATAAATTTATTGTTCAACATGATAACGCTCGCCCACATGTCGCAAAACCGATCAAAACCTATTTAGAAAATGTCGGATGGGAAGTTTTACCCCACCCGCCGTATTCACCAGACGTTGCTCCTTCGGACTACTACTTGTTCGATTGCATGAACAACGATTTGATTGGACAGCGGTTTACTTCTTCAGAAGATATCGAAACATGGGTCTCTGACTGGATCGCTTCCAAGGATGAGGACTTCTTTCGCCACGGAATCCGTACATTGCCTGACAGATGGGCGAAAGTGGTGGCTAGCGATGGACAATATTTTTCTTAAGGTATTTATGTATTTTGTGTGTGTACTACAGCTTCAATGTGTGCGTACCAACCGCACGAATTAATTCCTAGACCAAATACTTCTCATGATAATTTGTTTGTTTTAGAAACGAGATGAGAAATTCCTCTTCTCGTGGGCAACATTAAACCAAACCGAAATATCCTTGCCAAATGTCACGTTTCTGTTTGTACTGGTATGACCTGAGCGTTAATTAGCTACTAGCTTTTTGTCTTCTACGAGATAATAATAATTATTATTAGTTTATTATTATTACTATTATTATTCCTGAAGATTTGGCAGTTCAAGTATTGAAACATCCGACTATTCAAATATCTGAAGATAATAGAACGTATATCATCGCTGATCAATCGCCATCAAGGATCCTAACGTAAAAAATGTGCGACATGGATTCGGACAAGCACCTTGACCACTGAACTGCGATCGCTGCGCGGTAAACGATTTGTCTTTATTCTGGTTACGTTAGGTTTCTTTGTCTCCTCTTGCAAAGTTCTTCGATTCGAAACGTCTTTCGTATTTCTTTTGTGAATAATTTTCGCCAAACTTTATATTAATAACTTGAGTTGTTCTTAAACCTTTGGTTCCCAAGTTTGTTTTATCTCCACACGAAACTACAGATACACAGATTTAATTCTCATACTTTGCATTTGTTTCAAAGCAGTAGCCATTACCTGGTCAAAGACTTATGTCCTCCAAGTTACAGATTAACTAACAAAAATTCATTTTCCGGAAGCGGAAGTTTCACTTTCCGGATTTCGGAAAATTATGGAATTCGATAAAATTCCGGAACTCGGAAAGAATCCGGACCGGAATTTAGAAAATTCCGAAATTCAGAAAAATACAGGAGTTCGGAAAAATACCGGATTTTTTCGAATTTCGTAATGTTTACGAAATCAGAAATTCCTAAATTCCGGATATTTCCGAATTCCTGAATTTTTCCAAAATCGTTTTTTTCCGAATTCCGGAATTTGTCCGGTTTTACTTTCGGGAGTCCAGAAAGTAAAAATTCCGGAAGTGGCCATCCCTAGTTTTCACACGACCTTTCAGAACACTAAACTAATAGTTGTCTACAAACAAGGAAGTAATGCAAAGCATTTTGTATCCTGCAAGGCGTCATGTATTAAAATCCGACAGCAGTTTCAGTAAATAACCAGAAATTGAATATATCTATCTATTGGAAATTGAGGTATGAAGAATTGTATTCTATCATATCTTTTTGTGTCTTATACAACCCTGCAAGCCACTGAATGTCTAAACGGCTTTCGTTAAATCCAAGTTGTAGTATTCACAGTTACATCCATTTGTGTCTATATGATCGGGTTGGTAATTTTTTAATATATGATAGGGTTACTAATTCATTTTCTGCTCTCCCGTAAAGTTGTGACACGATCTATTATAGGATACAGAACGAATTATCAATTTAATCAAGTTGTTGTAGTACTACACATCTGCTTCCGCCTCTGTCAACTCTGGTCGATTTCTTTGACGCGACATGTTTGGTTTCTATACCCCTTTCTTCGTTTTCTGAACTAAACAGTAACTATTCTGAATTATATTACTGCGCATGCCTAGTAGATAAATATTTCTAATGTCAATAGTTTCCGTTTTTTCCAAGGACTGTTCTTTTTCTTATTCCCAGCACGACCCTTTTATTACATTATATGAAGAGCATGTAGTTCTAAGTACCTCATGTATTACATAGAATGTAGGTTAAACTCTTCCAGCAAAAAAGGAACATGTGATCATAGTATACAAGCCACAGAAGTGATAGCTGGTAATACAGTGGTTGTAGTCCCTAACGACACAGAGGGTGAGTGGTGCCCTCCCTGCTGGTCTGGTGGCTAGCACGTGTTCGATACGGTATCCAGAGTTCGATTCCTGGTGGGAGAGGCTTTATGATTTTCAACCGTCCTCGATATTTCTGCGTTCGTGTCCCTGTCGTTATAAGTTATTAGAAAAAGCAAGTTAAACGATTCAAGCAAGTAAAATTATGCAATAAGTAAGTTACTGAAACAAGTTCATTGAGTCAGTTAAAAAACAAAAAGTGGACAAAGCATTGGCTTTTCGCGCCGTTCATGCGAGTTCGAATCTATCTTGGCTTGATTTTTATCCATTTGAGAGTAAGTAATGTTTCTTTTCGCTAGGGGTAGGCATTCTTTTCGTATTTTTCGCCGTCCTTCACAGTTAAAGTAACTGGCTATTCTCATTCTTTCTACGAATGATGGATCTTCTCTTTGGTTTCATGTTAAACATGCACACGTAATGAAAAGACGCTGTTGATAATAATAATAACAATAATAATAATATTATGAAATATTACTAGCTAACTCGTGTGTGTATTTCCCACAATATATATCATGTCATGTTCATTTTTATATTATCATGTGGAAATAAGTAAGGCTGGCTGGCTCCCAACCCGAAATTTTTCCGATGCGCCTTATGGGTCCATTGTGTCCAACGTTGTTCCCATCCCACTATCATCTCCTGTTCTCTCGATATAAGTTATCAACATTTTGCCTAAAGAGGGCTCTGCCGTGGCCCCATGACTCCCCATGACAATGACTCTTCGTTCTTTTTGCATTGAAATCGCTTATTTTTCTGAGTACTATGAGCGCATACTGTCCAACGTTGGTCCCATCACTCTACCATTTACCGTTCTCTCGATATAAATTGCTAATATTTTGTTTGTAAGGGAGATGTGGCGCTAGAATCATTACGTTTAAAGAAGAATTGAGGAAGATATTGCCTTGGCACAAACAACACTTATTATTATTATTATTATTATTATTATTATTATTATTATTATTATTATTATTATTATTATTATATTATTATTATTATTATTATTGTTGTTGTTTTACTTAGCACTAATGATGCCTACCACTATTTGCAATGCAATGTGTTACTAAAAAGCAAATCAAATAACGCTCCTCGCCATTCACGCTCCCGATTTCGAAATACATGATTTACAGTTCTCAGTCTTAGGGAAAATCACAATTATTATGTTATTCTTTTAAAGAACACGTTTCATAAGTTACTTCACTTTCAATGTGTAACTTCATATCGTCACTAACAATCATCTTGTTCCCATAGGAAAATATCCCCCCTGCAAAAGAAAATGCCTGACCGTAGCAAAAGGGAGTGAAACTTCTTCAGGTGATTAATAGGGTCCAATATTTCAGTAAAAGAGGATAAGTCCCTGCTCACAAATATTTCAGTAAAAGAGGAAAAGTTACTCGAACTTTGTGAATATCCATTTATGAGCGAAATTTGGTTCCCTTGGAACTTTTTAAGAGTTTGAAGGGCCGCCATTTTGAACATTTTCATCTGATTATTCTGGCTAACGAAATCAGTCAATATATTTAACAATTAATTTTTGTGCCAAGTTTCGTCTCAATCCGCTGAAAATTACGGTGGTTATGGCATTCACGAATAGCGTTATATATATATATATATATATATATATATATATATATATATATATATTTACATCAGCTAATGCTTCTGGCAACAAATACTATTCGAAGCTTTCTTGCACCCACTGGAAAACGTGAAGTATATTAATATTTATTTGCATATATTGTTATTGTAGACTGTTCCCATAATGCCCACCGACTTCGATTTTACAAAATTTGAGAAATAAATTTCACTTTTTATTTAGTGGTCAATTTGAAGGCATTTTGTTATACTACCATTAAGAAACCCATATACATCATATTACGAATCAATCATTATGAAACAATCTCATGTGTGACACGGAGCAGTGGTACCAATCTTTGAAAGTTTCATTTACAACTTTTTTCTTTTTTCTTTTTTAACTGATTTTGTCAGTAATGGTGCATTCAGTATAAAGGTACAACAAGATATTCTCTTTCTCTCTCTCTGTCCCTGTGTGTGTGTGTGTGTGTGTGTGTGTGTGTGTGTGTGTTTGTTTGTTTCTAGTTTCCGGCGTAAGCGTGTGGATACTACCAGGTATACTTTCGTGTGTACAAATGCTAGTGTGTGTGTGTGTGGCGCGGGTATATGAACTATTAATTGGGATCGCGTAGTGGACCTTATCAATATTAGTACGTACATACAAACGGCTGTTACTTCACACGATAACTTTGGACGAATGCGAATTTTTAAATACTGCTTTTTGCAATAAATAAGTAGAGTGATTCCTCTCGAGGGAGTTCCCCTAAATGGTAGCCCCTACCATGTCCAATTAAATCACAAATTGCCGCAATCGTTTGTACATTGTTTGTACAGAAATGTACAGGCCAAATTTTCGTTTGTACACTATTAGGGGCGCCGCCAGAACGAAAACAAATTGGGGCTGTTTAACTGGTACCCCCCCACCAACATGTTCTATTCAATCACTAATTATCGCAATCGTTTGTACTTCGTTTGTACAGAAATGTGCAGGCGAAATTTTCGTTTGTACACAATTAGGGGCGCCGCCAGAACAGAAAAAAATGGGGGCTGTCTAAGTGGTAGCCCCCCCACCATGTCCAATTGAATCACAAATTGTCGCAATTGTTTGTACTTCATTTGTACAGAAATGTACAGGCGAAATGTATGTTCGCACGCAATTAGGGGCGCCACCGGAACGAAAAAAATTGGGGGCTGTCTAAGTGGTAGCCCCAGACCATGTCCCATTCAATCACAAATTGTCGCAATAGTTTGTACTTCGTTTCTACAGAAATGTGCACGCGAAATTTTCGTTTGTACATAATTAAGGGCGCCGCCAGAACAGAAAAAAATGGGGGCTGTCTAAGTGGTAGCTCCCCCACCATGTCCAATTCAATCACAAGTTTTCGCATTTGTTTGTGCATCGTTTGTACAGAAATGTGCAGACGAATCGTTTGTTTGAACAAACTTAGGGGCGCCGCCAGAACGAAAACAAAGTGGGGGCTGTCTAAGTGGTAGCCCCCCCCCATCATGTCCAATTGAATCACAAATTGTCACAATCGTTTGTACTTCGTTTGTACAGAAATGTGCAGGCAAAATGTATGTTCGTACACAATTAGGGGCGCCGCTAGAACGAAAACAAAGTGGGGGACTGTCTAACTGGTAGCCCCCCACCAACATGTTCTATTCTATCACAAATTATCGCAATCGTTTCTACTTCGTGTGTACAGAAATGTGCAGGCAAAAGTTTCGTTTGTACACAATTAGGGGCGCCGCCAGAACAGAAAAAAGGGGGCTGTCTAAGTGGTAGCCCCCAACCATGTCGAATTCAATCACAAATTATCGCAATCGTTTGTACTTCGTTTGTACAGAAACAGGCAGGCGAAATGTTTGTTTGTTCACAATTAGGGGCGCCGCCAGAACGAAAACAAAGTGGTGGCTGTCTAAGTGGTAGCCCCCGACCATGTCCAATTCAATCAGAAATAGTCGCATTCGTTTGTACATCGTTTGTACATAAATGTGCAGGCGAAATGTTTGTTTGTACACAATTAGGGACGCCGCCAGAACGAAAACAAAGTAGGGTGCTTTCTAAGTAATACCTCCGCACCATGTCCAATTGAATCACAAATTGTCGGAATCGTTTGTACTTCGTTTGTACAGAAACGAGCAGGCGAAATGTTTGTTTGTACACAATTAGAGGCGCCGCCAGAACGAAAACTAAGTGGGGCTGTCTAAGTGGTAGCCCCCGACCATGTACAATTCAATCACAAATTGTCGCAATCGTTTGTACGTCGTTTTTACAGAAATGTTCAGGCAAAATTTTCGTTTGTACACAATTAGGGGCGCCGCCAGAACGAAAACAAACTGGGGGCTCTCTAAGTGGTAGCTTCCCACCAACATGTCCAATTGAATCACAAATTTTCGTAATCGTTTGTACATCGTTTGTACAGAAATATGCATGCGTAATTTTCGTTTGTACACAATTAATGGCGCCGCCAGAACGAAAACAAAGTGGGGCTGTCTAATTGGTAGCCCCCACCATATCCAATTCAATAACAAAATATATCAATCGCTTGTACATCATTTGCACAGAAATGTGCAGGCGAAATTTTTGTTTGTAATCTATTAGGGGCGCCGCCAGAACGAAAACAATGTGAGGGTTTGTATAAATGGTAGAAGCATTAAAAAAATGTGTCACATTTATGGAGTATTTTTCTAACAGGACTTAGTTCACACTATTGTGTGGTTTGGTTTGTTCACACTATCGTGTGATTCACTATATTGATCTTATCCTAACGATGATGGAATTAATTTTTTTTTGTTTTTTTTATATTTATATTTATACTTACAATCATTATTGCTGAGTTAGTTTTTCACTCCTCGGCTCTTATTATTAAACTTATTCATTATTTCTTACGTGAACTGAATGCTTATGAGAAAAATGTATTTTTTTCTTTCTATCTTGCGCAGAAACCGTTATTCTCATCTCGTACAGGAAATTGATAAGTGGAAGATATAACAAATTCACAAAGTAGACTGTTAAAGGGAAAATTAGAACACAGTATTTTGTTTTATTTGATCATCTTCATTAAACTCATTTTGCAGAAACTATAGAATGCATGGTGAAGTATTTTGGTGCATTCAGCATTCTGATTTACGAGTAGAGTTGCTAACTGGCTGGTATTTGCTGTAATTTTGATTAAGGCCGGTGACCGGTACAAACTTCTTATTAGCCCCCTTCTGACGGGCATTTTGCAATCTGCAATCCAGAATATAACATTGAACATCGAAATTTTTCAACAGTGCCTTTACAAACACAAATTTCCGTTGTATTATACATTATCGATATTTTTTTAACGTAAGGCAGTTTTTTTATTTATTTAACATAACAAATTTGATAACACTTATATTTTATTGTAAAAGAATTTTATTCATTTATTGAGAGTAGAAAATGACTTTTTAAAGCAATTTCCTTTGTTTGAAGTGAAGTTTATAGAATAAATTTCATTTTATGAATCAACTATTGTTATATAAAGATTAATATCCAGTATTATTCATCTGTTTCGATAATTTTAAACAAGTGGCAATTGCTGGTAAATACAATAACGATCAATACAGTCTTCAGTTTCTCATTTGTACAGAGAATTTTGAGGGTGTGCCGGTAATTTTGTTTTCCTGAGTTGGCAACCTATTTACGAGGTTTTGTTTCAACTCTGCTACGTAGTGGCTCCGTACTGACACTCCGCATGCAAATAAGTATGTAAGGCTACCATACGCCCCGGTTTCTTAAAATTTGTCCCGGTGTGCAGAAATTTTCCTTCTTGTCCTGTTTTTTCTTTATTATTATTATTATTAATTACATATCAAAATTTCTGAAAAGATAATAAAATCGACTTATTCCTTTTGCTTTCAATTCCGACAATACTATAGGAACAATTGCATTCGAATCTTTATTATTATTGCAATCGTTGCTTCCCCGGATATAACATGCAATGTTTAAATCCTCCTAAGTAGCACTCTTATCACTAAAAGTAAGAATGTATACCCCGAGGTGGCAACAAATTCTTGTGACGTTGCAGACCAGCCCCGAAAACACATTTTTTTTCTGCTTCAGAAAAACAATTATGCAAATTGCTTTCTTTTAGTTCGCATTTTAGGTTAACAAAAATAAATCAGCCTATTGAAATTTTGAAACAACTTCATAAATCTGGATATTTTTCTTTATAGACATGTAGAGCATGTAAAGGTGGTATGCGTAATAATATTGAAAATGTAATTTTTGCCTAAATATTGTATGTTCACTGATTGCGTTTATATTGTATAACAGCTTCTAGCTTCTATAATAATTTTTAGCACTGTTGATTAAGTATGGACAGTGGCGTATTTACGATTTTGTTTCGGGAGGGGCTTTGCTAACTTCCGGGGGTGCTTTGCCTGAAAATATGAAAATTCTGCAAGATACTTCATATACTTTACTATAGTAAGTAAGATTTCGGTGGGGGGCTTGAGCCCGGAAGCCCTCCCCCTAAATACGCCACTGAGTATGGACTATATTAATACATTATTTTAAGTTGTATAACTAGTGCGATACTGTAGTAAAATTTGAAAGATAAAATTAATACAAAATGCAATATTTACTACTAATTTGTAAGATGTCCCGTTTTTTCTGTTTTCAAAAAGTATGGTAGCCTTAAAGTACGCTAAACCATACAAAATAAATTGTACTGTAAATAGTACCCCTCTGATAGTGCTCTCAAACGGGTCGGGTTACGGGTCGGGTTGTCGGGTCGGGTCAGTCGGGTTAGCTCGTGTCGGGTCACTCGGGTCGGGTCGTCACATTCTTCACTTATTTTCTATACGGAATACTATAAAGAGCTTTGTTGTGGAATTCAATTCGAAGTTGGTGAATGAATGATAAATGTGACTAATTGAAGGTGAAATAGTAATAAAATTTTAATTTTACCCTATATTAACTAATTGGTATTGTAATTGTAATTAATATTACTACTGACTTTTTTCCTTTCTGCGTTTCTATGTCAAGTTAAATGTCACATTAAGTGAAATTGAAAGGAAATATCTAGTTAACGTCCCACGTTATGCACCAACGCTAAGAGAGACAGTGATGATGAGAAATAATTGAAGTGGTTGAATGAAGAAAGTGGGAGGAAATGGGAGAACACCGAGAAAACCCATGCACATGGGGTTTGTCCACCAGAAAACTTACTTGGTACGAGCTGGAATCAATACCCATGGACCTTCGGGTCAAACATCTGCCTTTGGGCAGGACACATTATTATTATTATTATTATTATTATTATTATTATTATTATTATTATTATTATTATTATTATTATTATTATTATTATTATTATAACTTTAAGAGTGCCCAAGAAAGTTCCGCTGCCTTTTCACCAACACCTTCGAACATTGGTATGTAACCTAAGACGTACCTGGAATATCAAAAATCGTCTCCATCAGCCTCGACGACCTTCTGAAAACGTTCTGGAAGGCCATGGATTCCATCGCAGTCCAACTTGGTGGGACGTGAAGTGAAGAAGGTATCAAGTGCATATTGAACCTCTACTAGCTGTTTGAATTGGCGTTCTCTAAGGTGATTGTCCAAGGAATGGAACAGGTGATAATCGGACGGTACAATGTCCGTGGAGTATGGCGGATCAAATAGTGTTTTCCATCCAAGGCGTAGAATGATGTACTGGGTCATTTTAGCCACGTGGGGCTTAGCGTTGCCTTGTAACAAGAGGACCCCTTTGCGATTCAGAACTGCTGGATCCAGACAGTACACAGTTGCATTGATGATCTGACCAGCTGGTAGCAGTTCCCGATGGACGATGCCTCGAACAGTCCACAAAATGCACAGGAGAACCTTATTCTGGTGTAGTGCTGGCTTGGGCTGTTTTTGAACCGATTCATGGGATGCTAACCAACAATGACGGCGCCGTGGAGCTTCGTACAGGACCCACTTCCCATCACATGTCAACACCCTGTTCAGAAATTGCTCCTTCCTCAGACGAGACACCAAAGAAACACAGGTGTCTGCTCGCGTTGCTTTCTGGCTCCAAGTCAAATCATGTAGGACCTATCAACCCAGCTTGCAGTGCTTCCCAAGTTGATGGTGGTGGTGCCAAATGGTTTCTCCACTTACACTGAAAGGTAGTACCAGTTCCTCACATGTCTGTCTTCGCCTCAATTGCTGCCCGAAGATCTTTATTTTGAACATCTGTTTGTCTTCCGGCACGTGGTGCGTCTTCGAGTGTTTCGTCACCGTCCTTAAACCGTCATACCACTGCACTCTCCGCGTAGTCACGACACCCTCACCAAAGGCCTGTCATATCTTCCGCTCCGCGGAGCAGCAATTTGAACTCGTACAGCAAACAAGCCCTTATGACGCTCTGTGAAGGCCCCATGTTCACTCAGTCCTTACGCACGTTCACGGTGTATCTGAACAGCCACAACCAAGTAGTATGTTGGATATACTTACTAGTGTTGCTCACGAGACCTGGTTTGGGGCATTCTCGTTTCGAAAATGTGTCGTGAAGGTAGTCTCGTCTGGAAAACTGCATATGTTTCTATTGAAAGAGCTCTGTATCATCTCGTACCCTTTCATGAAAATTCTGTCTCGTCTCGTCTCGTCCAACAACTGACCTTCACCTTATATCCATTCGCATTCAACTCACGGTGTGAGGGCCAATTGAACACAGACCTCTACAAAGAGACAGAACTTTCTTGGTCACCTTCAGATTATTATTATTATTATTATTATCATTATTATTATTATTATTATTATTATTATTATTATTATTATTATTATTATTATTATTATTGCTGGGGTAGTGATTTGACTTTCTCCGCAATAAAATACTTGCTAATTTTATATAACGTTGCAAATATCTCCTAGATAAATTAATCAAGAAAAAATAAAAGGTAATTCCCTACAGAATGATATTTCAGTGCAATTAGTTCCTTATGATTCTATCAGACAGCAACGCTGTTTTTAAATAGAAAAATCGGAATGTTAACGTGATGAAATTGTTGTTTGTTACACAGCAAAAAATATTAAAAGAAGTTCTATATACATTCCTTACTAGAAAATAATGTTGTCTTCAGAACTTTTATTCTTTTAGCCTTCAGAACTTGTCTTCAGAACTCAGTCAAATTTTATTTTGATTTTCGAAGTTGAATGCCTAAATTTTAACATTGGAAATTTGGATGTGGAGTAAAATAAAGAAGGTTAGCAGGGTAGAGAGGAAAACGAATTAGGAAATGCTGAAAAAATGCAAGAGACGAGAGCAATATTAGACGATATAAGGAAGCGAAAAAATGGACGGATCACAAGTTTCGATCTTGCTAAGGGATTGCATTCTGAGAGATGTAGTAAAGGGGGTGATATCAGGAGAGCGAGAGTGTGTAAGAAGGTAGCAATTGATAGATTGTAATAAGGAGGGTGGTACTTTATGTTGGGTTGCGAGGCAGATATTAGCGGGAAATCGCAAAAATGGAAGCTTCTTACCTAGTTCACAGAAACTGGCCTGTCATTAATGGCAGAACACTGAGGAGGAGGAGGAGGATAATTATACTACAAATAAAAAAGCCGAAACAATGGTTTATGCATAAGAATTGGTCAGCATTTTTTTTTCTGGTGGCAGTTTTGTAAGGTTCTAGCTCTCTCAAACTGATTAGATTGTAAGGTCAGGTCACTCGGGTCGGTTGTCGGGTTAGGTCACTTCGGGTTGGTTCACTCGGGTCACTTTGGGTCGGGCCAATCGGGTCAGCTCTGGTCGGGTTGTCGGTCGGGTCAGTCAATTCGGGTCACGGGTGGGGTCGGGTCGGTCTTCAACACATAATTTCCACGAAAATTACAATATACCACGGTTTATACCTCACTGGACTTCCAATAAAACATTTTCAATGATGTGTTCATCATGTCACCATTTTTGTATGAGGAAATTTCTAGAGGGATTTTGTGGGAATTTGATGGAGTGTAGATTCCTGTGTGTGTGTGTGTGTGTGTTGTGTGTGTGTGTGTGTGTGTGTGTGTGATACGTTACAGGATACAAGATGTCGAGGAAGTGTGTAATAAACCGGACAATTTCTGTTATGTATGTGGGGAGCTGATATTTAAATCACAACGTCGATGTTTTACTCCACTTGTGAGGAAGTGTTATCAGTTATATTTTGGTTGCTGTGTAGGAGACCAAGATAAGAACTGGGTTCCTCACTACATTTGTTGTACTTGCGTGAAACGTCTGACTGGGTGGGCAAATGGTGGACGAAACATGAACTTCGCAGTACCGATGATCTGGAGGGAACGAAAAGATCATTCTTCAGACTGCTACTTTTGTATGACACAGATAAAAGAAATAAGCAGTAAATCTAACCACACAGTACAGTACCCTAATTTGCCATAAGCAATTAGGCCAGTTCCACACAGTGCAGAATTACCTGTACCAGTACCTCTTCCTCATCTTACGGTAAATGAGGATTACGTACTTGAGGCAACTATTGAAGTTCCAAATGAAGATGATGATCCTACTTATGTAGGAAGCACATCTACATTGGATCCCCATCTGATAACTCCGGGTGAACTAAATGACCTCGTACGGGATTTAAAACTCTCCAAGACACAGACAGAACTTCTTGATACTAAACTTAAGGCTGGAATCTGCTCCATCGTGACACTAAAGTATGTATTTTTCGAAACCTTCATACAGAGTTTCAAAACTATTATTCTCAAGAAAATGATTTAGTGTATTGTAATAATGTCTGTGCTGTGATGGATACACTTGGACATGCACATAAGTACAGAGTGGAGATTGCTTATTGACTCTTCGAAAACTAGTTTTAAGGCTGTCCTTTTGCACAATGGCAACAAATTTTCTTCAGTGCCTTTGGCTTATGCAACTAATATGAAGGAAACCTATGAAAACATCGAAATAGTGTTAGAAAACATTCAGTATGAGAAATACAAGTGGACCGTTTGCTGTGATTTACGCCATTTCTTTGTTAATGGGTTTGCAGCTTGGTTATAGGAAATGTTGTTTTCTCTGCGAATGGGACAGCAGGAACAAAGCGGAACATTACATCAAGAAGGAATGGCCAACGCATGTATTAACTCCTGGACAGAAGAATGCTGTTTATTCCTCACTGGTGAGCCCTGATTAGATAATTCTACCTTCTCTTCACATAAAGTTGGGGCTCTTCAAAAACTTTGTTAGGGCAATGGACAAAAGTAATGCAGGATCTTGTTACCTCAAGGAAAAAATTCCTCGGGTTAGTGAAGCTAGGGAGTTTTGCAGACACCCAAATAAGATGTTTGATTCGTGACCAAAAATTTGAGGATCTCTTAACTCTGGTTGAGAAAGTAGCTTGGTGTCCATTTAAATGTTTAACAGAGAATTTTTAGGAAACAAGAAAGCCCCAAATTACCGTGAAATTGTGAGTGATTTCCGGCAATCATTCAATGAAATGGGTTGCAACATGTCACTTAAAGTTCACTTTCTAGACTCCCACCTGCATTTCTTTCCTGAAAACTTTGGTGCTGTTAGTGATGAGTATGGGGAACATTTTCATCAGGACAATTCCTCCATGGAGAAGAGATACCAGTGACGGTGAAGTTCAAAAATGCTAGCTGATTACTGTTGGACACTTAAAAGAGATGTTCTAGAAACCAAACACAGAAGAAAGTAAACAACTAAAACATATTAGTTGAGGTAAGTAAGTGTCCATTTATTAAGAAGATACCACTCACTTCTATTCTATTATTTATTAAGTAGATATAAAATGCTGACACGGTGTATACATCATTGAAAATATGTTTTATTTCAAATCCAATAAGATATAAACCGTGCTTATATTGTAATGGAAGTTATATGTAATTTTATCTGCAATAATGAATATTGTAAAATGAACAGTACACATAGCATATTTTTATATAAATATGTTTATTTCTCTAGATAGAATAATGCTACTTAGAGGGCTTACTAAGTACAAATCAAGCTAACATACAATATAATTTGTGTGTTTATATACCTAACGTACCCAAGGTACAAGTATGAAAATGGTTTTTAAAAAAAAGAAAAAAGAAAAAGAAAAGAAATTTGAGGGAAAATTTTCCGAAAACACCTCTGTCACGGAAAAACTGAGGGTGATAGAGAAAAACTGATTGCAGATTCGAATTCTACGTGAAAAGGTCTATTAGAATGAGGTATTTTCTTCCGTGTGCCAGAGAAAAAGATTTTTTTTCGACTAGTGTAATAGGTACCATTTTCAAACTCAGCAACCGTTATTCAAACCGGTTAACGTTGATCGCAGATATTAAAAATACTCACATCCGTATATTATTTAATACAAACGAAAATTTTACTTGCACATTTCTGCACAAACGATGTATAAACGATCGCGACAATTTGTGGTTCAATCGAACATGGTGGGGCTAGCACTTAGACAACTCCCCTTTTTTTCGTTCTGTCCACGCACCTGATAGCGTAGAAAAAAAAACTTTCGCCTGCGTATTACTGCTCAAACGATGTACGAACAATTAAGATAATTTTCTTTTGAATCGGAGTAGGGAGGTGCTACCAATTAGGCAGCCTATACTTTGTTATCGTTTTGGCGCGCTCGCAATTGTGTACAAACGAAAATTTCGCCTGCAAATTTCTGTACAAAACCGTAATAAACAAGAGCGACAGTTTGTGGTTGAATTCGACATGGTGAGAGGGCTATCAATTAGAGAGCCCATAGTTTGTTATCGTTTTCGCGGGGCCACATTTATGTGCAAATGAAAATTTCAGCTGCACATTTATGTACAAAGGCGTACAAACAAGTGCGACAGTTTGTGGTTGAATTGAACATGGTGGGAGGGCTACCATTTAGACAGCCCCACTTTGTTTTCGTTCTGGCGGTGCCCCTAATTGTGTACAAACCAGGGCCGGAGCGCGGGGGGGTCGAGCCGTGCCACCACCCGGGGCGGCAAGTCTGATGGGCGGCAAAATTTGAAAAAGAAAAGAATACAGGGGCGGCAAAATTTGAGAAAGAAAACAATAAAAGGGCGGCATGTGAAAGAACCGCCCAGGGCGGCAAAACTTCTAGCGCCGGCCCTGGTACAAACGAAAATCTCGCCTGCACATTTCTCTATAACTATATTCAAACGATTGCGACAATTTGTGGTTCAATTGCACATGGTGGGGGGCTACCATTTAGACAGCCCCCCCACTTTGTTTTCGTTCTGCCGTCGCCCCCTAATTACGTACAAATGAAAATTTCGCCTGCATATTTCTGTACAAACGATGCACAAACGATTGCGACAATTTGTGATTGAATTGAACATGGTGATTGGGCTATCACTTAGAAAGTCCCCCACTTTGTTTTCGCCCTGGCGGCGCCCCTAATTATGTACAAACGAAAATTTCGCATGCACATTTCTGTACAAACGATGTAGAAACGATTGCGACAATTTGTGATTGAATTGGACATGGTGGGGGGGGGCTATCTCTTAGACAGACCCCCACTTTTTTTCGATCTGGCGGCACCCTTAGTTATGTACAAACGAAAATTTAGCCTTCACATTTCTGTAGAAACGATGTGGAAACGATTGCGACAATTTGTGATTGAATTGGACATTTGGGGGGGGGGGGCTATGACTTAGACAGTCCCCAATTTGTTTCAGTTTTTACGGCGCTCCCATTTATGTACAAGCAAAAATTTCGCCTGCACATTCTTGTACAAATGATGTAGAAACGATTGCGACAATTTTTGCTTGAATTTGAAATGGTGAAGTGCTACCACTTAAACAGCCCCCACTTTGTTTTCGTTCTGGCGGCGCCCCTAATTGTGTACAAACGAAAATTTGGCCTGCACATTTCTGTACAAACGATGTAGAAACGAATGCGACAAATTGTGATTGAATTGGATATGGTGGGGTGCTACCACTTAGACAGCCCCCACATTTTTTTCGTTCTGGCGGCGCCATTAATTTTGTACAAACGAAAATCTCGCCTGCACAGTTCTGTACAAACCATGTAGGAATGCTTGCGACAATTTGTGATTAAATTGGACATAGTGGAAGAGAATACCATTTAGATAGACCCCACTTTGATTTCGTTCTGGCGGCGCCCCTAATTGTGTACAAACAAAAATTTCGCCTGCACATTTCTGTACAAACGCTGTAGGAACGATTGCGACAATTTGTGATTGAATTGGACATGGTGGGGGGGGGCTACCATTTAGACAGCCCGCACTTTGTTTTCGTTCTGGCGGCGCCCCTAATTGTGTACAAACAAAACTTTTGCCTGCACATTTCTGTACAAAAGGTGTAGAAACGATTGCGATAATTTGTGATTGAATTGGACATTTTGGGGGGGCTAACATTTGGACAGTCCCCCACTTTTTTCGTTCTGGCGACGCCCCTAATTGTCTAAAAACGAAAATTTTGCTTGCAGATTTCTGTACGAACGATGTACAAACGATTGCGACAATTTCTGATTCAATTGTACATAGTGGGGGACTACCATTTAGACAGCCCCCACTTTGTTTTCGTTCTGACGGCGCCCCTAAGTGTGTACAAACGAAAAATTCGCCTGCACATTTGCATGGGAGGGATAATTGAACATGTCCTTCCAGTTGAGGGTGGCCTGCCAGTTGACCTACTGAAAAAGAAAGCGATGTTGCAATTTTCACCCTCTTGCTTATTGATTCTTCAGTAGTCTTCGCAGAAAGACAGATTTATCTAGTTTTTCCGTTACTTTTGTTTTCATTGCATACTCCTCCTTCCGTCTCCTTTAGCTTGAAGGGCACAGTTATCGGATGTTAAACTGAAATATTTAATTTAATTTGAATTCAATTTGGATATGTTATAATGAAGAGAAAAAAGAAATCAATCATTAGTTTCATGATATGTGCTTATATTACTCTTAAATATAGCATATTGTTAATATTATGTAACTTCCGTAACGATAACGCTTGTACGAACCTAACATGTTAAGTAGTTCGCCCCTGTTCCCCCCCTCCCGCAAGGCAGTACCGCAAAAGCCCGATGAGAAAAAAAAATACAATCTTTCTTTGCCACTCCCAGAAATCCGTCCTTGACCGCCCCTGTCGATACTATTATACTGAATCCCTATGATTGTTGTGTTTATTATTATTATTATTATTATTATTATTATTATTATTATTATTATTATTATTATTATTATTATTATAATATAATGTATCCATCCATAACAAAAGTTTAGCGATGGCAACAACGTATTACTTCGACACCGAACACGTGCCGTTTATGACTTATTTGGAGTGTTATTTATGAGGGCGGTTAGGGTAAATTTTCTGCTTGAGTACAAAGGAAGCCGGTTGGGGACCTATAGAACGTCTCGACTATACAAACGATTGAGACCATTTCCGATTGAGTCTGATAAGGGGGGGGGGCTGTCTAAATGGACGTCTCCTTTTCACCTCTACTGTAATTAAATTCTTCCTCGAGAAAATCTGTAATCAACACTGTCAGTAGCTACGTCGTCGACTAATATACCTTAACAAGTACAGCTTTATTTTCGTATATTTTTCAACAGTTAACCAATTTAAAACTATCGCAAACAAGAATATGTAGTCAACTTCTTAAATACTTCGCTCGCAGGAACCCGTTCAGCGCGTGCAACAAGCAAAAACAACATGTTTGGCGTCTCACAAATGAAAAAGGGGAAAAAAGAAAAGCAAAAGCAGCACGACAGTGCCTTATCGCAGTCAGAGCTGACAACATAGTTTCGGTCGTTACTAACGCGAATAGACCTACTAGCGATGTACAAGAGTTATACAGTTACAATATACGTTGTGCCACAGTAGCGCTACAGGCGGAATGTGCACGAACTACAAATGAATATGTTCCCTTACAAGCATCAGACACTGTTGCACCCTCTTTACATTCTACACATCATTTTTTCTCCCACTTTTTGACCTTGACAAGCAGAAGTACCAGGCTTTCCGAGTTCACAACCATAAACTCTTTGTGTACAGAGTACGTTTTCAGTTCTTCCAATGACTCTGCGCGCGAAGAACAGGGGTGATGATCGGGCTACCGAATACGGAAGTCAGAGACACCCGGTTGCAACTTTAAATGTAAAATACAAATATAGAGCCTTGACAATGCCGTGAGGATGAATATATATATATATATATATATATATATATATATATACAGAGAGATAGATAGATAGACACACAGAGGGAGAGAGAAAAAGTGTCTTTCTCCCTTCTCGCACTTGTGCTGCGTCAGAGGTAAACCGGGATTCTTCGCAAAACGTATTGACCAGCCTAACCTAAACACAAGCCCCTTAGTAGTTAACGCAGAAACATGGTCGAGAGGTGTAAGGCATATAGTGATTTTATTTTTAATAACCATAAGTATGGGTTTTGAACCCCTCCACTTGCATGTTTTTTTTTTTACTTTTTGCAGCTACGTCGGAACATTCAATTTTTATTCTTTACTAATTGCAAATGGCGTTTACATTCAGAATAAGAGGAATTTTGGTGGCATTTTTTCGGATATTCTACTCTTCCGCAATGAAGACAAGAATAAAAGCAATACGCAAAGACAAAAATATTATCAATACTAAACATTACCAATAATATTTGCTAGGAAAGACTAATTACGACCCCTTTTACCATCTCCCATGAGCTGTATGTATTATTAACAAAACAATTAAAAAATGTCCTTGCCGGGGATTTGAACTAGCGTCCTTTGCACTTGTAACCCAGCACCTTAAACACTACACCAAGATCATGGTTCGGTGATCGCTGAGTTGTCGGTGTATTTGTTCTATTTGTGTTTTATATTCCCACTTCGACAATTTTTACTCTTTTTCCTCTTCTGTTTCTGGCTTTCTCTTTCGGTGTCGTCCTTTATTTACACTATGCACTATTCGTATTCACAACTTGTGCCCCTCTGCAATGTCTTATTCAGATTAGACTTTTCTTCTTGCTCCTAAATAAACATTTGATTGATTTAATTCTCATACTCACCATGGATGGAGCGGAGGAATGCCAGACTCGTAGAATAGGTGTACATTTACTTTCCCGACAGATAATACATGATCAACCTTATTCGAACAAAACTCTATATTCACACCTTAAATTGAAATTCAACATCCACATTTTCAATTCTAATATGAAACTTCTAAATATTTCTATACTTGTAACAACAAATTGTACTTTCCATTCAATTTTATTTGAAATAAAATAAAATGAACTCTCTCTATCGCCTACAATTGTCATTCAGGAGGGCAAAATACCTTAAATAATTCGTTCGCGTAAGATTACTTT
The DNA here is from genome assembly GCF_964235325.1 of Thermobia domestica. Classification (NCBI taxonomy): domain Eukaryota; kingdom Metazoa; phylum Arthropoda; class Insecta; order Zygentoma; family Lepismatidae; genus Thermobia; species Thermobia domestica. The sequence goes on from NC_137470.1 coordinate 98,523,231, forward strand.
TACCTGTTAATGATACATTTTAAGGATACAAATTTACATCAAATCAATTGCCATATATGTAGTTAACACACAATTTGGTTACAGAAATGATTATTATTAGGAAAGAAGCTTATTACAATATAAAATATATTAAAATTTATACTGTGTAATAATCAGATGTTATTGCGGCTAGATAGTAGTTCAATGTGTTTTTTTCATAACAAATATTATATAAGACTTGGACGTATAACACGGAGTGTATTCAGACGCATTCGTATTTTTTTAAAGTTGAATACCATCCGATCCAACATCTAAGTTGAAACCTCGATCATTAAATAAATCATGTAGTGGTCATGTTGTTAAGTTTAACATATCCGTAACTATATTTAGCATTTAGGGTTTAAAATGTATTTAAAAATACGGTTTAAAGCATTACCCCGCTTATTTTCGTTAGAATAGATACACACACAGAACACTTAAATATTGTATCCAGTTAATTTGCCTATGTAACTACTTTAATACGCGAATGTATATTTATGTAAGCTTAATACACTAATCCCGTGTAACAATTTCAAATTTTACCATCAGAATATTTCTGTATTTTATGTTTCTCTCCGATATTGTACTTGGATTTCATGTAAAATAAAATATCGTTTTGATGTATATAGAATATTGCACTATATCTCTTCTTACATGCCATTTTCACTACTATAGTTTGTAAACTTTGCTACTGCAGAGTTATCATCGAGTACTTAATGAGAATACTATATTTAAATGAATAAGCAATCCTTACCATTAATCATTGTTGTATTTTTTTTCCGTAAAACAAAATTACAATGCCTTAGATAAATCTTAAATAGAATAGACCAAACAGTAGCGTAACATACAAAACTGCAACAATGTATGTTGGAAATTTCAAAGATGTCCCCCTTCAAACATGTGCTGCATGTTCAAAGCGTGATCCTAAACATGCGACCAAGAAATATTATACTTAGTTCATAAGTTAGTAGTTCATCAAATGTGCTCGGAAGAATGCCACAAGCTGCTTTCAAAACTCATAAAACTGGTTGATTAACAAAATGTGGATAGATAAATAATACCAATTGAAAGTGTTGCGCTTGTTAGCACCAATTAAATGCACTGAAGTGTACGTATTTGTATTAGTGAAGTCTAAGGATTTTTATGTCATCTTTAAAACTTGTACCAACATATTTCTCATAAGCTACAGTAGAATAACATCTCATTAACACAAGTGTGATCGTCATTCGGAAAAGTTAATCTAAATTATTTTTTAAACATCATAGTAAACGCTGATCATCTTGATGTGAACATTTATTATATGCGGATTAAATACTATGTTGTAGTGGGAAGTGCTAGAGATCAATAAATGCCGAAACAACAACAAAACCACAAAATGACCTCTGGACATCGATTACTTAAGCGGAATACTAACGCTAACAGCCAAAATACAATCGTCATATACTGTTGAGTTTTATTTAGCTCGTCTCACAATATTTATGTAGTACAAACACACACAATCAATAGAGAATTTTCAACATTAATAACAACATATACGATAATTCCTTGAGTAACAATTTCTTAATACAATAAAACTAGAAATTAATATACAGGGCGTCCCAAAAGTAGGTAAACACCACTGCATTGATCAAGTTTAACATTGACTTGAGTTGATTGAATTGATTTTAGTTTAGCATCCCTTTCAGCAGCGAGGCTATATGAGACGTGGAATTCGAACCACATAAGCTCCCGCCGGGAATTGAACCAGGGTCTCCCACGCCAAAAGCGCCTGCGCTAACCGCTTAGCAACGAGGGAGCTATCAAGTTTAACATTCTAGCTTCTAGGTTTATTTGTTTCGACTGTTTCCACATTAAGGTATAAGTAAAACGCTTATACCTTAATATATATACGTAAAAATATATTTCCTGCAATAGCTATTGCCTGTGAAATATTTATCACAAGAAATTGAAATCAGAAGAAACTATATTGGCTGAATATAAGACGAAGAAATTTTATATGAGTCATTTAAACGAATTCTCAAGTGGATTTTTTTCTTTTACCGTAGTATTTATCATACCTGACAATTTATTACAAATGAATATGTATTAAATTATTTGTAAACTGCGTATATGAAATATTCTTCCTTTCTTCTTCTTGCCTACCATATTTTCTCACTTATGTGGAGTCAATCATTTGATGAGTCTTCTCGATAAAGCTTGGCACCGGAATTCTTCTCTTGTACACCAAACTGGCTTAAGTTATTTTTAACCTTATATTTCCATTATTTATTGGAACAGCAACAAGTCTCTTTTCATCTATTTCCATAGCTATCACTCTTCTTACCAAAAACTTCTCTATTCTTCTCATTATATGTCTTTACCAGTATCATGTATTGGATGTTTCTAAATATCTCTTAATATCCCTTACTCATTACCAATACCTTCATTATTGTTACACAATGCATCCAGCGTGCCGTTCTCTTTTTAATAACACTTAAACTGTTTCCTTATTCCTTTCTTATTGGCATATTTCTGCTCCATTAATAATTGGTTTTCTTACATATCTATCTATGATATATATATGTGTGTGTTTGTTGCCGTGGTCCTGTGGTAACGTAGCATGCCAGATATTTTCCTCTGATTTTGCAATCAATGTTGCATTACATGTGATGTTTCGAGGTCCAAATAATACGGGGACGCGGTGACTCAGCGATAGAGCGCTCACCTCCGGTGATTGGGGTCCCTGGTTCGATCTTAGCTCGCGCCGTGTGAACTCTGTGGTGGACAAACACCGTGATCGTGGGTTTTCTCGGAGTTCTCCCGTTTCCTCCCACATTCTTCATTCCACCATTTTCATTCATTTCTTAACATCGCCGTCTTCTTTAGTCTGACCGGCATAACCTTGGGACTTAAAACTTAGAGATTTAATTTCATTTCATTTTTGAAAACGCCAGTTTTATTTTATATATTTTAAACCTTTAACTTCTAAATACTTCCTCCAACTCTACTTTCCTTTCAATTACTTCCCTTCTCTATTCCGTAGTACACTATCATTTCAGAAATACTGCATTCAAATAATAACAGTATTTCTCACTGATATTACCATGAAAATTAACGGAGAAAATGAGAATTAGAGTAAAGAAAGCTTTGTGATTTAATTATAGACACGTAAAATGTAAAGGGTAAACAAATATTCTACACTTTTTGAATATTCAAGTTGATTCTCTCTGAGAAGTCTCTTAAATATGTTTATATATGTTATCTATACATATGTAAATAAAATAACGTCCGCGAGAGACAGTATACTTGCGAAAATCTCTTTCCAGTTGCAATTCTCATGGTCGTTACTTCACCTATTCTAACGCTGGTTCATTGGTTCATATCTAAGTTTCTTATGACTCTTCGATCCTTTCGTTCCTACTCAATATTCTTCAGAACCGAAATCAACAAATCCCAGTTTACACAGTGAAAGAATTATTGCTGAAGACTAAATGAAGTATTCACTTTAAAATCCACTAACTGTTAAGGTCGACAAGATTTAATTATCTGATATTTGATTGCCTGCTTGCTGCAGTTATATAATACAATGTGTGGTCGTTATCTTTATTCCCGGAAATATATATAATCACATATGCTTTTTTATCTGAAATAAAAGTTGTTTATACAAAATATGAAGGGTGTAAGACAACAACATGGTAACCCACAATGTTACTATTTTACGAAATTAGAGGCTTTCTGTTGCAGAATTCATTTTTAAAATCATAAAGCTGATTTTTCACATAAGACTGTACATGAACTATTAAAATGACAAAATTAAAGAAGCGGAATGCTTTACTTTCCATCGGGTGCTGGATAACTCAACAATCGAAAAATGGGTTGCTTATCATGTTCTTGCCTCACATCTTCATATAACTGACTTCATAAAGCAGTATAAAGCAGAAAGAATCAAAAGTGTCAGGAAGAATAAAACAGTTTTAGAAAGAAAAAGTTACTATTATCAATTTTAAAAAAATAAGTATGTTGCTGGACAAATGAAGTAATGCCTACTATAAAATTACATTTTCATTGATAATTTACGTTTAACTTTTGGACATTGAGACGCTTCGGTGCCACACATTAGTCATCTCTTATTGACAAAATAATATTTTTCTTCAAAACGACAATCATCTTTATCTGCTATTATAAATTATAAGGGGTTTTGAAGAAGTTTTTGAGCTGCTGGAATGCAATTATTTTTGTATTAATTTTGCCGATACATGTTTCTGCACGTGAAACGGAGAGTTTAGATTTTGTTTCACTCTTAATTTAGACTTTACTTCCATTTACATCTGCAGTTTAACCCTTCTCCTGGCAAAACATTTTTGCAACGTAGACGGGCAACCGGAGCCTGTCAGGCCCAATACATATTTTAAGTGCAGAACACTCAAAATGCAATGTCTATTGTCACATACTGTTCTGACTAATCTGGAATATACATATATATATATATATATATATATATATATATATATATATATATACATCAGCTAATGCTTATGACAACAAATACTATTCGAAGCTTTCTTGCACCCACTGGAAAACGTGAAGTATATTAATATTTATTTGCATATATTGTTATTGTAGACTGTTCCCATAATGCCCACCGACTTCGATTTTACAAAATTTGAGAAATAAATTTCACTTTTTATTTAGTGGTCAATTTGAAGGCATTTTGTTATACTACCATTAGGAAACCCATATACATCATATTACGAATCAATCATTATGGAACAATCTCATGTGTGACACGCAGCAGTGGTACCAATCTTTGAAAGTTTCATTTACAACTTCTTTCCTTTTTCTTTTTTAACTGATTTTGTGAGAATGGTGCATTCAATATAAAGGTACAACAAGATATTCTCTCTCTCTCACTCACTCACTCACTCACTCTCTCTCTCTCTCTCTCTCTCTTTCTCTCTCTGTGGGTGTGTGTTTTTGATTCTACTTTCCGGCGTAAGCGTGTGGATACTACCAGGTATACTTTCGTGTGTACATACGCTAGTGTGTGTGTGTGTGTGTGGCGCGGGTATATGAAGTATTAATTAGGATCGCGTAGTGGAACTTATCGATATTAGTACGTACATACGAACGGCTGTTACTTCACACGATAACTTTTTACGAATGCGAATTTTTAAATTCTGCTTTTTTGCAATAACTAAGTAGAGTGATACCTCTCGAGGGAGTTCCCCTAAATGGTAGCCCCCACCATGTCCAATTGAATCACAAATTGCCGCAATCGTTTGTACACTATTTGTACAGAAATATGCAGGCCAAATTTTCGTTTGTACACTATTAGGGGCGCCGCCAGAACGAAAACAAATTGGGGGCTGCCTAAGTGGTAGCCCCCCACCAACATGTCCTATTCCATCACAAATTATCGCAATTGTTTGTACTTCGTTTGTACAGAATTGTGCAGGTGAAATTTTCCTTGGTACACAATTAGGGGCGCCGTCAGAACGGAAAAAATGGGGGCTGTCTAAGTGGTAGCTCCCCACCATGTCCAATTCAAGAACAAATTTTCGCAATCGTTTGTACTTCGTTTGTACAGAAATGTGCAGGCGAAATGTTTATTTGTACACAATTAGGTTCGCCGCCAGAACGAAAACAAAGTGGGAGGGCTGTCTACATGGAAGCCCCCTACCATGCCTAATTCAATCACAAATTGTCGCAATCCTATGTACGTCGTTTGTACAGAAATGTGCAGGTAAAATTTTCGTTTGTAGACAATTAGGGGCACCGCCAGAACGAAAACAAAGTGGGGGCTGTCTAAGTGGTAGCCACCCACCATGTCCAAGTTAAGCACAAATTTTCGCAAACGTTTCTACATCGTTTGTACAGAAATGGATAGGCAAAATTTTCCTTTGCACACAATTAGAAGCGCTGCCAGAACGAAAACAAAGTTGGGGCTGTTTTAATGGTAGCCTCCACCATGTCCAATTCAATCACAAGTTGTCGCTTTCATTCGTGCATTGTTTGTACAGAAATGTGCTGGCGAAATGTTTGTTTGAACAAAATTATGGGCGCCGCCAGAACGAAAACCCAGTGGGGGCAGTCTAAGTGGTAGCCCCCACCATGTCTAATTGAATCACAAATTGTCGTAATCGTTTGTACTTCGTTTGTACAGAAAAGTGCAGGCTAAATTTTTCTTTTGTACATAATTAACGGCGCCGCCAGAACGAAAATAAAATGGGAGACTGTCTAAATGGTAGCCCCCCACCAACATGTCCAATTCAATCACAAATTGTCGCAATCGTTTGTACTTTGTTTGTACAGAAATGCGCAAGCGAAATTCTCGTTTGTACAAAATTAGGGGCGCCGCCAGAACAGAAAAAAAATGGGGGCTGTCTAAGTGGTAGCCCCCCACCATGTCCAATTCAAGCACACATTTTCGCAATCGTTTGTACGTCGTTTGTGCAGAAGTGTGCAGGCGGATTTTTGTTTGTACACAGTTAGGGACGCCGCCAGAACGAAAGCAAAGTGGGGGGCTATCTAAGTGGTAACCCCTTTCCACCATGTCCAATTCAACCACAAATTATCGCAATCGTTTGTACTTCGTTTGTACAGAAACGGGCAGGCAAAATGTTTTTTTTTGTACACAATTCGGGGCGTCGCGAGAACGGAAACAAAGTGGGGGCTGTCTAAGTGGCAGCTTCCCATTAACATGTCCAATTCAATCACAAATTTTCGCAATCGTTTGTACGTCGCTTGTACAGAAATGTGCAGGCAAAATTTTCGTTTGTACACAATTAGGGGCGTCACCAGAACGAAAACAAAGTGGGAGCTTTCTAAGTGGTAGCTTCCCACCAACATATCCAATTCAATCACAAATTGTCGTAATCGTTTGTACTTCGTTTGTACGGAATGTGCAGAAGAAATGTTTGTTTGTACACAATTAAAGGCGCCGCCAGAACGAAAACAAAGTGGGGTGTGTCTAAGTGGTAGCCCCGACCATGTCCAGTTCAATCACAAATAGTCGCATTCGTCTGTACGTCGTTTTTACAGAAATGTGCAGGCGAAATGTTTGTTTGTACACAATTAGGGACGCCGCCAGAACAAAAACAAAGTAGGGTGCTTTCTAAGTAATACCCCCCCCACCATGTCCAATTGAATCACAAATTGTCGCAATCGTTTGTACGTCGTTTGTACAGAAATGTGCAGGCGAAATGTTCGTTTGTACACGATTAGGGGCGCCGCCAGAACGAAAACAAACTGGGGGCTCTCTAAGTGGTAGCTTCCCACCAACATGTCCAATTGAATCACAAATTGTCGCAATCGTTTGTACTTCGTTTGTACAGAAATGTGCAGGCAAAATGTTTGTTTGTGCACTGTTAGGGGCGCCGCCAGAACGAAAACAATGCGGGGGACTGTATAAATAGTAGAAACATTAAAAAAAGATGTCACATTTATGGAGTATTTTTCTAACAGGACTTTGTTCACACTATTGTGTGGTTTGGTATGTTCACACTATGGTGTGATTCACTATATTGATCTTATTCTAACGATGATGGGATTAAATGTTTTTCTTCTTTTGTTTTTTTATATTTATATTTATACTTACAATCATTATTGCTGAGTTAGTTTATTAAACACGGCTCTTATTATTAAACTTATTCATTATTTCTTACGTGAGCTGAATCCTTATGATATTTTTTTTTCTTACTATCTTGCGCAGAAACCGTTATTCTCATCTCGTACAGGAAATTGATAAGTGGAAGATATAACAAATTCAGAAAGTAGACTGTTAAAGGGAAAATTATAACACAGTGTTTTGTTTTATTTGATCATCTTCATTAAGCTCATTTTGCAGAAACTATAGAATGCATGGTGAAGTATTTTGGTGCATTCAGCATTCTGATTTACGAGTAGAGTTGCTAACTGGCCGGTATTTGCTGTGTTTTTTATTAAGGCCGGTGACTGGTACAAACTTCTTATTAGCCCCCTTCTGACCGGTATTTTGCAATCTGCAATCCAGAATATAACACTGAAGATCGAAATTTTTCAACAGGGCCTTTGCAAACAAATTTCCGTTGTATTATACATTATCGATATTTTTTTTAATGTATGGCAGTTTTTTTTATTTATTTAACATAAGAAATTTGATAACACTTATATTTTATTGTAAAAGAATTTTACATTTATTGAAAGTAGAAAATGACTTTTTAAAGCAATTTTCTTTGTTTGCAGTGTAAGTTTATAGAGTAAATTTCATTTTATGAATCAACTATTGTTACATAAAGATAAATATCCAGTATTATTCATCTGTTTCGATAATTTTAAACAAGTGGTAATTACTGGTAAATACAATAACGATCAATACAGTCTTCAGTTTCTCATTTGTACAGAGAATTTTGAGGGTGTGCCGGTAATTTTGTTTTCCTGAGTTGGCAACCTATTTACGAGGTTTTGTTTCAACTCTGCTACGTAATGGCTCCGTACTGACACTCCGCATGTAAATAAGTATGTAAGGCTACCATACTTAAAATTTGTCCCGGTGTGCAGAAATTTTAATTCTTGTCCTGTTTTTTCCTTTATTATTATTATTAATTACATATCAAAATTTCTGAAAAGTTAATAAAATCGACTTATTCCTTTTGCTTTCAATTCCGACAATACTATAGGAACAATTTCATTCTAATCTTTATTATTATTCCAAACGCTGCTTCCCCGGATATAACATACAATGTTTAAATCCTCCTAAGTAGCACTCTTATCACTAAAAGTAAGAATGTATACCCCGAGGTGGCAACAAATTCTTGTGACGTTGCAGACCAGCCCCGAAAAACACATTTTTTTTCTGCTTCAGAAAAACAATTATGCGAATTGCTTTCTTTTAGTTCTCATTTTAGGTTAACAAAAATAAATCACTCTATTGAAATTTGGAAAAAACTTCATAAATCTGGAACTTTTTTCTTTATAGACATGTAGAGCATGTAAAGGTGGTATGTGTAATAATATTGAAAATATAATTTTTGCCTAAATATTGTATGTTCACTGATTGCGTTTATATTGTACAACAGCTTCTAGCTTCTATAATAATTTTTAGCACTGTTGATTAAGTATGGACTATATTAGTACATTATTTTAAGTTCTATAACTAGTGCTATACTGTAGTAGAATTCGAAAGATAAAATTAATACAAAATGCAATATTTACTACTAATTTGTAAGATGTCCCGTTTTTTCTGTTTTCAAAAAGTATGGTAGTCTTAAAGTATGCTAAACCATACAAAATAAATTGTACTGTAAATTGTACCCCTCTGATAGTGCTCTCAAACGGGTCGGGTCGGGTTGTCGGGTCTGGTCAGTCGGGTTAGCTCGTGTCGGGTCACTCGGGTCGGGTCGTCACATTCTTCACTTATTTTCTATACGGAATACTATAAGGAGCTTTGTTGTAGAATTCAATTCGAAGTTGGTGAATGAATGATAATTGTGACTAATTGAAGGTGAAGTACTAATAAAATTTTAATTTAACCCTATATTAACTAATTGGCATTGTAATTGTAATTGTAATTAATATTACTACTGACTTTTTTCCTTTCTGCGTTTTTATGTCAAGTTAAATGTCACATTAAGTGAAATTGAAAGGAAATATCTAGTTAACGTCCCACGTTACGCACCAACGCTAAGAGAGAAAGTGATGATGAGAAATAATTGAAGTGTTTGAATTAAGAAAGTGGGAGGAAATGGGAGAACAACGAGAAAACCCATGCATACGGTGTTTGTCCACCAGAAAACTTACTTGGTACGAGCTGGAATCAATACCCATGGACCTTCGGGTCAAACATCTGCCTTTGGGCAGGATACATTATTATTATTATTATTATTATTATTATTATTATTATTATTATTATTATTATAACTTTAAGAGTGCCCAAGAAAGTTCCGCCGCCTTTTCACCAACACCTTCGAACATTGATATGTAACCTAAGACGTACCTGGAATATCAAAAATCGTCTCCATCAGCCTCGACGACCTTCTGCCGACGTTCTGGAAGGCTATGGATTCCATCGCAGTCGACCTTGGTGGGTCGTGAAGTGAAGAAGGTATCAAGTGCATATTGAATCTCTACTAGCGATTTGAATTGGCGTTCTCCAAGGTGATTGTCCAAGGAATGGAACAGGTGATAATCGGACGGTACTATGTCCGTGGAGTATGGCGGATCCAATAGTGTTTTCCATCCAAGGCGTAGAATGGTGTACAGGGTCATTTTAGCCACGGGAGGGTTAGCGTTGCCTTGTAACAGGAGGACCCCTCTGCGATTCAGAACTGCTGGATTCAGACAGTACATAATGACAGTACACAGTTGCATTGATGATCTTACCAGCTGGTAGCAGTTCCCGATTGACGATGCCTCGAGCAGTCCACAAAATTCACAGGAGAACCTTATTCTGGTGTAGTGCTGGCTTGGGCTGTTTTTGAACCGGTTCATGGGATGCTAACCAACAATCACGGCGCCGTGGAGCTTCGTACAGGACCCACTTCCCATCACATGTCAACACCCTGTCCAGAAATTGCTCCTTCCTCAGACGAGATACCAAAGGAACACACGTGTCTGCTCGCGTTGCTTTCTGGCTCCAAGTCAAATCATGTAGGACCCATAAACCCAACTTGCAGTGCTTCCCAAGTTGATGGTGGTGGTGCCGAATGGTTTCTCCACTCACACTGAAATGTAGTACCAGTTCCTCACATGTCTGCCTTTGCCTCAATTACTGCCTGAAGATCTGTATTTTGAACATCTGTTTGTCTTCCGGCACGTGATGCGTCTTCGAGTGTTTCGTCACCGTCCTTAAACCGTCATACCACTGCACTCTCCGCGTAGTCACGACACCCTCACCAAAGGCCTGTCATATCTTCCGCCCCGTGGAGCAACAATTTGAACTCGTACAGCAAACAAGCCCTTATGACGCTCTGTGAAGGCCCCATGTTCACTCAGTCCTTACGCACGTTCACGGTGTATCTGAATAGCCACAACCAAGTAGTATGTTTTATATACTTACTAGTGTTGCTCACGAGACCAGGTTTGGGGCATTCTCGTCTCGAAAATGTGTCGTGAAGGTAGTCTCGTCTCGAAAAGTGCATATGTTTCTATTGAAAGAGCTCTGTCTCGTCTCGTACCCCTTCATGAAAATTCTGTCTCCTCCCGTCTCGTCCAACAACTGACCTTCGCCTTATATCCATTCGCATTCAACTCACGGTGTGAGGGCCAATTGAACACAGACCTCCACAAAGAGGCAGAACTTTCTTGGTCACCTTCAGATTATTATTATTATTATTATTATTATTATTATTATTATTATTAATGCGGTAGTGATTTGACTTTCTCCGCAATAAAATGCTTGCTAATTTTATATAAAGTTGCAAATATCTTATAGATAAATTAATCAAGAAAAAAATAAAAGGTAATTCCCTACAGAATGATATTTCAGTGCAATTAGTTCCTTATGATTCTGTCAGACAGCAACGCTGTTTTTAAATAGAAAAATCGGAATGTTAACGTGATGAAATTTTTGTTTGTTACACAGCAAAAAATATTAAAAGAAGTTCTATATACATTCCTTACTAGAAAATAACGTTGTCTTCAGAACTTTTATTCTTTTAGTCTTCAGAACTTGTCTTCAGAACTCAGTCAAATTTTATTTTGACTTTCGAAGTTGATTGCCTAAATTTTAACATTGGAAATTTGGATGTGGAGTAAAATAAAGAAGGTTAGCAGGGTAGAGAGGAAAACGAATTAGAAAATGGTGAAAAATGCAAGAGACGAGAGCAATATTAGACGATATAAGGAAGCGAAAAAATGGACGGATCACAAGTTTCGATCTTGCTAAGGGATTGCATTCTGAGAGATGTAGTAAAGGGAGTATAATCAGGAGAGCGAGAGTGTGTAAGAAGGTTGCAATTGATAGATTGTAATAAGGAGGGAGGTACTTTATATTGGGTTGCGAGGCAGATATTAGCGGGAAATCGCAAAAATGGAAGCTTCTTACCTAGTTCACGGAAACTGGCCTGTCATTAATGGCAGAACACTGAGGAGGAGGAGGAGGATAATTATACTACAAATAAAAAAATCCGAAACAATGGTTTATGCATAAGAATTGGTCAGCATTTTTTTTCTGGTGGCAGTTTTGTAAGGTTCTAGCTCTCTCAAACTGGTTAGATTGTAAGGTCAGGTCACTCGGGTCGGTTGTCGGGTTAGGTCACCTCGGGTCGGTTCACTCTGGTCACTTTTGGTCGGGCCAATCGGGTCAGCTTGGGTCGGATTGTCGGGTCGGGTCAGTCAATTCGTGTCACGGGTGGGGTCGGGTCGGTCTTCAACACATAATTTCCACGAAAATTACAATACACCACGGTTTATACCTCATTGGACTTCCAATAAAACATTTTCAATGATGTGTACACCATGTCACCATTTTTGTATGAGGGAATTTCTAGAGGGATTTTGTGGGAATTTGATGGAGTGTAGATTCCTGTGTGTGTGTGTGTGTGTGTGTGTGTGTGTGTGTGTGTGTGATACCTTACAGGATACAAGATGTCGAGGAAGTGTGTAAATAAACCGGACAATTTCTGTTATGTATGTGGGGAGCTGATATTTAAATCACAACGTCGATGTTTTACTCCACTTGTGAGGAAGTGTTATCAGTTATGTTTTGGTTGCTGTGTAGGAGACCAGGATAAGAACTGGGTTCCTCACTACATTTGTTGTACTTGCGTGAAACTTCTGACTGGGTGGGCAAATGGTGGACGAAACATGAACTTCGCAGTACCGATGATCTGGAGGGAACCAAAAGATCATTCTTCAGACTGCTACTTTTATTTGACACAGATAAAATAAATAAGCAGTAAATCTAACCACACAGTACAGTACCCTAATTTGCCATCAGCAATTAGGCCAGTTCCAAACAGTGCAGAATTACCTGTACCAGTACCTCCTCCTCATCTTACGGTAAATGAGGATTACGTACTTGAGGCAACTATTGAAGTTCCAAATGAAGAAGATGATCCTACTTATGTAGGAAGCACATCTACATTGGATCCCCATCTGATAACTCCGGGTGAGCTAAATGACCTCGTACGGAATTTAAAACTCTCCAAGACACAGACAGAACTTCTTGATTCTAAACTTAAGGCTGGAATCTGCTCCATCGTGACACTAAAGTGTGTATTTTTCGAAACCTTCATACAGAGTTTCAAAACTATTATTCTCAAGAAAATGATTTAGTGTATTGTAATAATGTCTGTGCTGTGATGGATACACTTGGACATGCACATATAAGTACAGAGTGGAGATTGCTTATTGATTCTTCGAAAACTAGTTTTAAGGCTGTCCTTTTGCACAATGGCAACAAATTTCCTTCAGTGCCTTTGGCTTATGCAACTAATATGAAGGAAACCTATGAAAACATCGAAATAGTGTTAGAAAAAATCATTATGAGAAATACAAGTGGACCGTTTGGTGTGATTTACAAGTCATTTCTTTGTTAATGGGTTTGCAACTCTGTTATACGAAATATTGTTGTTTCCACTGCGAATGGGAGAGCAGGAACAAAGCGGAACATTACATCAAGAAGGAATGGCCAAAGCATGTATTAACTCCTGGACAGAAGAATGCTGTTTATTCCTCACTGGTGAGCCCTGATTAGATAATTCTACCTCCTCTTCACATAAAGTTGGGGCTCAAAAAACTTTGTTAGGGCAATGGACAAAAGTAATACAGGATCTTGTTACCTCAATGAAAAAATTCCTCGGGTTTGTGACGCTAAAGATTTTTGTAGACCCCCAAATAAGATGTTTGATTCGTGACCAAAAATTTGCGGATCTCTTAACTCTGGTTGAGAAAGCAGCTTGGTGTCCATTTAAATGTTTAACAGAGAATTTTTTAGGAAACAAGAAAGCCCCAAATTACCGTGAAATTGTGAGTGATTTCCGGATATCATTCAATGAAATGGGTTACAACATGTCCCTTAAAGTTCACTTTCTAGACTCCCACCTGCATTTCTTTCCTGAAAACCTTGGTGCTGTTAGTGATGAGTAGGGGGAACATTTTCATCAGGACATTTCCTCCATGGAAAAGAGATACCTGTGACAGTGGAGTTCAAAAATGCTAGCTGATTACTGTTGGACACTTAAAAGAGATGTTCCAGAAACCAAACAGAAAAAAATGAAATGAAATCTTTAAGTTTTACGTCCCACGGTTATGCCGGTGAGGCTAAAGGAGACGGTGATAATGAGAGATGAATGAAAATGGTGGAATGAAGAAAGTGGGAGGAAACGGGAGAACCCCGAGAAAACCAACGAGCATGGTGTTTGTCCACCACAAAGTTCACTTGGCGGGGGCTGGGATCGAACCCGGGACCCCAAACACCAGAGGTGAACGCTCTACCACTGAGCCACCGCGCCCTACGAACCAAACACAGAAGAAAGTCGACAACTAAAACATATTAGTTGAGGTAAATAAGTGTCCATTTATTAAGAAGATACCACTCACTTCTATTGTATTATTTATTAAGTAGATATAAAATTGTGACACGGTGTATACATCATTGAAAATATGTTTTATTTCAAATCCAATAAGATATAAACCGTGCTTATATGTGATTTTATCTGCACTAATGAATATTGTAAAATGAAAAGTACACATAGCATATTTTATATAAATATGTTTATTTCTCTAGATAGAATAATGCTATTCTTATGAAACTTAGAGGGCTTACTAAGTATAAATCAAGCTAACATACAATGTAATTTGTGCGTTTATATACCTAAGGTACCCAAGCTACAAGTATGAAAATGTTAAAAAAAAAGAAAAAAGAAAAAGAAAAGAAATTTGAGGGGAAATTTTCCGAAAACACCTCTATCACGGGAATACTGAGGATGATGGAGAAAAACCGATTGGAGATATGAATTCTACGTGAAACGTTCTATTAGAATCAGGCATTTTCTTCCGTATGCTAGAGAAAAAGATTTTTTTTTTTTTTTTTGACTAGTGTAATAAGTACCATTTTCAAACTCAGCAACCATTATTCAAACCGGTTAATGTTGATCGCAGATATTAAAAATACTCACATCCGTATATTATTTATTACAAACGAAAATTTTACCTGCAGATTTCTGCACAAACGATGTATAAACGATCGCGACAATTTGTGGTTCAATTGAACATGGTGGGGCTAGCACTTAAACAACTCCCCCTTTTTTCGTTCTGTCCACGCACCTGACAGAAAGAAACTTTCGCCTGCGCATTACTGCTCAAACGATGTACAAACAATTGAGATAATTTTCTTTTGAATCGGACGTAGGGAGGTGCTACGAATTAGGCATCCTATACTTTGTTATCGTTTTGGCGCGCCCGCAATTGTGTACAAACGAAAATATCGCCTGCAAATTTCTGTACAAAACCGTACAAACAAGTGCGATAGTTTGTGGTTGAATTCGACATGGTGGGAAGACTATCAACTAGAGAGCCCATAGTTTGTTATCGTTTTGGGGGGGCCACATTTATGTGCAAACGAAAATTTCAGCTGCACATTTCTCTACAAAGGCGTACAAACAAGTGCGACAGTTTGTGGTTGAATTGAACATGGTGTGAAGGCTACCATTTAGACAGCCCCCCCTTTGTTTTCGTTCCGGCGCCCCTAATTGTGTACAAACGAAACTCTTCCCTGCACATTTCTGTATAACTATATTCGAACGATTGCGACAATTTGTGCTTAAATTGGACATGGTGGTGGGCTAGCATTTAGACAGCCCCCCACTTTGTTTTCGTTCTGGCGTCGCCCCTAATTGTCTACAAACGAAAATTTCGCCTGCATATTTCTGTACAAACGATGTACAAATGATTGCGACAGTTTGTGATTAAATTGAACGTGGTGATTTGGCTATCACTTAGAAAGCCCCCACTTTGTTTTCGCCTTGGCGGCGCCCCTAATTATCTACAAACAAAAATTTCGCATGCACATTTCTGTACAAACGATGTAGAAACAATTGTCACAATTTGTGATTGAATTGGAAATGGGAAGCTAACATTTAGAGATCCCTCACATTGTTTTCGTTCTGGCGGCGCTCCTAATTGTGTACAAACGAAAATCTCGCCTGCACATTTCTGTACAAACGAAGTGCAAACGATTGCGACAATTTGTGCTTGAATTGGACATGGTGGGGGCTATCTCTTAGACAGCTCCCACTTTGTTTTCGTTCTGGCGGCGCCCTTAATTATGTACAAAGGAAAATTTAGCCTTCACATTTTTGTACAAACGATTGCGACAATTTTTGCTTGAATTGGACATGGTGGAGTGCTACCATTTAGACAGCCTCCACTTTGTGTTTGTTCTGACGTTGCCGCTAATATTGTACAAACGAAAATTTGGCTTGTGCATTTCTGTACAAACGATGAAGAAACAATTGCTACAATTTGTGATTAAATTGGAAATGGGGGGACTACCATTTAGACAGACCCCATTTTGTTTTAATTCTGGCGGCGCCCTAAATTGTGTACAAAGGAAAATTTCGCCTGCACATTTCTGTACAAATGATGTACAAACGACTGCGACGATTTGGGCTTGAATTGGACATGGTGGGGGCTATCACTTAGACTGCCCCCACTTTGTTTTCGTTCCAGCGGCGCCCATAATTGTGTACAAACGAAAATTTAGCTTCACATTTCTGTAGAAACGATGTACAAACGATTGCGACAATTTGTGACTGAATTCGACATGGTGGGGGGTATCACTTAGACAGAACCCACATTGTTTTCGTTCTGGTGGCGCCCCTAATAATGTACAAACAAAAATTTCGCCTGCGCATTTCTGTAAAAACGATGTACAAACGATGGCGACAATTTTTGCTTGAATTGGACATGGTGAAGGGCTACCATTTAGACAGTCCCCACTTTGTTTTCGTTCTGGCGGCGCCCCTAATTGTGTACAAACGAAAATTTGGCCTGCACATTTCTGTACAAACGATGAAGAAACGAATGCGACAATTTGTGATTGAATTGGACATGGTTGGAGGCTACCACTTAGACAGCCCCCACATTGTTTTCGTTCTGGCGGCGCCATTAATTGTGTACAAACTAAAATCTCGCCGGCACAGTTCTGTACAAACGATGTAGGAGCGATTGCGACAATTTGTGATTGAATTTGACATGGTGGAGGGGGTACCATTTAGACACCCCCACTATGTTTTTGTTCTGGCGGCGCTATTAATTGTGTACAAACGAAAATCTCACCTGCACATTTCTGTACAAACGATGTAGAAAGGATTGCGACAATTTGGCCTGCACATTTCTGTACAAAAGGTGTAGAAACGATTGCGACAATTTGTAATTGAATTGGACATGGTGTCGGGGGCTAACATTTAGACAGTCCCCCACATTGTTTTTGTTCTGGCGACGCCCCTAATTGTCTAAAACGAAAATTTTGCTTGCAGATTTCTGTACAAACGATTGTGACAATTTCTGATTCAATTGGACATAGTAGGGGACTACCACTTAGACAGCCCCCACTTGTTTTCGTTCTGGCGGCGCCGCTAATTGTGTACAAACGAAAATTTCGCCTGCATATTTCTGCACAAAAGGTGTAGAAACGATTGCGATAATTTGTGATTGAATTGGACATGGTGTCGGGGGCTAACATTTAGGCAGTCCCCCACATTGTTTTCGTTCTGGCGACGCCCCTAATTGTCTAAAAACGAAAATTTTGCTTGCAGATTTCTGTACAAACGATTGTGACAATTTCTGATTCAATTGGACATAGTGGGGGACTACCACTTAGACAGCCCCCACCTGTTTTCTTTCTGGCGGCGCCCCTAATTGTGTACAAACGAAAATTTGGCCTGCACATTTCTGTTCAAGCGATGTGGAAACGATTGCGACAATTTGTGATTGAATTGGACAAGGTGGGGAGGCTACCATTTAGACAGCCCCCCAGTTTTTTTTCTTTCTGGCGGCGCCTCTAATTGTGTACAAACAAACATTTCGCCTGCGCATTTCTGTACAAACGAAGTGCAAACGATTGCGAGAATTTGTGATTGAATTGGACATGGTGGGGGCTACTACGTAGGCAGCCCCCACTTTGTTTTCGTTCTGTCGGCGCCCCTAATTGTGTACAAACAAAAATTTCGCCTGCACATTTCTGTACAAACGAAGTACAAACGATTGCGACAATTTAAGATTGAATTGGACATGGTGGGGGGCTACCACGTAGACAGCCCCCACTTTGTTTTCGTTCTGACGACGCCCCTAATTGTGTACAAACGAAAATTTCGCCTGCACATTTGTGTACAAACGATTGAGACCATTTACGATTGAGTCTGATAAGGGGGGGGGGGCTGTCTAAATGGACGTCTTTTTTTCACCTCAACTGTAATTAAATTCTTCCTCGAAAAAATCTGTAATCAACACTGCAAGTAGTTACGTCCTCGACTAATATACCTTTATAAGTACAGCTTTATTTTCGTATGTTTTTCAACAGTTAACCAATTTAAAACTATCGCAAACAAGAATATGTAGTCAAGTTGTTAAATACTTCGCTCCGCAGGAACCCGTCCAGCGCGTGCAACAAGCAAAAACAACATGTTTGGCGTCTCACAAATGACAAAGAAAAAAAAAGAAAAGCAAAAGCAGCACGGCAGTGCCTTATCGCAGTCAGAGCTGACAACATAGTTTCGGTCGTCACATACGCCAATAGACCTACATGCGGTGTACAAGAGTTATATAGTTACAATATAAGTTGTGCCACAGTAGCGCTACAGGCGGAATGTGCACGAACTACAAATGAATATGATTCTCACAAGTATCAGTCACTGTTGAACCCTCTTCACATTCTACACATCCTTTTTTCTCCCACTTTTTGACCTTCACAAGCAGAAGTACCAGGCTTTCCGAGTTGACAACCATAAACCGTTTGTGTACAGAGTACGTTTTCAGTTCTTCGAATGACTCTGCGCGCGAAGAACAGGGGTGATGATCGGGCTACCGAATACGGCAGTCAGAAACACCCGGTTGCAATAATAAATGTAAAATACAAATATAGAGCCTTGACAATGGCGTGAGGATGAATATATATATATATATATATATATATATATATATATATATATATATATATATATATATATATTTGTGAAGCAGCAAAACTTTGTGTAACCCTTTTCTAAGCCAAATAGAAGAAAAAATCCGGTCCAGACATTTTTGTAACGTAAACGGGTAATCGGGGCCTGTCAGGCTCAGTATATATTTTATGTGCAGAACACGTAAAATTAAATGTCTATTGTCACATAGTTTTCCGACTAAAGGTTACAATAGCCACGTGTTCAATATATAATTATGAGACCATTTGATCTAGTATTTCACAGGAATTGTACTAAAGATATACTATGCCTCTTAGGGCGAGGTTGCCTGGTTACGTCAGGAAAAGCTTTTCAACTTTTTAAAATTAATCCATTAGCTTTACAAACTCGATATATTAATGATTTTAACTTCGACTAATAACACAGGTCGACAAATTTTCACTTTTTTCTAGGCATTGTATAAAAATATGATTTTCTGAATAAATCGAGTACGCTGATCACGAAAATGAAGCCTATTTTTCTACATCACGAAAGATATTTTCAGAATCATCATGATCATTATAATCTTTAACCAGCGGAATCGGAAAGCTATTGCATGACGATGGAGGCAGTATTAAAAAAGTTACATAGTTATAAATACATAATGAGATGCATATAATATTCCAAGAAGGATATTTATATACAGAATAGTGACTATACTATTCATAGGCGGATTTATGGCGGCATGGGGGGAAGTGCCTCCAGCCATTTCGAAATGACATAATATAGTATTAATACTAAACAGGTACTTGCTAGAAGCAGGGAAAGTAGTAGGGAAAGCTACTTTCCCTGTTACCCTTCAAGGAATTGCCCCCTTCATGTACTCTCGTACCTCCCAGGGTGTTTCCCCAGAATCCGCCCATGATACTATGTATTATACACAGTAAGAAGTTTCAAACTTACCAGACGGAGGTATTACTTGCGTTGACGTTGACATCTGCTTCAGGTGTGATGCACCAGCAGTAGTCAGAAATCATGTTGGTTTCCCAATGACATTGATAACGACGTTCCACAGTTTTAAGTTCCTGATGGAACCGTTCACCATGTTCCTCAGATGTTTCAGCCAAATTGTCCGCAAAATGGTTTAGATGTGACATTAGAAAATGTTGTTTGAGGCTCACTTTGCATCCTAATTGTTTAAATTTCTGTAACATATCTTCCACTATTCTCCTTATATTCAGGGTGCTTATTCTGACCAAGGAAATGTCGCACAACATTTTTGAAACTTCCCCAAGCTTGCTTTTCTATTTACGACATTGTACTTTCGAAGCATTCTTCAGACATCAACTTACGTACATCGGGTCCAATAAAAATGCCTTCCTTCAATTTTGCACCTGACAGATTTAGGAATTGACTACACCGATATTGGAAGCACTCTCCTGTTTTATCCAATGCTTTCACAAACTGTTTCATAAGTCCCAGTTTTATGTGTAGTGGAGGCAACAAAATGCGTTTTGGGTCCACCAAATGCTCATTCACGATGTTCTTTGATCCCACTAGCAGATTTTCTCTCTTAGGCCACTTTCTTCTACTCCAATGCTCATCATATGATCTACTGTCCCACTCACACAGATAGCACGGCATCCTTGTGTACCCTGTTTGTTGGCCGAGAAGTATTCCGATCACCTTGAAGTCATCGCATACAACCCAAAGGTTTTCTTCATACTTCACATTTTCAAGAAGTAGTTTCATAGTACTGTATGACTCTTTTAAATATACGGAATACGCAATTGAAATTGATGCTAGTTCGTTCCCAATATGTAGCAATACCGCCTTCAAACTCCTCTTCGAGGAGTCTATAAATAACCTCCATTGCTTACTATCATACGTTTGAACACCCATTTTGTTCAACAGTCCGACGATGTCTTTGCAGAACACCTTTGAACCTCTTTCAAGAAAAAAGTCTCTGAAGTCTTTATCACGATTTCGCTACAATGAATAAGATGTGCCGGGTACAAGTAAGTTGTTTTCACTGAGACGTGAGCCTAGAAGTTGTGCTGCGTCTTTCGAGAGTCCCAAGTCTTTCACCAAAGTATTTAGTTCTGCTTGATTAAGAGGTTTGGGGTTGCTATCACTACCACCTACGGAAATGTCAGAATCACGACTTTCAAAACTTACATACGGTTCAGAAACTTGACATGTATCCATTGACGTTGGTGGAGAGGGGATTCGAAGCCCTGGACCATGAGACACAGGTCTAATCGCTGATTCTAAGTTTGGATAAACGAATTTGTTCATGTTTTTCTTGTCGAATCCCGTTACGTTGGTCATACAGAAGTAACAGTCATCCATATGTTTTTTCTGCATACGCCATACCATGGGAATAGCAAAATTCAAACTTTTCAATTTACCTGTACTCCACTTCCGTAATTGCTCCACGCATGTATGACAGACGATGTGTGGAGCAAACGACTTGTCCTAAACTCCGAGCTTCATTCCAAAATAAGCAAAATATGCTTTTCGGACAAATGCCGATATTTGTCGGCGTCTTGAACTTATCACGTAAACTCAGCATATGTAAAAAAAATGTATCAGGGCTATTACGACACTATCGTCTTGGCATTTTACAAACAGCACTTCGAAACACAAACAATTTCTAAATAAACGAAAAACACCGCTGACAATCAGTAACGCAAGCACCTTCTTTCCGCCCTCATACACACTACATTGTTTATTTCCGAGTTGACAACGCAGCAATGACAGTGTTCAGTGGTAGTTTCCCCCTTTCTTTCCCCTCCCTACACATAAGCGATGTTACCACATTTAAGAAATGAAACTCTATAAAGTCGATTTCACAGTCTGTTTCTGTGGTAATAACCTTGAGTAGGTTGGAAGAGGGGGTAGATGTGCAGAGGAAACTGAGAGTGATAGTGAAAAACTAATGTCATTCTTGTGTTCAGGGGTGCCAAATTAGTAAAGAAAACCCCTTACTCTCTAAACCCCATAACCCATGTCGACCTGTGAATAGAATAATTTAGAATTTTATGTCATCGAAATATGTATGGTTGTTGAGGAATTCGAAAAAATGAAGTTACTGGGCCTAGGAGGCCCAGGTTGCCCGGATAAGGGTTAATCATTACTACCAACGAAAATATGTGACATTATCCACTCATTAGGGGCATTGGTTATCCTTAATGTTTATTTACCTTGTTTGTATGATATGTATATCTTATATTGCTTATCTTGTCATCATTATCTCTATTTTTATTGTTTTTCACTCTTAATTCCCAAGCCAAACACTCCTATTTCATATTTATATGCGAACATACCTCAAGATCAACGTGGGATCCTTACCAAATTTTCTCTCTGTGGGAATCAAGTTCAAATCTCCAATTTCGAAGACCCACACGCTTGCTGCGTATATAGTTACGAAAGGGCTCAGTTGAATGGCGAAAACAACGAACTACCTACAATGATTTTCTTCGGGAAGCATCAGAACAGGAAAATTTTATTTGACTTCACTTGGCCTTAGATATTTTAAGGGAACGTATCCACATTTCTGTAATTTACTGCAGGTCACTTACGAAACTATTCAATAACTTAGAACTGTTTTATAAGATACCCACGAAAATATATTTAGAGAGTATCAAGGTGTTTCAGAAGAATATATATAAAATGATTATATAAATTACTGGCTAATATGTTATTTTGCTTATGCACGCTACTGTTGACTTCGCCGTTTGATTTAACGCCTTGAACTGGCTAATTTCAACGCAAATAAATCAAGAATAACCCTAAACTACGTCTTGAGCAACGCTTTTTCTCTAAGTAGAAACTACTAGTCACGAATAAAGAAGAATGTTCTTGAACTACTTTGTAGAGGAGATTCATTTTCATACCTATATATTCACTAACAGACATAAAGGCGGCATTTGACATTCGTGCCATATACCTTTTTAAATTGTAGCCGTATTTCTACATTTAAGTTGTTTCTTCTATGATTTTCTTTGACGTAATTTTGGGTAGATACATCCTACTTTATTCATTTGTCATGTTGTAGGATTCATGAACGCCAGTAAAGTGTAAAACAAGTAATTTGAGCTACAATGATTTAGAAGGAAAAATCAAAACTACTTGTACGGCTGAATTTTGTTGCAATGATAATAATGTACGTAGTTCCACTTAATGTCAGACAAGAAATGTATATTACATTTTTGTAGGGAAGTGCAACATAATTTATTTCCTTTAGTTTAAAGTTCATAGTGATTGAATGGGTTTATATCTCATCAGTAAATAAACAAAGAGCAACTGTTCAGAATGCAATTACTTAATTTTTAGAAAAGTAGAACTATCATTCATAATTAAGATTTTTATTTTGCAATCTTAGCCTAAACACTTTCAAGAAAAGCGCATTGCAAATTGAGATTAGCTCGCTTTTTCTTGCACCCAAAACACCGTACCCGATCAACAGACACTCCTACTTTTCTAAGAATAAAGATTGTTGGACACAACCTATCGCTTAAAACTAAGTAAAATATGAATTTCCTGCATTCTGCTTTCACTGTACTAAAGTACAATAAAATATATGCAATTTTTTTTACAAGGAATATCTCTATTTATCTATAAGTCCATATGTATGTATGTATATATATAGTCCTCTATGCCAGTTTTGTCTGCCTAATCTACGTATTTATTATTTGTGAAACTTCTTGTATATAATTATGAATATTAAATGTATTATATTTTTGAATAATATGTATTTCGTAAGCAATTATTTCAAATAACAAATATTAACATTGTACTCCGTATTCAGTCAAATAGCAGATTTAACTATTTTGAAAATGTTGAATATACACACTTATCTTATAAAATGTATTTCAGATATCTTACTTAGGAATAAATATGGCTTCTTAGTGTAAACAATTTGTTTCAAGCCAAATTTATATCATAAAGGAAGGTACAGTCATTGTCTGTTAAATATTTGCTGTAAATTTGTGTTAGTCCTAAGGCAAAATTTAATGGCATACACTGTTTCCCTTAGTTTTTTTAGATTATAGTTAACACAGTAATTATATCCTCCGTTTCGATGGCAAACTGAGTAATTCGAAAATACCTGTCTTGAAGGGGATAACTTTTAATTTTAAAATCTTAAGCAAATTTGAAAAAACGTTATTCGCTATCAGCATTAGGAAATAAAATGAATAAATATTTTTATGAATGCAACAATAAAACAAATATGACTTTTTTATGAGATATTATCCTTTATTTTTTCTGATTAAATTTAAATTTTGTACTTGCATCTCATCTCTTGTCTTTGGTCACTTTAACATGAAATCCATTAGGAAAGTAACTATATGCCTATTTTACCGCGATTAGGGTTTTCTGCTGATGCTGTCACTCTTATGTTTTGTAAATGTTTGTATCTAACAAACACGGTCGAACATTTTTGCAAGTGTGTTTACTAATCATTTGGTTTTCATCTTCGTTACACAATAGAGATGGGCTTTATGGGTGTTGTTTCATATTTAATTAAAGTTATAACAACAAGTATCTCTCGCTAAGTCTGTTTAGAATGACAATCCTAAGTATCCCACTTAGCGTAGTCGCTAACGCTCTCGCCTTCGGCACGAGATGTTCCGGGTTCGTTTCCCGGTGGGGGCACTCGGCCGAAAAAGAGTAAGAGGCTTTTTCAGATCAGCCACCCTGAATGAGGTTTTACTGCGTTTTCCTCATTTACACCAGGCCAATGCTAAATTATATGTCCCAGGCCGCTTCCTTCCTTCCCCAATATTTTCCTCCTTCCCTTTCCCTGTATAGTGTGCTCGCCGAGGGACGTCATCCTTCTCACGTCACGGGCTAAATGGCCCTTGATGACGGAAGCCCAGAAATATAAAGTCTACATTCTAAATGACCATCCTAAGTAATTAAATCCTGAAGGATATTAATTTTTAGGTAAATGCTTAGGTTTATACGTAATTCTATAGTCATAATGATGTTAGAAAATTAATTAGCCAGTACATAAAGTATAAAACCATGAAGTACAAAGCCATGAACCGCAAAAGACTGCGAGGAATCTAATAAAGAGTTAATACTATTTAAAAGAAATTCTTCAACTCTTATAACCCGCTAAATAACGTGTTCCCAATAAGTAAATTTATCTAATGTTGCTAGCTCATGACTAGTATGTAGTTAGTATTCGAACACACTATCCTCAGACACTGACTTAGGATTAAAGTTGGGATGTGTACTATAGAAGGCTTAATTTTATAGGTCTTCGTCAACTCAGCAGATGAATTTCCTCAGCCAAACAAAAATGTATATGTACATGATGGAGGTTTAAACACTACATTCTTTGCCCTTGATCTTTATCCAATTTTAAGTACTCCAGAGGTGAAAGCCCTTAGTGTAAGTCAACGAAAATGCATTTTGCCGAAGGAAGAAGAGTTAGATGTTTCTCCCGTTTATAACAGAGCTGCGTGCAGATCGCAATGCAAATTTCAAAACATCATGAGCTATTGTGGTTGTGCTCCGCATTTGTTATACTCGACTGGTAAGTTTCAGTTAGTTGGGTGATCTTTATAATTTACTAGTTTTTCATTCAAAACAAAACGAAAACTTCCTTAACATTTTCTCACACTGCAGCACAGGTCTTATGTTTCGTCATTTGATGATCAAAACTCTTCATAGCCTAAGAATGTACAAAATCTTATATTGCATTTTATTTCTTTTTTGTACTTCTCCTAGGATTAATTGAAATAACGTATACTTTTTCTACATGTTATCTTTATAAAATTTTGAGTGGCATTCACTCCACATATTTACTGTAGGAAGTAAACCGACTAATGATTTTGTTGATAATTTGAGAGTTACTGCTATTTGACTTCGTACATGACTGATGATTTTTTTTTTAAATATTTGTGATAATCTTTTCTTCGTTGAAAATGTTTTAACATAGACATGCAGGGATACATTGAGTACAGTAAATTCTGAAAACTGTATTGTTTGATTACAAGTTTACATATATATTATATGTTTAATTTAAAGTGAATTGGAAGGCACTTATGCACTTAGATTTGTACATGTTCTCTTCATACTGCTGTGGTTTCTGGATTGAATACGCACTAAGTCGATTTCTGAAATTATTTCAGGAATGTATAAGGAGTGTGACCACAAAGGATTGGTCTGTGTTTCTCAGAAATTTAGTGGTAAGTAACATTTCAATAAGACCAGATATAAATGTTTACCACAAGCAATATATATATATATATATATATATATATATATATATATATATATATATATATATTGAAATATTCACCAAACCAATTAGAACATCACTCTAGAAACTTGAATAGTGTAAGCTTAAAATTTTAACTTTCTCGTCTTAACTTTCTGGTTATCTTTGGCTCTATATCTGAGATTGGTATCAGGTGGCAGCATATGAGGTTTGGTTGGACGTTAAGTTGTAGGTACAGCACATTATTGATGTATACTGGTTGTTAAAATTGGTATCGGAATACAAATCAGAAATTCGATATTAAAATATTAAAGGAAGAAGGTCTGATAGTGTGAATACCAAGTGACTTCTAAAGAACTGACGCAAAAGTATTATATACATATTTCTCTGGTTTATTCATACATGACATAGGATATGAAAAATCAATATTTAGAAATTTGTCTATATTAATTTATTTAGAGCAACCGCTCATAATTTTATATTTTATTTTAGAAATTCAAAGACGAAATCCTTGTCACGCAATATGAGTCTTTGTAAGGGAAAATCCGCAAATCGCAAAGACAAAAAAGAACACGTACATACCCAATATCATTCCTTATGACGAATATGTTTTATTTATGTTCGTTGAGCTTAGCATTTAGTGTTGGAAATTGTAGTATTGTTCAATCTTTTTGCGTTAAATGTTATGAAATTGTACGTGTATGGAAAGCATTGTGATATAGTTTCTCCATATTGTTCTCCCAACGTTGGTGTTAGTGTATGTAAAAGTATTCTGTAAACTTAGTAAAAGTTACCTGGTAGAAGAAATGACAAAATTAATCATGTAAAAGCAAATAATGATCTCAATCTTCAACGACGCTGCTGGAGAAAGTATCGGTGAACAAGTTTTAATCTGAACAGAACATATTTAGGTTCGTTTGAAGAGTGACTGAGAAAGGTTGTAACCCTTACTTTGTGATATTCAATAGTGCTTGATTTGAGTATTTTCTATCGTGCATGATCATCAACATATTTGAATGGAGAATTCAGCGTAACTCAGGAGTGAACAATTTCAAATATTTCATCAAACAAGTTCACCTACAGAAACTTCCAATGTTTATCTTCTTAATAACAATATCAGTTAGTGATTTAAAACTAACTTGATAAGAAAGTGTTATTTCATCAAAGCTTTATGATTGCTATAGGTCTCTTAGATGTGGAAGGCCTGTTTGTTTTTCTTCTTTGGAAGCTCATAAGAATAGAATTTGACATACCATATATGACCACGTTTTTTTATAGTGTCATGTTTAAAGGTACATCAGATCTTAAAACATTCTAATCGTTTACTACAGTCCCGTTTACGGAAGAATAAGACTTACTAGGCACATGACTCATTTACTCCTGGTTACCCTAAAATTGCAATCTCGTCTGAAAATAGTAATGACTACCTATTTTGGTCAATTTAATATCTGTTCAAGAATCTTGCATTTTAAAATGTTGGGAAAAAACGATGATTAATTTGAGAGATCGAACAATTGGACATTTTAATACAAGTGAAACAGGAAAATACTGTGCATTAAATCTTAAATATGGAAAGTAGGGATTGGTTTCTTTTCATAGTGGTAACTGTCTTCACGCTATAATATAAAACACATGAAACGTAAACAACGATATGAAAGAAATTGGAGTGTGTTACGTAGATATTGAATTTCTTATATTCAGAAAATAATATAAAATATAAAACAGTATCACTTGTACGCATTATGTGGGATATTAAGATTATAAATGACCACAATATTTAAAATGTTATTGGTCTCATTATGATGTCCTTTCACTAGTATTCTTAGACTTTGAACTTGTATATCACTTCTAGATTGCCCTTACCTATTTGGGTTTTCCAAACATCGGTTACTATTTGTTTTTTTACCAAACATCGAGATAATTAAAAACAAAGTCATTATATTGACAAATTAGTGTCTGTAGCTCTTCAAGTGTTTCTTCTGCTTATAGTTCATGGATTTCATAGTCAGCTTGGCTTTCCTTTGACTTTTCAAGTTCAAGGTAATGAGGAAAAGCAGGTTTATATATTGTTACGTTCCATACAAATCTTCCCATTAACATCATTACAGATATCTTTAAAATCATAATTCTACATAAAGCCATTAGTATTTCAATCCTAATATAAGCTTTGGTTAACTGATTCTGAGATATAGATTCTCAGATTGATCTAAATATCGTAATCTATATAGTTTTAACGTACAACTTCAAAATGTTCGTTTAACAAATCCACTGAAACCTATTAAATATAGATAATTAGCTCCAAACAGTTTAGGCAGTTCCATCGGCACTAATATATTTCCATTTTCTAAACACATTCAACGAACTTCTGATCTTGAGTCACACAAACAATTTATTTCGAAATTGCACAGTTTGATTTGAATTTTATAAAACATGGATCTGTAATTCTGTATTGACGAAATGATCGACGCAGGCAATCAGTTTCACAATCACTTCTTGTTTAATATTCCTGTTTATTTTTACTTGCGTAATCTAGAGTAATAAAATAATACTGATTTAGGTCTATATTGAAATTTTGATCATTAAGTATTCTTTGATCCACAGAGAAGTCGGTTACCTGTTTTGTTGTTTAGTCTCATTATTAAACCTATCCATATTCAGCATTCTAAATCTATCATTTCTGTTATTATAATGTTTGTAATTATTGATTAACTTTAATTCTGTTTATTTTCTTTTGAATTCCATCTGTTTCGCGATTTTATTAACTGACTGGTACAAAAAAGAGTATCGCTTATCAGATTATTTCTGGTTATATGGTCATGAGATCCTAATCGTCAATATCTGTTGTTGTTTTCGTATCGACATTTATTGTTTGGACTAGAATATCATTAGCCCGGGTTACACACAGACTGAGTACAATTCATACTCTTGTTTTGACATCTACGTTGATGGTTGTAGTTACTAGCAATAGATCGAAACTATTTCTTGTTTGTTGGTATTCAACCGGTTCTTGTTCGTTTTTTCGTATTTTTGTTTTTTACCATGACTGATTCCTTATATATATATACGAGCACAACTTCAACTAAAAATCCCCCAGAGTGGGGGAGAACCACCTACCTTATTAATACTAGGCACGTGATGTTCCGATACACTGAGCCGATGATGGAAGTGTTGTATGCAGAGGGATAAATCATTGAGATCATTTCAATTTGGCCAGCGTGCTCGTTTCAACGTGTATTATACTATAATCATTTGCGTACAGTTATAATGCGTTCGTTATGTAATTTTACAAGAAAATAGCAAGCATCTATTTACTTTATTTCATAGTTCTTCCATATTAACTTTATTCGGTGAAAAATGCCATCCCAGTTCATACAATTATAAGAACTCAACTCAATATTTTTCACTTCATGATGATGAGGCAGGGCTTACTCTTGACCCCTTGAGTTCACTTTAGAATCAATTCGTCAGTAAAAGATAATATATAGTAGAATTCACATGGACGTGACTGGTGATAGTTCGTGTTGGTACTTACACGATTCTCTGACAGGAATCGAATGAGCGCGAGATAAAATGAAGTCATCGCTGCTATACGGTGGTAACTTCAACACTTCGATTCTAGATATATCTTTCGACTAGACGGAACCCTGTCGTTACTGGCACATTAGTCACAATCCTTTGAAGTGTCACTATACCGACTCCGGTATTTAACGGTTGGAGGATCCCCAGGTGTTGAAGACGTTTATTCCTTCGGGTATTTGTTCTCACAACACAAGGAAAGCTGAAATAATTTTGAAATAAATATTGTTTATGTTAACAATATCCTTTATGGGCAAAACAAGTGTTATACAGGTAGAGTTTCAAATCTTCCGCTTTTACACAAAAATGTAAATGGAGTGAAGTTCTAAGTTCACATTAACAACTTTTATAAGAAATGATAGGATATTGACAAGTACGAAATCTCCGTTTCTGGTATTTAATTATACAAAAACGTTCACACGTTTCAAAAACGTTACTTATGGATGCCTTCATTTTTTAATTGTGGCCCATATTATGATAACTAACTGGGCAATTTTCATTATGGATTTGTAACAACTTGTATATATATATATATATAGTCGTCTGAGATTTATATCTCTAACGTTGGCGAATTTCAGATTTTGATACAATTAGAATCAGTATAGGATGGCGAAAATCTGATTGTACACGACGAATTACTCTGCTATTTTCTGGAAGTAACACTGCGTTTAATAAGGCTGAAGCTAGTTTCAACTAGTTTTTCGTCTCTCCTGTGAAGTTGTTGAAACGCTTCATGTGCGGAATTCAATGTCAGACGATTATATATATATACAGAGAGAGAGAGAGAGAGAGACATATCCAGGGTATGGTCAAGGTTAGTATACGTGGACCGTTAGAGGAATCGTAAACTGTAATTTCGGCTTTAATATAAACCAGTTTCAAACGGTTCACCGAACCGAACGGAGAAACGATTCTGTTTTCTATTGATCATTAACTTGTTCTTCCAAAAAATATTAAGAGATAGACATGGGAGGTCGTAATTTCGTTCAAAATTGAAACATATGGTTCACAATTACTTATTCTAAAAATATATCATTATATATAGTTCGGACATTCTTTCAAAATGTGTAAGAATATTCTCAAGAAGTTCAATCCATTGTCTGTTTCAAACCGAACAGAACCAATTAAGTTTTGGTTCCTTTCTAAAATTGACTTACTTTAAAAGAAAAGTGGCAAAATTTTTGTAAAAGTTAAATACCAAAAACTGCTGCTTTCTGGTTTAAATATACTCTCAATTTTAAAAATTGTTAATATGAATTTAAAACTACTCCGTTGAAATGTATATGTAAAAGTGGAAAATATGAAAATATCTTTTCCATAATTGGCATTATTAATACAAATAGTATTTATTTCAAAACTTTTTTAGCTTTCCTTTGGTTGTGAAAGAAAATGGTTTAAATTTCTGTTTGTTTCATTAAGGAGCACTCTCATTGGTCAAATTAAAAAGACCTCAACAATTTATCCCTCTACATGCTATGTTTCGTTCATTGCATCTGTGGTGAAGTCGGAAGAATATGTTCTTAGTAATCACAACATTGGTGGTTCACGTCTACCTGAAGCGATTTAACACATGTTGGGGAATTAATTTGTGGTTCATTGACGTTTCTTCTGTCTTAGGTGGGACGCTGGACGTATAATTTTCAAAACATAAGTGGAGTCATAGAGGATCTTCGCTGCTCTTGACTTTCGGAACCGAATTCTTGAGTTACAAGTTGTTTACATTGTTTCCTTTTCCTATATTTAACAACAAACTTCCATACTAAATAATGTAATAAGCAGAAAATGCATATAAATAATACGTTAAAGTGCACATATCAAAATTGTTAGAGATTTTAATTTCCCCAATATGGCATATACAGGACAATATATTGAACTCGAGAATCTGCAATGTATATTAATTGCTCGTGAAAAAAAATATGAAGGAATACCTGAAAGGATATATTTAAACTCTAGTTTCTCATAATATTTAGCCTCGTTTGCTCAAGCTGGACGCTGCAATAATTTCCACTAGTACTCGTTCTATTGTTAATTTCCAACAATTGATTTGTGACAATTCAGATTTTAATCCTCTTGGCCATAGCCTATACATAACACTTTCTATTTTACTATTACTGAGAAAAGAGTTTTCTATCGCTATTACAGCATTGGAATCGTAAACGTGTAAAGGCACTTCATGCTGAATTTGATGAAGACACTTCACATGGAGTTTCCCCCCTTAATTATGAAGTATTCGTTAAAATATCGTTATGAGAGTTGGTTAAACATCGTGTCGTCCTCGGTTGCATTCACGCTGAGTAATGTAATGGGACTTTTATGCTTTGTATAATTGATACTTCCAATGTAAGGTAGCATGGAAGATATTCAACTGTTCTTTGTCTTAGTGTTGAGACGACTTTCTTCAGTACATTCCCAATAGAATAGTGAAATACCAAACACGACTACAAGGAACCTTCAGCCGTATCAACCTTGATTCGTACTCTCTGGCAAAATAACGTCTTTAGTAAACAATTGACGAATTCTTAAGGCATGTCGTTAGAATGGGTCAAGAATGCGACTAATCAAAAACAAACTTATTGTCTCCCAGCAATATTTTATAATTTTCTACTACTCTTCTACCAATAGTGCTGCTAAAAATTACTTACTGCTAAAAACGCAACTTACCATTTCAAATACCTTCAATATTTCCATCCAACCAAACTTTGTAAATAGGAACAATTTTTTTACTGTGTTCTAATGTATATTTTCTTAAAATACGAATATAACGAATAAGTAACCCGAATTATCTTACTCAAAGAGAGAGCGTTAGTATGTATAGTGATGAAGACACATTTTATCATGACTATGACTATAACTTTACTATCGCCATCTGTGTTCTGGCATATTGACAGGTCCTTACATTAAACAAATCTTCCCGTCATTCTTTTATATTCCCAGCCTTACAGTTTGCTAAAACAGCTAAATTTTCGAATTTCATATCGTCCAGGAGCATTACTACTCATCCTTGTAAAGCATCCCTTATAAGGCAATTCCTCACAAGGCAGGGTCCTAACGAATTTATTTTCTATATTACTATCAGTTATTTCCTCTTTCCAGCTGATTGTTTCCATTTTTCTTCATATCTACCTCTCGCAACTTACCATAATGGATATAGTTATAATTGTATAAAAACAACGAAAATGAAATGAAATCTTTGAGTTTACGTCCCACGATTGTGCCTTTTAGGCTAAACGAGAGTAGGATAATGACGATGAGTAATGAATGAAATGGTGGAATGAAGATTGCAAGAGGAAACGAGAGAACCCCGAGAAGAACCCACGCAAACGGTATTTGTCCACCACAAAATTAACTTGCTTGGGGCTGGGATCGAACCCGGGACCCTAAGCACAAGAGGTGGACGCTCTACCACTTTTTTTTAATACTTTATTGTACTCTTATTTAGCCAATTACATCAGAAAGGATTAACAAAGAAAATTGTACTGTGAGCATCCAATTATACCAACAAAAAAAAGTACAATAGACACATCAATAAATTGCTGCTAGAAAATTAGCAAACTTTTGTTTACGAATTGAAAGTGCTAGAGTTTGCATACGGAACAATAATTGATTGACATACAAAGTCACATTATTATTAAAATTATTACATAAAAGAATATCGATAGTTTGGGACGTGATCCATAAAATTGCGTTATGTTTAGTGCTGGGATAAAATTGATAATCCGGAAGCAGCATGAATGACGTACAGTGAATATTAGAAGGAGTTGTTCTGCAGATACGGGCAATGATTTTTTGATAATGAAACCATATAGCTGTGTTTCGTGGGCAACTTTCGAGCCGGTGTTGGAGAGTATCGAGAACATAACAAGTACCGCAGAAAGAAATATTACAGATACCCAATTCATAAAGTCTTCCGTTAGTAGGATATATATTGTGAACAACACTGTACCAAAGAGATTGCATGGCAGGAGACAATACCGGAGTATGAATGTTTTCCCAGATTTTCTTTCAGTGTGTCATTGGGTAATGTTCTACAATACGGGGAACCGAAGTTGTGGTGCCATGATAATGATTATATAATTGTCTAACAGAAAGATCTTCAAGGTGACTCCGTGCGACAAGCGAGTAACTAATATCAAGAAATACGTCCTTGAGGTATGGCACAAGGGAAATCCAAGGTTGTATATGCAGGGGAGCTTGTAACTCAATATGACGTAGTGGTACACATAACGCCTTGCTGGAAAAGGATTCGGAGTAGGAGCATAATGTTTGGCAGACGCGATGAATCAGCAGCGAGTAGCTCTGAAATTTAATGTCTTTAAGGCCAAGGCCACCATCACGTTTTGATAAACACGCAGTCTCGTGACTTACCCTTAGGCAGTGATTATGCCACAACAGTTGCCCTGTGTGTTTTCGTATGATACTTAGGTATTTCTTCGGCAAGGAAAAAAATTGAGTCAGAAACCAAAGACGACTAAAAATAAAAACATTTAAAAGGTATACTCTGCCTGCAAGACTGACCTGCCGGACTTTACTTTGGTGTATGAGTGCAACCAAAGTACAGGTTGTGGTATGAAAATTGTAGTCTATAGTATCTGCTATGCGACGTTGCCAAGTTACGCCTAAGATTTTGATGCGATCAGTAAAGGGGAACGTAGACAAATACACGTGTTGGTCAGCCGGATTTATACACATCAGCCGTGACTTTTGTTTATTGAGAATAGCACCTGAAACGCACTCATAGTTTGATATGAGAAGTTCAACACGTGACAGTTCCTGTGGACTGGTAATGAAACAATGTATATCGTCTATAAATGCTTGTAATTTTAAGAATGTTGCACCAATCTGTATACCTTGAAGTTGTTGTTCCAGTGTTAAAAGAAAGGGAACAAAAACCAAGCTATATAGAATGGAAGACAGGGGGCAACCTTGTGCAATACCTCGACGTACATTGATAGGATATGTAAGTGCACCATTAACCTTTAATCTTACATATCGTTGAGTACAAAGAAATTTAATCAAATTAAGAAAACTGTCTCCGAAACCATAGTTTTCAAGTACCTTAAACATGTAATCATGTG
Organism: Thermobia domestica; assembly: GCF_964235325.1. Lineage (NCBI taxonomy): Eukaryota > Metazoa > Arthropoda > Insecta > Zygentoma > Lepismatidae > Thermobia > Thermobia domestica. Next base: position 98,558,195 of record NC_137470.1, read on the forward strand.
ACAATCTGTCAAATGCCTTATGAAAATCAAGCGCCAATAAAGCGACCTGCGGAGAACTTGTTTTCTGACACCAATGAATACCTTCTCGTATATTACTTAGTGCTAAAAACATAGGTTTTGTATGTTTTAAACCATACTGATCATTGTGTAAGACTTGATTCAGAAACGGTTCTAAACGAGAGGCAAGGCAACGAGATAAAATTTTCTGGTCAACATTAAGGAGGGTAATCGGTCTAAAATGATCAAAGTCATGCGCACCTGCATGTTTAGGTACAAGTACCATTATGCCAGCGGTAAAGGAAGAGATGCACGTGGGCGTGAGTCGGAGTTCGTTATACATTTCTGTGAGAAAAGGCGTAAGAATGCTGTGAAATTGGCGGTAAAATTCTAATGTAAGACCATCGGGTCCCGGAGATTTATTTAACTTCCCCGCAAAAATAGCTTGCTTGACTTCTCTTTCTGTAAAGGGGGCATTGAATATGTTACGAGCCTCCGGGGTGAAAGTAACGGTCGGACGCTCGAAGCAAGAGTCAGAAGATTGGGTTGGAGCGGGGGAATATAGGTTTTGGTATACATCGTACAAAGCTGGGATTACCTGATCATGCTCGTGAACTACACCGTTAGGAAAGGAGACCTTGGAAATAAGGTTTTGTTTACAATTGCGCCTTTCACAGATAACTGTATGTAAAGAGGGAACTTCATGCTGAAGCATCGTTGTTTTGCTTCTCGTGAAAAAACCTTGATTTTTTTTCGATGTAAAGTGAGTAGGAGTGCCTTAATTTCCTTAATACGAGGGAGTACTTCTACTCCTTGAGTAAGTTCTTTATAGTAGTCACATAATAAGTGATGGTAATAATTATATTGCTCTTTAAGAAGAGAGGATTTGTCTTTGCAGTGCTGTTTACAGATAGACCGAAAGGACGGTTTAATGTGATGTAACCACCATGAAAACAAACTTTTCTTTTGAGATTTAAAGTGCAATAAATAGTTCCACCTATTGGTAATTAGCAACTGTAGATCCTCGTCAGGTAAAATGCTGTTATTGAGTGACCAAACAAAGGATGATTTTAAGTACTTACGGATGGGTAGATCAATGGTACAAACCACAGCACAGTGATCAGAAAAGCATACCGGATGAACGTTTATGGAGCGCACAAAATTAATTAAAGTGGTACTGACATAGATCCTATCCAAACGTGAGGATCCATTTCGTCGAAAAAAAAGTGTGCCCTGGGGTGTTACCTTTATAATGACGCCATACGTCAACTAACTTAAAGTCTTGAATCAATTTACGTAATGTAGGAGAAGTATTGTAACCAAAACTTGAGTCTATAGGATCTAACACTGCATTGTAGTCTCCTACACAAATCAAATCTCTGGTACCAGAATGTAACTCCATTGGAACGTCGGTGAGATAGAAGGAGTTTCGCTCAGCACGTTTGGTATTCCCGGACGGCGAATATAAATTAAAAAGTGTATGCTTTCATAATTGCTGCGATAATACGTCCTGACGGAAATTTTGAGAAAGCGGTTAATGAGATATCTTTGCGATATATAATAGCTGTTCCAGAACCAGTTTCGGAAGGATTGACTTCCCACAAATGATTAAAAAGAAAGGAGAAATTGTCAATATTGCATTCTTGCAGGAAAATTATATCCAGAGACGATTGGTTGATGTAATCGGCTAGCGCTTTTTGCTTGGTGAGGCTAGAAATGCCATTGACATTAAGAGTGGCTATACGCGTGGCATACATATTTAATGGCCACAGAAAATTAAAAAGACACCAAAAAAGCACGACACAAAGAAATGACACAATACACTTGAAAAAACAAAGACGGGGGGCAACACTCGCCCACATTCCCATTCTATACTGGAAGGTGATATGATCACTTGTCTGAAGAGGTAGCACTATCATTTGTCTTAGCACTTGCTTCACTATGATGGGGATCTACTCGTGACCTCGTGAAACCAGACACACAATTGTTGTTTACGGGGGGAACGCTCTTAGTTTTCTGAAGTTTATTGGCTCTACTGGATGTATCACGAGGGGAAGACTGAGATCGACCTTTGTGACGTCTCTTCTCGGGTAGAGAGGGAAGCTGGGATGCTTCTGTAGATGGTGAATCTCTATCGAAAGAATCCGTCACTTCCTGGTGAGAGTCATCAATGCCCACTAACGGTGGGGTACTTACCGTGATTTCAGGTAGCGTATCCATCTCCGATGCGGAAGATGCTGAAACCGTAATGCTCTGTTGTGGAATATCCGAACTATTAGGCGCTATGGTAGTGGAACTGGAAGAGTCACTCTGCGTTGCATTAGAAGAAAGGGTCTGCTGGGAGGCAATAGCAGGAGAACTGGTGTGAGATGCAGCTGTAGAACTATGGGGGACACCAAGCGGACAAGTGGATTCAGTTTCATTGAGTGCCTTAGCAAAAGGACTTGCAGCAGTTGCAGTTGAAGGTGGAAGGTTCTCCTGTAAAGTTGGAGGACGTTTCTCACTTAACACAGGAAAACTAGTAAATTAATGAACGTTCGGTTGAGTATCCACTTTAATCAAATTGCCGGGCATGGGCGGGGCTCTGGATGGTGAGACACTGGATACTGAAGCTGATACGGTTGGAGGAAGACGACGCTTTGTACATTCCATCAGAAAATGATTTGGTGAGTCACAAATGGCGCAGGTTTTAACTTGACCTCCATACGTTAACCACAAACGTAAACCACAGATAGTCACATAAGAAGGTATGGGGCGCTTAATGCTCATACGTATTATCTTTCTCCCAGTCCTTACTTCATAGATGTGTCCAGTAGAGTACATTTCGTCTGCAATTGACTTAATTTCGTCGTACTGAGAAAGCACAGGAGAAATATGATGATCTTCCAACTCGGTGGGTACCAAATGTAAACGGACAGTCATAATATTGGAACTGGCAGAATCGATTAAAATGTTATAAGTACCAAGATCATCTGAATAACTAACCTTTCCGTTCACTCGAAACAGAATTTGTTCACAAAGCACTTGTGAGATTAACTTAACATATAACTGTTTGCGACTATAATCAAACTCAATACTGACAACTTGATCAGGAAGCAGATGAAAAGTATTGCGGATCCATTCATGCAAGACCAATGTGTTCGGCTTGTTCACAACATCTTGAAATGACAAACGTAAAGTATTCACTCGGATAACAGACATAATGCACTTAGTAGGTAAACCTGTACTTCACACTAGACAATATGATGAAAAGAGTAAATATAACTCGAACTACTTGGTAGTAGAAAATACTCCACTTGACAATGCAGGTTGAGTTGAAGCAAGTTAACACACTCACTATTTCCACTCGAACACCTACCGGAACAACGAGGTGAACGGCACGGCGTCTGCCGAGCAACTACCACTGAGCCATCGCGTCCCTTGTAGTAAGATGTGTGACAAAGTACAATAATGGAATATGACTATACAAAACTAAAGTGTAACACTGGATGAAAGACTTAGAGCCCGTTATGATAATCACTTTTCACATAGGTGACATTTATTACATATGTAGTTTTAACTGTTTGTGTGAATATTTACCTCTTTTTCCAATAACGATCACAATTGCATTTGGAATAACCAACAAAACTTTACGTGCTTTTCCCATATTGGTTCTGTCCCTCCCTCGACAAAAGCTACATCAAAAAGGATCACCCTTGTTCGTACATCACAGAATATATACAACATACGAAAAGATTAATTTTATTGTTCCCTTTGCTAGCACATAACCATTAGAGACAAGTAAAATTTCAATACCATATGTGTGTTTAGCAGAATGTTTAATAATAATAATAATAATATATAGAATAATATATATATAGGGCGCCTATACAGTCTGACCCCGGGTCATTTGTTCGAAAACGATTGGGTAGATGGAAAAACAGCTTACAAGTATCCTATTATTTATAGGCACACAATGTGATTGAAAAGTGTTGCCCAGGGTCCCCTAGGGGGTCCCAGATTCGGTCCAACTCAAAATTTTCAAATGGCAAGAGGGTCAAGCAGAATATCTTTAGAAAGGTATTGTTAAAAGAAATAAAATGGTACCAGTCCCGAGTCCTTACATGAAGCTTGTGCAAAATGTCGGTCGGTCCAGATGTCAACACAGTGCGCACTGCAGACTCTGTGGCCACCTCAAGCAATCTGAAACAGTGAATCAGATGGCAAAAGCGAGCAACACGTGTCGTGTCATTTCAAATGTAGAACATACCGTGGTAAAAAGTGTTGCCCCAGGGTGCCAGATGAGGTCCTACATGAACCCTGTGCAAAATGGCGGTCGGCCAAGATGTCAACACAGTTTCCTCTGAAATGTCTGTTGCAACGCAATGAAATCTACAACGGGAAATCGGATGTGATACGAGACAAACACATTTCTCATCGTTTTAAGAGTACAATACTTACGTGGTAACGAAGGAACTCCAGGACATGCCTCAGAGTCCCAAACATAAATGTAGCTAGAAATTTATATTTGGATGTTTACAAAGAAAATAAATTAGTTTTTGTGCCTTTTTGATACCTTTGTAGCAATCCAATCACTTGGCTCTTTAACTGCACTAATGTTTTCAAAGGAGTATAAATTCACTAAATGACAGCGTTGAAAGTGTGTGGATATACCTACGGTGTGGGAAAAAAAATCAAATTGCATAGAAATTGTACAAACACTAAACGTACATAACTATTATAAACAAATACATCAAAATGCACATAATCTATAATAAGAGACATATGTCTAAGACAGAGTGTTCCTAAATTCATCAATATTTTCATTTACATCAATAAACGAATCTCTTTCTGTTCCACAAATAGGAAAAGCACGGTTTCCAATCTATCTTGTTTCTAAGTTACTCATAAATTACTTTTAATGTGAGTAAGCTTGGAAGAACCTCTCTCACACGTGCAGTTTGTAACAGATATAAAAGAGCCGTATTACAGAGTATAATGCAATAAATATCTTCTTTCTATCTTCATTCTCAAATCACTGAAACCACTCCTGTAGCATAACATAAGAACTTCTCTTCGATTCAGACGATTTTACTTTCAAAAGTCTTAGTTCTGCTGCCAACTCGTCTCTTGACAATTTGAATATTCTAGCTAATAGGATTATTTCTTCATCCTTTACATTTAAGTCAACTAGATTTCCCAAAACACTGATGACTCCAGTAGTTTCTAGACTAAATATCTCAATGCCATAAAGAACTGAGTCTAAAAGAGGATAATAATAATAAGAAATTCTCATCTCCTCTTAATTTGTTTCGTACAAATACTGCGAGTTGACTGATTTATCAAGATTCTGTGTAATTTTGAGCCTCTTCACTGGAGGAATTGAAATCTCCAGACTATCACAGATATTACCTTCATTGTAAAATTAAATGAATTGAGACTAATTTTTCACGGATTGCACAGCATTGCGAAGTGATCTGATAATAAATGCAGCCGAAAATAGATTTACATCTGAATTTTGGAGTAATTTAAGGAAGGGAGGTGAAAAAAGTATATTCAACAAGTTCAATATTTCGAATAATCTGTACTCTTAATAATTTTTCTTGGAAATAGAAAAATGCTGCTTATTTTTTCTTATTGTAATATCTGTATTTAATTTTCTTTGATAAAGCAGCCCATTAGAGAATGCTTGGGCACACCCGGCACACCCCGTGACTACGCCTATGGTCCCAAATGGTGTTCAACTCAATTTATTTTTAAATAGAAAGGCAATTGGAGTGATGTGTCGTTCGAAATATATGAGTCAAGTACGTAAAATCCTCGTCTGTGTTTTTGTCTTTTGAGCATGTGTAAATGCAAAAGTGATTTTGCACTTATCTCTAGCACCACTATGATAAAATTCCGAGCAAAATTACGTGGTGTAAAACTGAATTGAACTTTAGCTTAATAAATGCTGAAATTGCTCACCTTTTACCTCCTCACAATAATATAAACGGTCTTCAATTTCTTGACGTGCGTGCTGAAATGTAAGTGGTGGTATCTTCCGACAAGCTGTTGTAATTCCAGCCCTTATTTCTAGTAATGAAGTTGCTTCACTTCTGTAGACTACAGTTTGCAGGTGTCCCCATAAGAAAAAGTCATTTACAGATAAATCTGAGGATGGAGCCCGCCATTCAATTCCTTCTCGCCTAGAAATCCAACTGTCCGGGAATCTATGATCCAGATACTGACGCACAGTGCGATCGTAATGTGCAGAACAACCATCCTGTTAAAATATAACTTCTTCTGCTTCAAAGTCTGGTTCGCCTTCTTCAGTCTTAGCAGTTTCAATGACCATTGTAATAATAGGGTCTACTAGATTTACGAGTAGATCTATATATCTTTCCCCGGTTAAAGTGCCATCAATGAACAGAGGCCCTATGATATGGTTTCCTAAAATTATCGTTCAAGTATTTACGTTTTTTTGTGGTTCTTGAGTATGCCCTTCTCTGAAGATATGGGAACTTGCATCGCTCCAGTAACGCACATTTTCGGTGTTAACATGTCCAATAACCTCCTCAGACCTGGGGTATCATATGTGATACCTTGGATTTTGCGTCGCGTTTTCAAACGTTTTCAACGTAGAAAGTTGTCCGTGTGGTAGCACCAACTATACGTGATCGTAAATTGTTATGTTGGTTTTGTGCGGTTGTGAGCCCTGCAAGAGGCATAAGAATGGCAGGAAACTCTGGGCGAACACACGCAAGGACTTCTCGTGCTAAGTTTCACTTATTTCATTATTTGTAGTTGATATTACTGGATAATATTTACGATCTATAGTCTTACAAGATATGCCATGTGTTTTTATGAAATGTCATATAAGTTATTACATTATAATATTAACAATTAGTGAAGGTATAGAATATGATACCTTAGGTCACAACCGATACAAATGTAGTTACGGGGCCGCGGTGGCTTAGTGGTAGATCGTTCACCTCTGGTGCTTGGGGTCCTGGGTTCAAACCCTGCTCCCGTCAAGTGAACTTTGTGGTTTACAAACACCGCGTGCGTGGGTTTTCTTGGGGTTCTCCCGTTTCCTCCCACTTTCTTCATTCCACCATTTCATTCATTTCTCATAATCACCGTCTCCTTTAGCCTAACCGGCATAACCGTGGGACGTAAAACTTAAAGATTTCATTTCATTTACAAATGTAGTTACAGGAGGGTGTTTTGTAGTTACGAACGTAGTTACAGAATCCAACTGAGTATTTCAGTAGATACTTCGGGGATTACTTTTTTGGAGACGTAGCGAAGTATACGGACATGCGAGGTGTACGAGATTTTAGGAAATCTTTCAATATAACGCGACAAGAGATCAAAACTGTAATTGGTTGTTCTATTGCAATGAACCTATTCGGACTACCAAGAACGAGAATGTTATGGGATAGGAGAACTAATATACCGCTTGTTTCAGACAATATTAGCAGAGACAGTTTTCTCCAGCTCAGAAAAAATCTCGAAGTTGTGGACGATGATTCAGTTACACCTTATCAACGTAAAGAGAACAGGTTTTGGTAAATACGCCCAGTGGTGTTCCAAATTGTGAATACGTGTAGAGAAAACACAAGATCTAAACAAGTTTCGATTGAATAACAAATAACTCCTTTTCATTGTAATGTAGCTATGGAACAATACATAAGAGGAAAGCCTAATCCAGTAGGATAAAAAGTATTTGTTGTCTGTCACAGAATGGTTTGCCCTTCGATATGTATTTATATGAAGGAAAAGAAGTAACATTGTTTCTAATATTGTACAAAATCCAGAGACACTTCATGTTGGTAGGTGTGTCGTTTTTAAATTGTGTGACAGTTTAGCATATAACACAATTATACACCAAACGATACTTTACATCCATGCCTTTATTGGACATGTTAACTGACCGAAATATTCTGGAAACAGGAACAATAATGAAATCTCGCATTCCCAAATATGTGCATTTGAAAACTGACTCGCAACTAAAATCCGGGGGTAAATGCAGCAACGAGCAGGTGGTTCGAAACGATAATAAGGTAATAGTAGTAAAATGGTTCGTCAATAGATCTGTGCTCTTTGCTTCTTCGAATATTGAAATTAATCCTGTAGATGAATGTCGCTGTTGGTGTACGAAGAAGAAAGATTAGAAGACCAGCAATTGTCAGAAAGTACAACTTTCATATGGGTGGTGTTCATATGTTAGATCGTGTAATTTCAAGTATCGCATCAAATCAAGGACAAAAAATGGACTGTAAGATGTAATTTTCACTTCGTTGGTTTTGTGGCAGCAGCAGCGTGGACTGAATGTTGTGAAGAGGCTAAATGTCTAGAAAAGACAATCGTGATTACTATAAGTTTAAGTTATCAATTGCACAAGATCTGATATTTGATACGGATTTTGCCGCTGAAGCAAGTTCAACAGAGGATTCCAGTGGTGAAGAAAATATTAGAAGGAAAAGAAAACCAGGGGAAATTCTTTCTATGCCTCATAAGAAAGCAAGAACACGTCATCTGAACATATACCAGAATATAATCCCGAAACACAGGCTAGTAAGTCAAAATGCAAGATGGAAAATTGCAAGGGGTTAACATTTATACACACACACATCTCTCTGTCCTCTTGTAACATATACCTCTGTTTTACCAGCGGAAGGAATTGCTTTGCTGTATTTCACAAAATGGAAAAACAACATACGAAGATAACTTGCATTTATAAATAAGACAACAGTTAAAAATATTCAGTGTAACTTTTTAGAAATAAGAAAACTGTTTACTTTTCTGAATTTATTATTGGAATACTATTACAATAAATGTATATTGTAATATTTAACACGTTTATTTTATTCATTTAGAATGTAATCGAAATTCAAATATTGTATAGACATGTAACCATAACTTTCTTTCTTACCATTTTCATTTTGTACTTGCATAAGTGCTAATCTAAATTGTAGCCAAGGAATTCATGTATATGCTTCCAGTGTCCCACCTACCTCTGCGACTGAAATAGTTTTAAAGCGAAAAAACGGTGACACAACCAGTTGTGCAGGAATGTACCCATGTCAGTGGGCGACAAACTTCTTTGAGACACAAGTGCCCTCAAGTCCCCCATTATAGGGTCCCAGGGGCCAACTTCAAAATTTCAAATGGCACTATCGGTCGAGTTATATTTCTTTCGATAAATCTTGGAATATGCAACAACGCATATCAGAAATATTTACTATATGGGATTTCAAAGTGGCCGCCAAAAATACCTGCTTGGTGACAAGAGCAACGTGCATTTTTGGCGACCATTTTGAAACCCGTGCTTCATATAGCAAATGTTTCTTATAGGCGATGTTGCATCTATCCAAAGAAATATCATCCGCCCTCTGTTCCCATTTGAAATTTTGCGGTTGACTCCTCGAGCTTTATGATGGGGGCCCTGGGGGGACTTGCTTCTTACAAAGTTTTTTTGGCTCCCGACATGAGTACATTCCTATGCAATTGGATTTCAACATCTCTTTTCGCTTCGCAGCACTTTTGAAATCACAATGTTCGATGCCATGTTAAGACACAAAATATATTTCTGGCGGCCATTTTGAAAACCATGCTTCATATAGCGAATGTTTCCTATAGGTGTTGTTGCACATTCCATGATAGTAGTAGAAAAATGGCGGTTCTGCGCCACTGACCCTCTACCCACTTTCTCAGTCCCGCCTGAAGCAGACAACGAATTTCCCAGTGCCGCCTGACACACTATGCCGGAAGACACAGGGAGGATACAAGAAATCGAGCACCCTGAACCGTCCACCCACGGTCTTTTACGACCTCCATTTTAGGGGTGAATTTGTTCCCTTTTACGACCTCCATTTTAGGGGGTGTACTCGTTCCCTTTTATGACCTCTATTTTAGGGGTGGACTCGTTCCCTTTTATGAGCATATTTTTCAACCCCTTTTATGAGCATATTTTAACATAGCAGATAACACAAAAGATTACGAACACATAGAAGAGCAGATAACACATAGCACTATTTTAACATAGAAGATAACATATAAGATTACAAACACATAACATAGCACGAGTGTACTCGTTGAGCACTTTTTCAACCCTTATTTTAACATAGCAGATAACACGTAAGATTACGAACACATAGAAGAGCAGATAACACATAGCACTATTTTAACATAGAAGAGCAGAAGACTACATAACATAGCAAGGGTGAACCCGTCTCCTTTTATGAGCATATTTTCCAACCCTTATTCTGAACATAGCAGATAACACATACAAGAGCAGATAACACATAGCACTATTTTAACATAGTAGGTATCATAAGATTACGAACACATATAAGAGCAGAAGACTACATAACATAGCAGGGTGAACTCGTTCTCTTTTATGAGCACTTTTTAAGGGGTGTACTAGTTCTCTTTTATGAACACTTTTTATGGGTGAACTCGTTCCCTTTTATGAGCATATTTTTCAACCCCTATTTTAATATAGCAGATAACACATAAGATTACGAACACATATAAGAGCAGAAGACTACATAACATAGCAGGCCTCCATTTTAAGGGTGAACTCGTTCTCTTTTATGAGCATATTTTTCAACCCCTATTTTAGCATAACAGAAATGACATAAGAATACGTAACATAGCAGATAACTCATTCCAACCCTTATTTTAACATAACGAGCAAAGATTACAATCGAACACCCACGGTCTACAGATAATGATTTTAGATGGTTTATTTATTGATGACCATTTTTTCCACCCTTAATTGACATTACATAGCAGAGCAGATAATACATAAAATTCGTTCCTTTTGATGAGCACTTTTTAGGGGGCGTACCCGTTCCCTTTTATGATTACTTTTTCAACCCCTATTTGAAAATTTTAACATAGCAGAAATTTATGAACACATTCTCCACCCCTATTTTAACGTAGCACTGATTTCGTTCCCAACCCTTAATTTAACATAGCAGAAATGACACAAGTATGTCCCCAAACTACTGACCATCATGAACAAAGGCCAAACTCGAAAACGGAGCCAAATATCGAAGTGGTGTTTCCACATTTAGTAATTGGTCATCAACTACTACAAGTTCCAAAATAATGACCATCGAGGTCAAAGGTCAAAATACTTAAAACCTAATAACTCGAAAATGGATCCCCATACTGAGGTGCTGTTTCCACATTTAGTAATTGGTCATCAACTACTACAAGTTCCAAAATAATGACCATCGAGGTCAAAGGTCAAAATACTTAAAACCTAATAACTCGAAAATGGATCCCCATACTGAGGTGCTGTTTCCACATTTAGTAATTGGTCATCAACTACTACAAGTTCAAAAATAATGACCATCGAGGTCAAAGGTCAAAATACTTAAAACCTAATAACTCGAAAATGGATCCACATACTGAGGTGGTGTTACCACATTTAGTAATTGGTCATCAACTACTACAAGTTCCAAAATAATGACCATCGAGGTCAAAGGTCAAAATACTTAAAACCTAATAACTCGAAAATGGATCCACATACTGAGGTGGTGTTTCCACATTTAGTAATTGGTCATCAACGACTACAAGTTCCAAAATAATGACCATCGAGGTCAAAGGTCAAAATACTTAAAACCTAATAACTCGAAAATGGATCCCCATACTGAGGTAGTTTCTATATTTAGTAATTGGTCATCAAATACTACAAGTTCCAAAATAATGACCATTGAGGTCAAAGGTCAAAGTACTTAAAACGTAATAAGTTGAAAATGGATTCCCATATTGAGGTGCTGTTTCCACATTTAGTAATTGGTCATCAAATACTACAAGTTCCAAAATAATGATCATCGAGGTCAAAGGTCAAAGTACTTAAAACCTAAGAACTCGAAAATGGATCCACGTATTGAGGTGCTGTTTCCAAATCTAGTAATTGGTCATCAACTACTACAAGTTTCAAAAATAATGGTCATCGATGTCAAAGGTCAATCTCGTAAATGAAACCACATATTGAGATAACGTTTCCTCATTTAGTAAATTTGTGTGATCTATTCAATTTTGTACAAAGGAGAAAAAAAGTGAACAAGGAATAAATTTGAGTGGCTTATTTACTTTTGTATTAATGAGAAAGAAATCAAAGGAACACAATTTTAACTAGCGCAGAATTTCCGTACCTTTTTGCGCTATTCAAATGGATTAACAAGAAAGAAAGCAAATATATGCCATATTAACTAGCTGAGAATTGTATGTCATCTTGCATTATTTAAACTAAACGAAGGGCTAAATTTGAGAAAGCGAACATGGACCATTTTACTCAAATTTGGATGGAGTATTTATCTTTGCATGAACCAGAAAAAAATGAAGAAGGTTCAATATTTCTGTACAATTTTGTACTACCCAAATAAACGAAATTTTATTTTTGTACCAATCAGAAGAAAATCAAAGAAAGGACATTTTATACCTTTTTGTGCTATTCAAATAATAGAGGGAACAAATTTCAGTGGACTATTTTATTTTTGTACCAATCAGAAGAAAAGCAAAGATATGCCATTTTAACTATTTAAACAAACGAAAGGATACATTTGAATGACCTATTCAATTTTGTACCAACGAGAAATCCCATTTTTACTAATCAAATAAACAAAAAAGGATCATTTTAACAAGCTCAGAATTTATATACAAATTTGTACTAATCAAATATACGAAAGAATAAATTTAAGTGACCTATTCAATTTTGTACCCAAAAGAAATTGCATTTTAACTGGCTCAGAATTTTACTACTCAAATAAACAATGGAGTATTTAGTTTTGTACCACCGAGAAAAAAAATGAAATTGCACCATTTTGGAGTATTCAAATAAACAAAGGACTTATAATTTGTGTCAACTCTAAAAAGAGTCATTCTGTATTATTTCAACAAACAAAAGGAAAAAGCAAAGAAGGACCATTTTAAACTAGTCTAATAAACGAAGGCATAAATATGAGTGAGACCAGAGAAAAAAGCGAAGAAGACCCATTTTAACTAACTGAGAATTTCTGTACCTTTTTGTACTATTTAAACAAACAATGGAATAAATTTGAGTGGCCTGTTTTTTGTACTAACCAGAGAAAGCGAAGAAGGTCCAATTTAGCTAACTCAGAATTTATGTATCTTTGTACTAGCCCAATGAACGAAAGAACAAATTTGGGTGTTCTACTTTCTTTATACCAAACAAAGAAGAACCATTTTAACTAGCTCAAAACACAATTTTAACTTGCGCAGAATTTCTGTAACGCAAAAATTAATTTGGATGGAGTAACAAGAAAGAAAGCAAAGATATGTCATATTAAATATTTAAATAAACGAGGGGATAAATTTAAGTGATCTATTCCATTTTGTACCAAGGAGAAATGCCAGTTTTATCTAGCTTAGAATTTCTAGTGCATGTTGTATTATTTAAACAAAACGAAGGGCTAAATTTGAGAAAGTGAACATGAACCATTTTACTCAAATTGGATGAAGTATTTAGCTTTGTATGAACCAGAAAAAAGTGAAGAAGGACCATTTTAACTAGTTCAATATTTCTGTACAATTTTGTACTACCCAAAAAATGAAATTTTATTTTTGTACCAATCAGAAGAAAATCAAAGAAGGGTCATTTTAAATAGCCAAGCAGAAAAAAGGAAAGAATTAACACTTTGTACTAATCAAGTAAACGAAGGTATAAATTTGTACTGACCAGAAACGGAGAAGACATTTATTGAGGTGTCCTATTTCCTTTTTACCAACGAGAACCATTTTTAACTGGCTTAGAATTTTATACCTTTTTGAAAAATTTGTATCAAATCGAAAAAAGCAAGGAAATACCATTTTAAATAGCTCAGCATGTTATAGCTTTTTGTGTTTTTGGTCTACCCAATTTCTTGACCATGTTGTACTATTTAACAAACAAAGGAATAAATTTTTGTGACCTATTCACTTTTATAGCAAGCAGAAAAAGCCCCTTTTAGTTTTATACCAACCACGAAGGTCCATTATACCATTTTGTATTACTCTAATAAATTTGGGTGGTCTATTTCATTTTTGTAACAATCAAAAGAAAAGATTAGAATTTTATACCTTTGTGGTGTTACATTTTGTATATTTTTTGTGTCATCCAGAGAACAATTTAAATTGACTCTCCCTGACAATTCAGTTGCCGGTAATTCAGTATTTACATGTGCTAGTCCAATGTTTTTAATCTATTAAATTCTTAATATTACAATACTACAAATTGATTCATTTAATAGTTCAATTCTCTGTAACTCCTTGTAATTTTAACTCTAATATGTTCTTCTATTCTTACACAATCAAATGCATATGCTACAGTGTCTCAGTGTTCATTTACAGAATTAAATAATTGTTTATCTTTCTTTAAAAACAGTTCTACTATTTCTTTGATATAATTATCACACTCTGTAATGTATTCATATACCAGATTAAATTTTTTCATATTGCAACCTTTAAAATGCTTCTTTAAATAAAGTTTATAGATTTTCTCTCTCATTTCACGTTTAATTAAGATCGTCCACACCTTTTGTAATAATTCGTAATCATACTGCGGCAAACAGTTGTGATCTTTTTCATATTCATTATGTTTAGAACATGCTTCACATAATAATACTGAATTTGGTGTATACTCATTAAATAATTGTATAACACATGTATTACTAATACTTTCACTAGTACACCCGCACTCATTAGCTTCCACTTCAAAACAGGTAATATTTGAAATACTATCATCATCACTATCTGTGAGTATTTCATCATTATATCTATTATACCGTCTAAAATAATACACTTATTCTATTTCCTGTGTTGGATATATGTATCTCATTTTATCACGTAATTCATCTGGCAAATCGGGGTCAGACGGGTGAATTAACAGCATAGGTTTTTCGTTTTCACGCTGAATTTCTTTTTCTCTAGGAGAAACATAAACAATTTCCATGCTACTCATTTTTCTGCTCTTCAGCAAAAACAAATCAATTGTGATACATCTATTTATGTACCTAGAATAAAAGCATTCTATGCATTCTCCGTGTTTAATAATATGTTTTAAGGCAATATAACATCATGATGTATGTTCTATTATTTTCCAAATATACTCCATAAACTTATATTCCATTATAATAAAATACATAAATGCAAATATATATATATATATATATATATATATATATATATATATATATATATATATATATATATATATGTGTGTGTGTGTGTGTGTGTGTGTCTGTGTGTGTGTGTGTCTTTTTGGACTTAGACGATGAAAGAAAATTTAAAAAAATAATTGAATCGTTGATCAATAGGCAGTACCTTAGCAATACAAATGTTAGGTAACGCATTCGTAACGTTGCTTAAATATCTGCAGCACTCTTTATAGATGGTATGGAACATGGAGCTTTGAAAACTTTTCTTACTTTGACATAATCTCTTCTTCTGCTGTGATTCAAAATGGCCAAGTATGCTGTTATGATTTGTCGTCATTCATCAGTTTTCTATAGAACGCTAATTGCTATGTAGTCTGTTCTACACAATTAAGTTATAATTGAATTATTACGCAACTCTGGTTTGTTAAATCTCACGTTCAAATATTTTATGAGCCTTTTCTTAGTGACGGGAGAGTCAATTTAAATTGTTCTCTGGATGACACAAAAAATATACAAAATGTAACACCACAAAGGTATAAAATTCTAATCTTTTCTTTTGATTGTTACAAAAATGAAATAGACCACCCAAATTTATTAGAGTAATACAAAATGGTATAATGGACCTTCGTGGTTGGTATAAAACTAAAAGGGGCTTTTTCTGCTTGCTATAAAAGTGAATAGGTCACAAAAATTTATTCCTTTGTTTGTTAAATAGTACAACATGGTCAAGAAATTGGGTAGACCAAAAACACAAAAAGCTATAACATGCTGAGCTATTTAAAATGGTATTTCCTTGCTTTTTTCGATTTGATACAAATTTTTCAAAAAGTTATAAAATTCTAAGCCAGTTAAAAATGGTTCTCGTTGGTAAAAAGGAAATAGGACACCTCAATAAATGTCTTCTCCGTTTCTGGTTAGTACAAATTTATACCTTCGTTTACTTGATTAGTACAAAGTGTTAATTCTTTCCTTTTTTCTGCTTGGCTATTTAAAATGACCCTTCTTTGATTTTCTTCTGATTGGTACAAAAATAAAATTTCCTTTATTTGGGTAGTACAAAATTGTACAGAAATATTGAACTAGTTAAAATGGTCCTTCTTCACTTTTTTCTGGTTCATACAAAGCTAAATACTCCATCCGATTTGAGTAAAATGGTTCATGTTCACTTTCTCAAATTTAGCCCTTCGTTTTGTTTAAATAATACAACATGCACTAGAAATTCTAAGCTAGATAAAAATGGCATTTCTCCTTGGTACAAAATGGAATAGATCACTTAAATTTATCCCCTCGTTTATTTAAATATTTAATATGACATATCTTTGCTTTCTTTCTTGTTACTCCATCCAAATTAATTTTTGCGTTACAGAAATTCTGCGCAAGTTAAAATTGTGTTTTGAGCTAGTTAAAATGGTTCTTCTTTGTTTGGTATAAAGAAAGTAGAACACCCAAATTTGTTCTTTCGTTCATTGGGCTAGTACAAAGGTACATAAATTCTGAGTTAGCTAAATTGGACCTTCTTCGCTTTCTCTGGTTAGTACAAAAAACAGGCCACTCAAATTTATTCCATTGTTTGTTTAAATAGTACAAAAAGGTATAGAAATTCTCAATTAGTTAAAATGGGTCTTCTTCGTTTTTTTCTCTGGTCTCACTCATAGTTATGCCTTCGTTTATTAGAATAGTTTAAAATGGTCCTTTTTTGCTTTTTCCTTTTGTTTGTTGAAATAATACAGAATGACTCTTTTTAGAGTTGACACAAATTATAAGTCCTTTGTTTATTTGAATACTCCAAAATGGTGCAATTTCATTTTTTTTCTCGGTGGTACAAAACTAAATACTCCATTGTTTATTTGAGTAGTAAAATTCTGAGCCAGTTAAAATGCAATTTCTCATGGGTACAGAATTAAATAGGTCACTTAAATTTATTCTTTCGTATATTTGATTAGTACAAAATGTATATAAATTCTGAGCTTGTTAAAATGATCCTTCTTCGGTTTTTTTGTTTATTTGATTAGTAAAAATGGGATTTCTCGTTGGTACAAAATTGAATAGGTCATTCAAATGTATCCTTTCGTTTGTTTAAATAGTTAAAATGGCATATCTTTGCTTTTCTTCTGATTGGTACAAAAATAAAATAGTCCACTGAAATTTGTTCCCTCTATTATTTGAATAGCACAAAAAGGTATAAAATGACCTTTCTTTGATTTTCTTCTGATTGGTACAAAAATAAAATTTCGTTGATTTGGGTAGTACAAAATTGTACAGAAATATTGAACCTTCTTCATTTTTTTCTGGTTCATACAAAGATAAATACTCCATCCAAATTTGAGTAAAATGGTCCATGTTCGCTTTCTCAAATTTAGCCCTTCGTTGAGTTTAATAATACAAGATGACATACAATTCTCAGCTAGTTAATATGGCATATATTTGCTTTTTTTCTTGTTAATCCATTTAAATAGCGCAAAAAGGTACGGAAATTCTGCGCTAGTTAAAATTTTGTTCTTTTGATTTCTTTCTCATTAATACAAAAGTAAATAAGCCACTCAAATTTATTCCTTCTTCACTTTTTTTCTGCTTTGTACAAAATTGAATAGATCACACAAATTTACTAAATGAGGAAACGTTATCTCAATATGTGGTTTCATTTACGAGATTGACCTTTGACCTCGATGACCATTATTTTTGAAACTTGTAGTAGTTGATGACTAATTACTAGATTTGGAAACAGCACCTCAATATGTGGATCCATTTTCGAGTTATTAGATTTAAAGTACTTTGACCTTTGACCTCGATGGCCACTGTTTTTGAAACTTGTAGTAGTTGATGACCAATTACTATATGTTGAAACAGCACCTCAATATGTGGATCCATTTTCGAGTTCTTAGGTTTTAAGTACTTTGACCTTTGACCTCGATGGTCATTATTTTGGAACTTGTAGTATTTGATGACCAATTACTAAATGTGGAAACAGCACCTCAATATGTGGATCCATTTTCGAGTTAGTAGGTTTTAAGTACTTTGACCTTTGACCTCGATGATCATTATTTTGGAACTTGTAGTATTTGATGACCAATTACTATATGTGGAAACAGCACCTCAATATGGGAATCCATTTTCGAGTTATTAGGTTTTAAGTACTTTGACCTGTGACCTCGATGGTCATTATTTTGAAACTTCTAGTAGTTGATGACCAATTACTAAATATGGAAACTACCTCAGTATGGGGATCCATTTTCGAGTTATTAGGTTTTTGAAAATTTTGACCTTTGACCTCGATGGTCATTATTTTGTAACTTGTAGTAGTTGATGACCAATTACTAAATTTGGAAACCACCTCAGTATGAGGATCCATTTTTGAGTTATTAGGTTTTAAGTATTTTGACCTTTGACCTCGATGGTCATTATTTTTAAACTTGTAGTAGTTGATGACCAATTACTAAATGTGGAAACAGCACCTCAGTATGGGGATCCATTTTCGAGTTATTAGGTTTTAAGTACTTTGACCTTTGACCTCGATGGTCATTATTTTGGAACTTGTGTTATCTGCTATGTTAAAATAGGGGTTGAAAAATATGCTCATAAAAGGGAATGAGTTCACCCATAAAAAGTGTTCATAAAAGAGAACTAGTACACCCCTTAAAAAGTGCTCATGAAAGAGAACGAGTTCACCCTGCTAGTTATGTAGTCTTCTGCTCTTATATGTGTTCGTAATCTTATGTTACCTACTATGTTAAAATAGTGCTATATGTTATCTGCTCTTCTATGTGTTATCTGCTATGTTCAGAATAGGGATTGGAAAATATGCTCATAAAAGGAAACGGGTTCACCCTTGCTATGTTATGTAGTCTTCTGCTCCTCTATGTTAAAATAGTGCTATGTGTTATCTGCTCTTCTATGTGTTCGTAATCTTACGTGTTATCTGCTATGTTAAAATAAGGGTTGAAAAGTGCTCAGCGAGTACACCCTTGCTATGTTATGTGTTCGTAATCTCATATGTTATATTCTATGTTAAAATAGTGCTATGTGTTATCTGCTCTTCTATGTGTTCGTAATATTATGTGTTATCTGCTATGCTAAAATAGGGGTTGAAAAATATGCTCATAAAAGAGAACGAGTACACCCTTGTTATGTTACGTACTCTTATGTGTTATCTGCTCTGCTGTGTGTTACGTAGTCTTATGTGTTATCTGCTCTTCTATGTATTCGTAATCTTATGTGTTATCTGCTATATTCAAATAGGGGTTGAAACGAATACAACCTTGTTATGTTACGTACTCTTATGTGTTATCTGCTCTGTTGTGTGTTTCGTACTCTTATGTGTTATCTGCTCTTCTATGTGTTCGTAGTTAAAATAGGGCTTGGAAAATATGCTCATAAAAGGGAACGAGTCCACCCCTAAAATAGAGGTCATAAAAGGGAACGAGTACACCCCCTAAAATGGAGGTCGTAAAAGGGAACAAATTCACCCCTAAAATGGAGGTCGTAAAAGACCGTGGGTGGACAGTTCAGGATGCTCGATTTCTCGTATCCTCCGTGTGTCTTCCGGCATAGTGTGTCAGGCGGCACTGGGAAATTCGTTGTCTGCTTCAGGCGGGTCTGAGAAAGTGGGTAGAGGGTCAGTGGCGCAGAACCGCCATTTTTCTACTACTCATGATCTATAGAAATAGGTACCACTCTGTCCTTGTTGCCATTTGAAAGTTTGAAGTTGGCTTCTGGGACCCTTTGATGGGGATCCTGGGGGTACTTGATTCTCACAGACTTTTGTCACCCCTGACATACATACCTGCACAACTGGATCCGTCACATTTTTGTTCGTTTCGCAAATCTTTCTGGTCGCAAAGCTTGTTGGCACACCCTGTATATTCCTACATACGACCCAACCATGACATAATGTTCACTACTTCTATTATCAGTTGCTGGCTCAACCCAACCATTTCATGTTCCCCGACTTAACATTACCTCAATCACTCCAGCACTGATGCGTTCCGAGTGATGCCTGTTGCCGGAATTTTCTTTTTGTGAAGCAAGTGGCCTAACTATATTAGTCTTGTCTGGATTTTCCTGGCCAGTGCTGCCAACTTTCGAACTCGTTTTTGTTTTCGAATCTAGGTACGTCGGTTTCCTGCATAATTGGTGCTTTATTGTTTTGTTCATTCTAATGTGCATAGCTCGTGATCAAATGTGGAGCATTATGACCAACTCCGTCTTTTCTGTATTTTTCGTACTTCTATTTTTTCTATTTTCTTGTGTTAGATTGTAACACTAATTATACACGTCATATCTTATGTTCTACATGACATGTTGACACCGAATATTGCACTCACTTCCTATAGTGCTCTTTGCAAAACATGTACTTTTCATTGCAGTTGGCAACACTGTTAACCCCGCTGGTGGCCTTCATTTGTTCCCTATTGTGGCAAGTCTCTTTCAATACATCTCTTGTCAGCATTGTATTTTGCCTTGCCCCCCTTTTTCTGCAATATTTGCACTTTTCCCCTTTGTCCAACCTTGCTGTTTCCCGAAATTCCGTCTCTTATATCTCTTGCACTTATTGCTATGGGCAGCTAATTTTTTGGGAATGCTCATCTCTGTTACAGCTCTTTCAATTGGCATGGGTCACATCTTTCACTGCAACTATCATTTTCGAAAGGTTCCCTTGTTAGAAATACATACGAAATATACGAAATATACATTAACATTATAATGCTTTACTACCGCAGCTGTCGACGTTGCAGACTAACACGTAAAGCAGACAGTGTGGCTGCACAGGCGCAGAAGCAAACTCTCTTCCGCACGAAGCAAAGAAAACGATATTCAGTTTCTGTGTGTAGGGAATGTTGGTACAGAAAAAGTGTTTATCAGAGGTGCCAGCAACCTTGAGAACTAGTTCGGTCAAATCTCATTGTAGTTGTGATTTATGAATACAGGATTCTCCTCTCCTTCACCTTCTTCTCATTATTATTATTATTATTATTATTATTATTATTATTATTATTATTATTATTATTATTATTATTATTATTATTATTATTATTATTATTAGTGGCGATTCCTGGCAATTACCGGCACCCTTTTAGAAGTGTAGTCTCATATCATTTCTTTCTGCGTCCAATTCTTCGAATCTTTTTACAGTAAACCTACAGAATATTCTACTCCAATGGCTAACAGCGTTGAGCTCAATACCTTCAACACCAATTTCCTACAATTTGAAAATCCTGGTGTCTGTTATGTAGTGATTGCGCACTCATTACTAATAAAATGTTGTAGTACGAAGCATGATTGATCGATATTTTTGACGCCGATATTATTTTTGGACAGTCGTGATATAACAATACTCTTTATTCAGATCTTCGCACGATATACAATATGACATACCTGTCTACTTGAAACGTTTGAAATGAAACACGTTTCATTCTCTAAGGGGAAACGCGGAGTCATTTATTTTACTTCGATATGTTGTACTTTTGAAATGATGCGACACGTGTTGTTCGCTTTTGGCATCTGATTCATTGTTTCAAATTGTTAGAGGTGGCCACAGAATCTGTAATGCGCACTGTGTTGTCATCTTGACCGACCGCCATTTTGCACAAAGTTCACGTAGGTGCCCGGGACTGGTACCATTTTCTTTCTTTTAACAATACATTTTAAATGATATTCTACTTTACACCTCTTTCCATTTGAAAATTTTGAGTTGGATCCCATCTGGGAACCCCCAGGGGACCCTAGGCAACACTTGTCACTCAAATCGTGTGCCCCTAAAAATAATTGGATAGGTGTTCGCTGTTTTTCCCATCTTCCCAACCGTTTCCGCACAAATGACCCGGGGTCAGCCTTTATAGGACTCGCTCTTTCTTGCAGCCTTTTTTTTAATGGAAAAGACAGCAGGTGATTGTTACTGACCAAATGTCTGATGATCAGTTTATATTTTTAATGAGGCCTCAAACGTCTCATTCACATTTACGCCAAAGTGGTAATACGTTGTTTTCTACTTGTGTTAAGCTAGTATCTCTTTTTATTAGTGAATTACCAAATATAATATTTAAAAAAAATATCAGACGATTATTTTCACAAATGAGAATATGTTAAGAAATTTCTTCATAACACTTCGCATTACAGTGAGTGATGGGTATCTATATTCATCATAGCAATGTGAATAAATTTATCTTCATTGCAGTGAGAATACTTTACCTAAAATGCGTTTCTTTTAAGTTGTCAGTAATGTATAAACAATTGGATGTCAAATATTTTGGTCGTAGAGATATATTTTATGAACTATAACATTCGTTTGAAGAAAAAGTTTCTAGTTACACGTTTATTTGCATTTATTTCAGTCTACTTTCACATCAATTAAGTGTCGCCGATGATTCTAGAGATTTTGAACAGAGAAATTGTGTAAGTGTTGTTTCGGAAGTAAAAGTACAGCAGCAAAACATGCTGTATAGGCAAGGAACACCAAATTTAACACATAAGCATTAAGTTTGTAATTTATGTGTGTAACAAATATTACACTTTTAACTATTTCTTCAGATCTTCATGTTTTAAAACCACATTTGAACGTCTGAAACTGAGTTGCAACATCTCGTTATTCAAATTTCAGAAGTTCTTTGCTATAATTGATTGCTTCACGAAGCTCAGCTACCGTCGGCAGAAGTCGTTACTGCAGCTAGTGTCTAAATAACGAAAGAAGCGTAAATATAGCACTTTCCTCTTTACTGATCTGTGGCAATATTGGTGGACACAAGGCTCACGTTTTTGGACTTAGTGTCTGTTGGTTTCTGAACAGAAGTTTACCCCCTACGCCCCCACTATAATATTACTTATAGTGACTCAACATAACACGATCTATGGAGAACATTTTATCATAGCACTATTTGGCAGAATTTACTTTGCTAAGTTAAACGAGTGAGCACAGAATAGCTTTTAACATAAAATTAAAACAAACTAAATGCTTAATGCCTCATTCTTGTTTATTGAAGTAGGCAAGTAATTTGTAACTAAGGATTGTACGAAATAACCGACTATTGCTCGGTTATTCGTATCCCAAAATATTCTTCAAAATGGTTGTCCGAACATACACTTGGCTACTTTAACCTTGATTTGGAAAGCGAAACGTGTCTGCATTTATTTGTTTTTCTCATTCAAACATTTTTTTGTTTTCTTTCTCTCCCACCTTCATTTCTTGAATACAACTATCAAGTTTGGAGTTTTCATTGTATTGTTCAGTGAAATAATAACCGAGGTGTTACAGGCGCTACTGTATTAATCCTAAGTTCATAAGTTCAAATTCACTCTGGAGCAGAATAACTTTCAAATTTAATTTGTTCTTGTATAGTGGATAACAAATTCTCTTCCCTCAAAATTCTGCATCTAGAAAATAGATCCAATAACCACTCACATATTAACCAAGAGCAAGAGAATTTAAATATAGATCTTTTTGAAACATTATCAAGATCATTCAGCCATATTCATATATCTTTATATTTGGTTCAATTTTGTTTAATCTTCTCTACGAAATTACAGTTCTTTCTTACTTAGCAAGGGATGTCACAGACACACTACTTGTTATATTTCGAACAAATGACATGTTTTCTATTGTTGCAATTGTTTTCGCAATTTCACACACTATACATCATGTTTTGACTTTCTTCCACTGATAATTTTTTATTGTCGCTTCCAAATACACTGGAAGCCAATAATACAACATGGGAAAATATTTTTATTAGCTTTAATGTGTAAATACAAGATAATAATAATAATCACACATTTTTAGATCATGTCAACTATGATGTTTTTAGGAGATCACACGACATGATATTTTTTATAAAGTTTCATTAGATATATTAAAACTGAAATTTAACAAAAGTGACGGTTACTTTGAAACGAATAATGTAAACCATTCAGAGATCTTACAAAATACCGAAACCTCTGAAATAAAATGAATGTTTGACCGTGGTCGCTCACCTTTCCTTGTTAGCTACTCTATTAGTTACGTTATTAATTACATTAATTATCTTATATTTTTTAATCCAGTCTTTGCACAATAAAAGAATAAACTGTTTTTCGAAAACAACCTACTGAAATTTTCATCAAATGGAAACGAGAATATTGATTTAAACTTGTACTAGAACTTGGAAACTTTTGAGTGTGGAATTTGAAATTTTTAACATATTTCTTCAATCAATCCTATCCTAAGGATATGATTAAGTTTTATTAAAAGTGAACGTAAGCTGGATACATCTATTTCAACTGTACGACGGATCTCGGAAACCATTGAGTGAGGATATTTAAATTTTTCATAAATTTTCCACCAGATCCTAGACTGCGGATCAAAAAGAAGTTCCAGAATTTCGAGATATAGAAGGAAGTTGAAGTTTTCTTGAAGTATTTTGAAGTTTCTTTGTTTAGGAAATTTAATTTTCTAACACGGAGGTATGAGTGATTCCACTTTGGAGAGTACATAGGACTACTGAGACGTTTTTAACTCCTATTACACAATGTGAATACCTTATACAAAAAGGACTTTACTTATTATCGATACTGGGAGTATGTGATGGTTGTTTATTCTTTCGAAATTTCAGTTTGTGGGGTATAAATAAATATCAATAATGTTTACGGAAGAGAGAAATTATTTTGACTTTGCTTTGAAGAAAAAAAGAACAAATCTTGTACACAGTATGTACATGGAAAATAATATTTTAAAATTAGATAAATTAACTAAAACTAGTCTAGTAATATTTTTATCAACTTGAGTGACCGCTCTTTTGGGATGACATCACATGACTCTGTCTTTAAGTAGTGAATACTTATTTTGTACGATTCTTATAGTCATTTGAGGGCATGTGAATAGTAATATCATACTTACACTGACAAGTACTTGGATCTAGAAGAAATCCGAACATAGTATTAAAATCCCGCACAGTTTATTCTCTACCGAAGCACGAGCACTGTGTTTCCATTTATTTGTTCACACTGTATTCAAAATTGCAAACTTTTAAACTATTATGTCCTCTTTGCAGGAAAGGAACTGGAAAAGGATTGTATTTGTTATCCTCGCTGCAACAATGATAATTATGTACTAACCAATATTGGTCAAGGGAAGTAAGTTCTAAATTGGTATTCTACTTGTAAACTTAAAAGATTCAATATTAGAACTCTTAATTCTTCTGATCGTTTAATTCTTATCCCACTTTAACATTATACTAATTTAATAAAAACTGTAACGTGTAAATGGGATTTTGAAAATTTCTAAATATATGTGTATATATAAACGAAGACAATTATTGAAGTAAATACATCTAATAAAATCCCTGGTATTAACGATCTTATCTTTGTTGTAATTTAATTGTAAAGTGATATTTGGAGCTTTAATGTTGTTTGAACGTGAAGATATTTCACATACGAATACGACTTAAGCTAGAAATTGTACGTACCTTGAATTATAAACAAAGACACTTTTTGAATGTATTTGAAAGCATATCGAGTGTTGCCACAATACTGATTCTAATACAATTCTGATGAACAGTAATATATTTAAATTATTAAGCGTGTAAAGTAAAGAATTGAATATAAATGAATAATTTTAGAAAATCATAAGTGTAATGCAATACTCAATTATAGATTTTTTATAAACAAAGATTAGATAAAATTAATTTGTCTGCTAACTATTTTTCTATGAAAAATAAAGTCACGTTTACGGATAATATTAAGTTTGATCTGTTAGTAATCATTTTGAAAACCGAAAAACAGAGTAAGAGAAAACACTTTTAACAAAAATATAAACTGTGTATTTGCTTTCAAAAATAAAAATAATACATTATGTCTATGCACCACACTAAAATCAGATAAAACAAAGTTACAGAAACAAATAAGTATTAAAAGGTGTATGCATATGTCCTGTAAAAACACACTATAGCCCTACTAGACACTTGATAATTAATTAACCTTGCAGACCGCCATTTGAAAATATACGACTGAAATAATCGTTTCATCTTTTTGAAACATTGTATTTCCAAACAAAATATAATCTTTCGAAGTATCATGAATGTTATAAATATTTTCTATTAGTTTTAGGCATTAGAAAAACTAAAATTAGATACATCTTTACCTTAAAAAACGTTAAAAGCTAAAAGAACAAAGTTAAATTTAGCATGTGTGCCAGACTTGGTCAACGTGTATATATATATAAATAAAGTCAGGAATAATAAACTATGAGTTTAAATGTGTATTGAACTACATCTTATAGGACCAATTATTCATGTGTTGTTCTAGTCTAAACCTGTGGAATTATGTACGTAAATAGCACTTATTTTGTGTTTCATACAAATTAAGAGTAATTGAAATAATACTACTGGACAATTTTTTTTATTTAAAAAGGTAAAGAGTAGTGATTTCAAGTATACGTGCATGATTTGAAACCACAAAAGCTTGAATGTCTTGTAAATTGCATTCGCACGATAACGTTACCTATACACACACACACACACAAAAAAAAAAAAAAAAAAAAAAAAACAGAAATCCAAATTTTTCTAGAGTTTCTGAACATATGCTATTTTTCCCCTGACATGGTTTCTCTCGAAGAACTAAATGTTAAATTACGTACGTTAAGTAAGAACGACATATAACAATAGTCAATCTCACCTTTTCCTCAACATTCCTTTTGTTTTGCTGATCTTCTGGTAAAATAAATTACTGTTTTCTTGAACCTGTCCATGTAATTCTTATGAAAAGTATGAAACCGTGGAAAAAGAAATAAACTTTCCGACTCATTGTTTACGGAAATCTTCTGAATTTCTGCATTATAAAAATAAAATACTTTTATATTTATGTCCGCTTTCTTCGGAATATTATTTTAAGAGATCTTCAATATATAAAATCTTGAATTTCAGTTTATATCATATGACTTCGAAACCAATGATCTCAAATGTTTTCTTTTACAACATCAAATAACTATAGCTCATATTACCTTAGAAATTCGCAGAACAATTTGTTGTTGCTGTAATTGAGAGTGTAAAGATTACTCTTTCAAGCGTAGCGTTTAAAAATCAACCTAATTAGTGAAGTTATCTGAATTACCCATACATGCTTTACAGATTTAGTGGATGATTTTTTTTTATTTTCAGTTGTTTTCCAAGTGGTATGTGCTGTTTAGCCACTACATAAATTTCACAAATATAACAGTAATTACTGGTTCTACTTACATCTTGGATACTTTCAAACACGCACAAAAAATGAAAATATTTGTAATATAAAGTGAAAACTATGTATTATTTATGTGACCAAAGGTTTTAGTTTGGCGTTTCAAAACCCTGTATCACAATGTGCATATATTATTGAAGGAGGTTAACGTCAACTTTCATCATTGAGAATATAACACTGGTTCTCACATTTAAATAGGAGTAATAAACTTTCAAATCATATTAAAGACAAGCACTTGTATAATTCAGAACATTATTAAACTTTATGGGCGTTACGCAGAGTCGTTCTGATTAGTGTCATACTAAAGAGTTCGACTAATATATGTTTCCTGCAGTAGTCAGACCTTTAGTATGACTTTAATCATATGTTAAAACGACTCTGCATAACGCCCTATATTGCCTGCTGAGAAGACACGCTAACCTATTGTCCAAAAGGAGTCACTTAATGAGTAAAAATAAAACGAATACCAATGACATTCTTTACAATGACTTTGAAAGCATTCTAGTCAATTTCTTGGAGTTGATTTCCATATATTAACTCATTTAAATGTGTGTGCAATGACTTGCGAAAACTCAAGTATTTTGGGCTGACTGCGTAGGTATTAAAACATACAGAAGGTTGCAAAACATTTAATAAAACTTATTTTGTTTTACCACGTGGAAGTTAAAAAACATACATGATTGAGTCACTTGGACCATGCTTACCCTAAGGACAAGTGAACAAACTAAAGCAGCAGATTGCCGTCTGCGGGTACAGATGAATGTAGGACCTAGAGAAATTAATCTGCTTACTTTTCAATGAGCACTAGGTACTGTTAGCGATAGTTTAAAATTATAAGGAGCTTGATGTGGATCTTAGCAGGACAGTCCACCTGCCATAATACAAACAGTCCTCTGAGATATGACTAAGAATACCGGAAGTCGAAATATCTTCATTGACACTGTAAACGTCATTTACTATAATCTGCTATTGACAATGAAGAAAACGGTGATGATCGGGAAGAACGGCATATGAAGAAAAGATTTACCAAATTCAGAAAACTGTATGAATAGTACATCGTAGATGACAAATGTCAAATGGTCGTCACGATAAATGGGTTGGTTGTACTGTACCATGAGGACACTGTAAGCCATGAGGTCTTTCTACTGAGTAAAATTATAGTTGCAGAAAAGACAGTAAGTTTGTCAAGAAAGTAAATGTTTCCACGAGGTTGCTTTGTGGCAATCGGATATTGCTGTAGATAACGATCATTCCAAAGTAAAGGTGAATTCCTTAAATTTCGGGGAACGTGTAATCGACCCCTTTATATTGTATCTACCCTGGATTGCACGGCCGGGATAATAGGAATATGTAAATCTATATTGATAAAGCTTCCACCTGATCTTTAGTAGCCTGCAATGGAGAAAGAGTACGACTCGTTTATTGGTGGTATTGCCATTCTGGTTTGTCCCTGTCAATTCCTTACCAAAACTTTTAATTATGTGGCTGAGTACTCTTGGAAAGATCCTGTCTTGGAACTGTTCGAGACTGTTCCTGTCCACGTTCTTCGATGTTACCAACTCAGGTGCAACGTGTCATGAAAAACCTTTATCTAAAACTGCCACTATCACAACGAACCAACGGCGCCGACTTTCCAAAACTTATTTGGGTGTATATCAATGGCAGGATATGCTATAGCAGGGAGTGACGACATGTTTTGATTGATTTCCTTTTAGTTAAAGTCTTCAAAATATAGTTCCTTTTTTTCTTATGGGACCTGCCTTTGACTAGACCAGAGATAACCAAGAAAGGGAAAGAGAGTTGCTTAGTTGCCTTTGCACAAATACATTTGAAAGAAACAGTTACTTTTCAGAGTTTAGAAATTTTAACTTCCATTTCAATGTTTTAATTGCTTATTATTTTTTTAATAATTGTAATTTAGAAATATTTATTTTATTTTGTTTTTGTCAACCTAAAAATCTTGTGGGTGCGGCATACACACAACATTATTTTTTGGGTGCTGGATCCCCGAAGAACCCACGTAGTCGTCGTGCATGCAGTGAACGTAGTTGGTAGTAGAGACAATCCATTTA
Organism: Thermobia domestica; assembly: GCF_964235325.1. Taxonomy (NCBI): domain Eukaryota; kingdom Metazoa; phylum Arthropoda; class Insecta; order Zygentoma; family Lepismatidae; genus Thermobia; species Thermobia domestica. Next base: position 98,587,593 of record NC_137470.1, read on the forward strand.
CTAGGCAGTTGTATGCTTAGTAACGTTTCACCTTATCCCTAACAACTTTTTGTAGCCTAAATTTCTTCATAGTAGAAGAGAGCCATAACGTGTCACCAGAATCCTCACTTTAAATCTTAGATATAGATATAGATAGAAGTATCTTAGATAGCGTGCAAAATTACTATGATCAAACTGTAGTTTCCAGTAACATAATAAAGAAGTCCACATCATATTATTAATTTTGGTAGTATTTCAAATCAGGGTCAAAGAATGAAATCAAAACTAGGAGATTTATGAATTCTAGCTGCAATACAGTAATAATGTTGGAAATGAAACGTACTCACCAAACACTGAAATAACATCAAAAAATATAATTATTTATTTAATTAAAATATATATCTCTATGGCATATGGAACCCAGAGTTTCAGTGTCGCATTTACTGAATCCCTTCATGTCCTTCTATCCTTAGCCAACTGTCAAGTTTCTACTTAATATTCTTATTTCAACGAGAGCCATCTTAATATTATCCACCCATCTCCGTCTATATTTTCCTAATGGTCGTTTCCCGATTGGATTTCTAGCTAAAATTTTGAAAACATTCCTACTATCTTCCATTCCGGCTACATGACCTACCAACCTAAGCCTCTTAGATTCATTGACTCTTAACAATGAATGCCGACAGATGTAAATTATGTAGTTCCTCGTTATGAAGTTTCCGTCATTCACTATTTCTGTTCCTCTTGGGTCCGAGTATTCGTCTTAGGATCTACTTCTCAAAAACCTTTAGTCTTCGTTCTTTCGTCACAGTAAGCTACGACGTTTCGCAACCACACAGAACAACAAGCAATATTATCATTTTATATATTTTAAGCTTCAAATTTCTCGACAAACTTCGTGACAAGAAATTTTGAACTAAATAATAACATGAATTCCGTGTTTTTAGTCAACATTTAATTTCTGCGCGAGTATGGTTTTCATCTGTTAATGTTGATCCCACATCTTTGAAAGTATCAACTTTATCAAAAGTATTATTCGATATTTTAACGCGTCTATAATTTCCCGTATTACGTTCCCCACGAACTTCCATGTAAGCGTACTTAGTTTTCTCTGCATTTACTTCTAAACCCACATCCTTAAAAGCGTTTAATAAGACCTCTGTATTTCTCTGTATTGTTCTTCTTTCATCATCTATTAAATTTACACCATCAGCATACGTCATAAGCTTCTGAATACCAGTGAGCTCTAGGTCTTCGTTACTAACATTGATTTTTCTTATAGCGCACCAGGACAAAGTTGAATAACAATGGCGACAACGCATGTCCTTGTTTCAAGCTATTCTCCACCTGAAAGATTGTGGATTACAATAGTCTTACCAGGACTTTACTATGGAATTCATTTAAAAATATCTTAATTAAACTAGCTAGCATTTTTGGTATTAACAATTCTGTAAGAATGTTGTACAATATTTCTATCCTTACTTAGTAGTAAGCCTTTCTAAAATCAATAAATAGTTGATGTACCGGGTTATTGTGTTCCCATTTATTTTCGAATATTAGTCAAATGGTAAATACCTGGTCGATAGTTGATCCATTTCGCCTAAACCCAAACTGAATATCACCAACAATTTCGTTTGCGTAGGGGTCAATCTTGCTAATATAAAGTTTGAGAGAATTATATAGGATTTGACAGAAGACAAATGATCGATGATTATTGCAATCAGTTTAGTTGCCTTTCTTCTTAATAAGAACAACGATTGATTCCTTCTACTTTGTTGCAATTCCTTCTTGTCTCAGATAAGGAAAATGACTTTGTGCATTTTGTTTAGGGATGCGCACGAGACGAGTCGAGACAGGATTTTCCTGACATAATTCGAGTCTAGACACGGCTCTTCCAATAGAAAAATACACATTTTTCGAGTCGAGACATCATTTTTACAACACATTTTCGAGACGAGACACCCACAAATCTTGTCTCGTGCGCATCCCTAATTTTGTTTCACTATATTTCTCCTCCACCTAGATTTATCTCAGCAGGAATTTCCTCTATACGCGGAGATTTGTGTTTTTTAAATTTCTTTATAGCGATTTCTACTTCTATACTGTTAGGCTCTGGAATTCATGGTTTTGCTTGATGCATTTCTCCACGAACATTTAAGAAAATCAACAAAGAAATTCTGCCACCTATTTAAGATGCTGTGTCTGTGAGAGTTTTCCTTCGGCTTTGTTTAATATATACTTACGAGGTCGACAGCCTTTCTTAAATTCGTTGATACATTTATGCATATCCCAAATGTTTTTGTTTTTACTTCGATATTCAAATTCCTTAATTTTAGCTTAAACAAAATCGCGTAACTTTGTTCTAAACATTTTGGAAGTTTCCGCCTGATGTCTAGTTATATCGTACGGATTTTGCAGCTTGTGCACTTTTTCCTGTTTTCTCTTCTCTGCTAGTCAGGTGCATTTCAGGTCGATCTATGGTTTGTTCCTACGTATTCCCGAATATTACAATTCCTTTTTTCCTGAAATTTTAATGCTCTCTCTGATCTCAACCAAAATATGGTATTCTCTTCGGTATTCTGAATCTTGCATTCCCCTATCACCTAGCTCTCCACTAACTTCTTTAAATTACATCTCCCCGTTTTCAGACATTTAATATTTCATTCATTCAATGATAGTGTCTCTCGTATATTCGCCACTAACAAGTAGTGATTAGTCTAACATTCATCTCCTCTAAACGATCGAAGGTGAGTTATGCTAGAGTGTCTTCTTATGTCTACTAAAACGTGATCAACGTGTTTGCGTGACTTTCAGTATTATGGGGTCCACATACATTTCGGAACCGCGTTATGTGTGAAATTTTTACTCTCCACAATAAAGTTCTCGGATGTTGCAAAGTTTATGGGTCTAATGCTCCTGTCATTACTTTCTTTATGCAAGCTTTCGTTCCTATCAGTCAGTTTCAAAACATCCTCTAGTCCCACCTTCGCATTGAAATGCCGGTACCCTAATTGAATTTTCAGACGGAATCGCGGATTTTTTTTTGAAACACCAATTCTACTAATCAGTAAAATATGTTTTTTATATCGTCATCGTTGTCTCCTGCTGGGGCATGTGCATTTAAAAGAAAATTATAAGAAAATTATCAAGCGACTGACTGATAAGAGTAATGAAGAAAGAAAGTCTATTATTAACAAACACAGCCCGCTTAATTGCTATTATTCCTTTGTGAACAAGAACTCCTGTTTCTAAATGGTGACTTTTACTTTCTTCTGCTGGAAAGAACGTAAAATTTCCAGACTTCACAGTTTAATTTACTTCCCACCTGAATTCCGGAACTCCTATTACATCAATCATCTATTTCTCTAACTCACTCGTTACGGATTTTAACGCGCCTTCCCTATAAAGACATCTAATTTCCATGCTCCGCATCTCATGTCCATTTCATTTATCTGAAATCGTGCCAAATTATCAGCCCTTGGCCGAGACTTATGTGAATGTTTCTGAACAAGTATATTTTTGTAAGATGAGTTTGTTGGCCTCACGCGAAACCTCCAAGCATCTGGACCACCATTTGTCTTCTGTCCGCTATTGTTTATTCAGTATGCTAGCAGCTAACCTCTATATCTAGGGACCTTCTCTTCGATCTGCAACCTGAGGACAAGCCATGCCGTGGTGACAGGAGCCAACATTACAAGGGAAATTATCATTATACATTTCGTTAATACTGCTAGGAATTCACTATTGAAACAGCATGTAATACTTTCGGCTAGTGTAAAATAAAAAAAGAGAAATACAATTTATTTGTACACGGAATCCAAGCCAAAGATATATATTTCGCCTTTTGTTACTATTTCAACTCTAAAGAATGCAACATTAAAACTGAAATTGGTAATTGAGTTCTACCAGTTATAGCTTCAGTTCAAGAATAATATCAGTAAACCAATATATCCTTACGATACTGAATGCACTTCAGAAATTTCTTGCTATTGATTATCGTCCTTTCGCTTTGTTTATCAGTGTTGAAACCGAAAACTAAAATTCTCTACCACTTAAGGTTTCCGTGGACTGAGAAAATTCTAGATGAAAGTTAATATTTGGACGCTCAATCACCATGAAAAAGAGATTCCTTTTTGTCTTTTATATTTTTTTATCTATGAGGATTACGATTTAAATGGATATCAATTTATTTTTTCTACACATATACAAGTGAAGCTAACGCTTTATCTTTCTATGTTGGGTACTTTTAAAACATAATTTTTTGTCCCTATGTAGTAATTTCTAACGCAAGGCTCTCCCAAATTTGGTCTAAATAGAGGCGTAGCATATGAGATGGAAAACATTTTTATGACATAAGTGAATTTCAAAGAAATATATCTCGATATACTTACGATATACTTTGCTTCAATGCATGTCGAGAGAGTGAAGGATAACATTATCCTTATATACGTCTACAGTATTTTGCTGCAGAATGTCCAACTATTCTTTTTTTCCTCCTGGTCAGTAAAAATATAAAATAATAATAGCGTTTAACGACCCAGTTAAAAAATAATGAGCCAAATACTAAACGATGAACAAATGAAGCTGGATATGTAATATATAGAGAGTAATTTATCATGTAAAACATGGCAACCAGTCGGAAAACTAATGATTTGCAACCGTAAAATAAAACCATTGTTTAATACACAAATCTATGATAATAAGATTATTACACACATTTATTATTCATATCATGACACTAGCAAGATGATAGCAGACATGGATAATGATGCACATTTGAAAGCATAAGGAGCACTTAGAGATTATTTACTACGGTTTTCCTTAATGCTAATATAATATATCAATGAGTGAATCAAATTGAGTTGAGCACAATTTGGTGTTCCATGACATATTTCCATAAAATGATTCCGATTCTGTTACTAAAATTAAGTCGATCCGTGTCAATACCTATTAGAAAATTTGAATTTGTTTCAAATAAAATGTGTTTCCGCGTCGTCTGCTTTATCACTTCAAATATCCAAATTTGTTGGTAAATTAAATGCTTTAAAAAAATAATGATACTGCACAACACTGTTACTACATTCAAAATCATTACAGTTATTTTTACAGAGTATTCCACTTTCATACAGCGACTAGTGAATACCAAAGTATATATGCCTGCATAAGTGACAGTGTGAAAATCTGCGGAACTGCATTACTCTTGAATTATTCATAACTTTCAAAAGATCTCTTGAGTACTTCACTAGTTTCTTCTCTAAAACATGTATTGCCTTTCGAACCCATAATACTACTCTTAATTCATGCTAAGCTAATAGTAAATCTTTTGCTTTACTGTGTAGATATTGTTTTGTGCCCACGTAATTGTAAATATTGTTATGAATTTGTAGAAGGGATTAATATGTTTATGAGTATAAATCGTTGAACAGAACTTAGAATTCTAAAAAGAAAGACAATATAATGATTTTACTATGAATTTGATTAGGCAAGTAATCAATGTAACAAGTTGGAAACACAATCGATAAAAAAATCCAGAAATTGAATAACACTACTGTCTAATATAGGCTTGATCGAGTGGATTAACACGTATACAATAACAACGTTTCATGTATGATTCTAAATTACACATCTCGGTAATACTACACACTTTTATAACGACACTATGGTTAACTACTTTTCTTGCCATAAAAAGTAAATTTAACTGTAGCTTTACTTTCAACAATATTTGCTTATTCACTTAAATAGGTTATTTAATATAACACGACACTTTTAAGAAGCAGATAATATTTGTGGTAATTTGTCTCTCTTACAGTGATATGTTTGTAAATGTTCATACGTTGATATTATGTAACTGTTCATACATTGATATTACTTTTCAGAACAGGAGACGTAGCTGGCGGAATGATCGTAGGAATTTCGGTTTTTCCGTTCTTTGGCTTCAAGAGAGACGTTATGTTTGGTAAACTGGAAATGTTAGGTATTTCTATAGTTAAATATTACATATTACAGACGAATAGAGAAGGTAGGTTTTTTATAGTTAGTAACACAATGAAGGCACAATATCCTTGAAATAATCATTTCCACAGGTGACAGTATTTTTAACACGTTAACTACCGGTATTCAGTAACTTATTACGCCATCATTACAATTTTTGTTTGTCGATGTAAAAGTCAGATTCCACAGTGTAGAATTGAAATATTGCAGTCCCTTTCAATTATTTAGCACTATGAAAATGGTTACCGCACTATAATGTCTTGAGATGTAAAGAAACAATAAAATACCTAGCTTTGCATCAGCTGACCATTTATGATTAGGCAGTAGTTTCCAATGTACATTTTGGAGCACCAAGCGTATAGCCTAAATCTTGTTCCAAGGGAATCTCATGTCTCCTTATCCCACAGAAGAATCCATAACTAAGGACTTTTGATGATGAACAATTGGATAGTCATTTCGCATACTAGTTACTCTCAGACAGTTGACTATAACAACTTTGGAATACAAAATTTGATTCCTTAGTATGACAGGTGTAAGAATTGTAGCATAAGAATATGTAGAACAGTAGTCACACTTTCAGGAATGCGTCACACAAGTGGAATGCGTCTATAAATATTTCGAAGGCTCTTTTGTTCGCAGCTTAACATCGCATTTGAATTTATATTTTGTTTTCTCTCATTAGTAATTGTGATAAAATATACTGTCACTGTTAAATCAACTATGTGAAAGCAAACTTAAATTTTCGCTATGGTATAGATTACAATGCCAATATATGATGCCCCTGACATGGACAAGTTTGTAATAGTAATTGCCGGGTGGGTGTGTAAAATGCGTTAAGTCTAAAGTTAATGTTTTAGAAAATTCTCATTTGAAATTTCAAATATAAATCGAAAAATCCGGTTTTGAATTTCAGACATAAATCCAAAAACAAGTCCTATTAACATGAAGATCTACAGCAGCTAATCATTTTTGAAAAATAGGATTTTGGATTTATGCCTGAAGTTTCAAATGCGATTTCTCTAAAACACTAATTTTTGACTTAAAGTACTTTACACACCCAGCTGCCAAATAATACACATACGAAATAATACAGATGCCAGATTCCAAATAATACAGATACAATAACAGCTGCCAGTACATGGTGGCCTAATGGTCTCTGTCATGGACTAGTCTATAGTAAGAATTAGTATAATCAAACAATAGGAATAGAAACGTATTCACCGTCGGTAAGAAACGATAAAATTCACAACTATGTAGTGTGACAACTCAATAGTTGTGAATACTAAATATTAAAAGATTTGTTAACGACTTCCAGCAAGTAGTTGTGACAGTATCAAATCTTGTATTTTTATTAGTATTTTATAGGTTTATTTATGCTACACAAAGTGCGTCAAGAGTTAATAGTATTAAGTATTAGATAAAGTGCGATTTGGTTACAGCATGTTATACCATTTTTATCAGTTTTGCATTAGTTTTGAAAAAGGGCCATGGCATAACTATAATATATCCCAGTCATAGAACTATAATATATATATCCTAGTTCTAAATGTATAAATGTTATATCTTATGGAGCTATTTCTAAGTAAAGGTAAATAAATGTCCATACTGAAATAATGCTGTTTTTCTGCATTATGCCCTTCCAGGTAAATATTATTGAATATTTTAGCACTGGACTCCCCATGTGACAGATTCAAGATTCAATAGAAATGATAGGATTCATCTATAAGAAAGCAGTATAATCGATTACTGTGGCGAATCGAATGTTTCGATACTTTGTAATTAATAAAAATGATCAATTCAGAATGAAATTAATAACTCTAACCTTGTTAGCAAATTCAATATTTTGTCTTATAATGTTAGTAATCAAGAAGAAACACGTACATCGAGAAAGAAGAGACTTATACACAAACAGAGCAAACTAACAACGAAAATGAAAGTAAAGTATCTTTAGTCATACAGCATTGGAATTCAGCACGTCAAAACAAAAGAAACTGCATCCACTACTACATGTCAGCTACACGGTGATATCGTATTTAGGATCTCGTAAAGACTACCAAAGACCAACTATAGTCAAAAGAGGCAGTCCGTGTGTACTAGGTTCCAAAATAGATTCTTTAACAGAGTCCTGAATCTCGCTTGAAAATTATTAGTTTACAATATCATCTCAAAGTTTCATAATGCAAGGTCCATTTTCTTCTCAGTTTCAAGTGTGGACATTGCCTCTGAACTGCGCTGCGTTGTCTACTTTCGGTGTGAATGTTTTTCAAACAAGTCATGTTTTGAGACATGTACGATAATTATACATTATTGTTCAGTACATCCTTTATAATTCTTATTGGTCAGAGGACAGTGACAAAATTAAGAAAAGTACTTAAAGAGCTAATGCCTCTGAGGAAGATTTGTGGTTCCAATTCTAAGCGTCGGGGCTCAATATAAAGTCATTGTCACTACGCTTTATGTTCTGTTTTCGTCTATTGAAGCTGCTTCTTGATTGTCAAGATATTGATATTACTATCTAAACTGACATCTTTAACTAGCAAGTCTAGACCAAAAGAGATCATCCTATTATCTAACTAGATTTTGTAAATACCACATAGTGATCGTAAATTTGGTATGAGAATAGTGTCACCTAAACATTTGTCGTATTTCATTCTTTCAGTGACATGTCTACCACTTTTAAAAAACATGCGTTTTGCAGAAAAGATCAGTTTTAACAGTCGTCTGTTCTTTTGTTACAAGATTGACCCGTATGATCAGCATTTTGACTTTCGCACTGCAGATAGATTACATTCTGTATATTTACATATATACCGATAATATTTAACCTCATTGTGTTTCGCAATCTTTATTCAAACAAACATTTCTCTTCCTACTAATAATCATCTATGCCAAGTGTTTGTGTTTAAGCACATTCGAACCTAATTTAATTCATGTTTACAATCAATTTATACCACTAGTATTGATTGCCCAAGATGTAAATAGCTATCGCCATTTATTCTACTTCATTTGAGAAGACGATGCCGACATGCTATTAATTCATTGTGCGTGTGAGAATATGATGTTCAAGCTTAGTAATGTTAGCCTACGCACTTTTCTACTGTTACCTGTACCTACTAAAGCATTGACCTTTTTTGTTTAGTAGTTTCAATGATATTTCCGTCATAAGGACAGCGTTCCAATTCACTGTAACATCGATCAACTTTCTATGATCAATATAGAGCTACCAATACTGGATTCATGACATTTTTCATTATTAACCGCTAGTGTGCTTAATAAATAATATTAAGACGCTAAGTGAATAACGTTTTCCAATTGAACTCTTTGCATGTTAGTACCTATAATTATTGACGCTGTCCAAGATAACAATCCACATTCTGAAAGCAATGGTACAAAATAGAGGATTACATACTAACTTGAAGAAATTTATGAACTATCATGGCTACTCGACATACAACTGTCAACTTTAATTATCATCGAATTTCTGAGAATCTTCAATATTTTTGCGTTTTTGCAACCCATACTAGACATAGTACTAACGTTTACAAGCTCGAAAATTAGAAACACCGTAACATTTGAAAATCTGTGAAATAATTTCGAATACGTGAAACACCTGTGAGTTAGTTGCGATTGTCCTCGTTCCAAGACGAAGACCTGAACTGTCCGCAACATCAAGTCAACGGCTATTTTAATGATTCTTAATTTGATTCATCGTCAGTTTAGTTGTACAGAACAAATCCATTCCTTGATCAACGATATGTTGCAAAACATCTCACGATTACAGCTTGCATCGTTGTAATTGATTAGTTACGTACTAGTAAATCGTAAGTAATCGTAGGAACAAATCAGAAAGTTAGAGTTATGCAGTCTCACACTTGTCGAAGTAAACTAATCTTAAATCTATATAATAAGATAGTCCTTGTCACCCAGATTCCTTCCAAAGATTTCCTTGTAGAATTCAACAGCTTCTGTTGATTCTTTGTAGTCAACAAAATCACGTAAAGGACATTTTGTTATGCATAATTTCTAAAATGTTCGCTGCAATAATACTAATACACATCCGAGGCCATTGCAATTAATGTTCAACCAGACATTTAAAGTACATAATTACAGCATTTGTAACGTTCATGTCAACCTAGTCTCACCAATTCGAGTTCAAACCGAGTGTTTTCAAAATTTAAAAAAAAATAATATAAAAATAAAAAATAAACAATTAATAAAAACTGTCGATTTGGATTCACGAAGACAATACCTGGCAGAATGTACTTGCCTGGCAGGGCTCCTATGAACTAAGCAGCACAACGAGAGATAGCGACCGTTAGATCCAATATTTCTTTATGTAAACAAAACAACATAGACAAGTTAAACAAACTAAGCACACTGTTTAAATTTTCAGATATCAATTTTATTGAATAACAATAATGTGTATATCCGCTAAAACGTTAGAATAACGCATATACACAAATGCAAATTAATAACAATATAAATATATAATTAAAAAAATAATTCTGAAGATGTCCGAAAATCGTGAGTATTAATAATTTTTCTTAAGCGTCAAAACAAAGTTATTGCGTATTTTCTCAGACCACGTCGGTTAAATAACAAATTCCTATGTTTGATTTAAATCTTAATAAGAAGAGAATTTTTGAATAAAAAATCAAATTTAACCTGAATAAAACTTGAAACTCAAATTATAACTCCAAGTTACTAAATCTAAATCTCTGAGTCTAAATTTTCAAATTCTCTTATATGTAAAAACATTCTTCAATTTCAATAAAGTCTAAATCGAGATAATGTCTTCAATGTTCTAGACAATTGAAATTCTTATTATTAATTTAATCAAACTATACAATCCTCCTAAAGATTGCTATCAATCAAAATTCTGATTTCCCTAATCAAACCTACAGGAAATTTCAATTTAAATTCAAAGTCAAATTATTTTGTAATTTTTACCAATAAGTTTTAACAACAGGAACTGGAGTGAAAGAATGAATTTTCAAAGCAATTTCTGATGAAACGCAATACTTCCAAAGTATTCAAACTGTAAAAAAAACATACAAATACATAAAGAAATACTGGATTTTTGACGACAGGAATGAAAATAATTATTTACATCGGAACCCGATTCAACCGATCGCCACAAAATATTGCAGGGCATAAATACAACATCCAAAGGTAAATTTAATGGGATCAACTGAATTCTCTTCCACAGAAGAAAACGAATCTAGTATCACAACCAGACAACCGAAAGAGTTACGCAACGAATAAAACGTGACACAACTACTTGTTGAATTAATAAGGATATAAACTCACCTCGTTGCCAACAAATGGTTTTACCTTGGTCCTGTAGTCCTATTTGTAACATCTGACTTCTTTGACTTGGACTTCATTTGGCAAGCAATAGGACAAGTTATCGGTTTCATGTCATTTGATATTTCTTTCAAACCCGCTTAAACTGGTTACTCCAGTAAACGAATGGAACAGAATGAAAAGCTAATTAACACATGGAAAAATCTGAGTGCTTGCTGGAATAATACCACCATATCCAGCAAGAATCCTATTCACAAGAAAACTGGCATTTTTCACAAAAGTAATATTGTGAAAAATGCCAGTTTTCTTGTGAATAGGATTCGGCAAATTTCTCGAATGAAAAACTACCCTTAAAGATAGTGAAAAATTCACGACAATAGCTGAAGAACAAAACTTAAGCACGATAATCATCAAGTCTTGAAAATAACACTGCAAAATTACAGGTTTCATGTACCTCAACTATGGGCACTTTATGATCTCCCCGGTCCGGACCTTTTCCCAATCTTAGAGACCACACTTTTTCATTATTATTTCACTCGTAATCTCTATCCATTGATACACCTCAATAATATCTTTCATATCGCTCCATTTACTGATAATTTTTGGTATAAATTCACACTGGCACGAAACTTCAAACTCTCCTAGAACTGACCTGTTTAACATTACACAAAACAGCCGCTACACAGTCCCGAAGCAAAGCGAAGGAAGAGAACCAAACCGCCTGGGTGAACATCAATAAGGAACTAGACAACGTAACCAGAGGTTACGCTGCCTAGTAACAAAACCGTGAAGCAGACAACGCCCCCTTTTCGCTCAACTGCTATTTTCTCTCTCACTCCTGTTGTCAACAGTCTATAGTTTTTAAGTCAATTCACTCTTTTCTTTATATTTCTTTCCTACTTTTTTCCTTTTTCCTTACGCAATGTTCTCAATTTAGAATTACAATCAATTACTAACAAAACAATTAACTATTGTTTTATACGCTATATTACATTACTTCATATGATATTTTATTTATTTATTTATTTTTTTATTTTTGTCTTCCTCTTTGGAACACATCCATTCTTCAGAGATAAAAATCTCTCGAAGAGATGGATTGTTACACATCGAGACATCATTCCGGCAAAATTGAATTGCAACATTGAGATTTGATCTCGTTCTAAACGTTTACATTCATTTAGCGATGTTAATTCTTTAACAGAATAATGTTGGATCTTACCAACAATAAACAAATAAATAAGAAAAGTATTTTAGAGTAATAGTTACTGGAAATTCTTAATCAAGTCAAGCAACTAGAAGTTAGACGGCCTTTTCTTAAGTAGAACCAATTCTTGACGAACATTAGTGTTACTTGCACTGAAATACAAAGACCCTGTTTCTAAATCAGGTTTAGTTATACAATGTGGGTATTGGGCTTCCAATAACGTGCAAGGAAAATCATTAACGTGTAAGATATCGCGAACAAAGCAACTAATATATACATGTTACGGTATAAAACTTTTATTATGTCGTGGATGCATTCTCTTACCATTTCACGGATGTTTTGAGCATCATGGTAAGTATAACACTTGTTCAAAGTCATTTCAAGTTATTTGCTAATAACGCAAATATACATGAGAAAATCCAAATGAAATCGGCCAATAATGGTTGCTGGAAAATTTAGTGTTTTATTATTTTTTTTTTACCTAAGTTTTTACCACAGTTAGGGAGTTGAAAACTTTTATTCATTTAAATTTTAGGCGCTCTGGTTTTCGTAGCGGCCATTTTATATAGGCGCCTTAGCACATTTTGAACATTTTAGTGCTTTCCGTTAAACGCTGTAAAACTTTAGGTTTTAAAGATAATGAGTTCAAACCAAAACCATATGGAAGATAATGGAATGTACAATTTTATACGTTCTGTGCACATTCATGTCGAAAAAAGAAGTTCTGAACGCTGAGGTTGGAAACTAGAAATTGCAACTTTGGAATGCACATTTTGAAACGAAATAAATGAGACTTGCTTTCAATTCTTTGCCTACATAGAGACTAGATTTTAGAGAAAGTCCTGAACAAGTCAGCGATGAGAACTATATACTTTTTTTTTTGGAAATTTTTAAACATGCGAATTTTCAAATACAATGTATTTTCACCATCAAATATCTCAGAACAGTAGTGAAAAATCTCAAATTTGCACAAAATGGACGATAGTTGTGCAGTAACAAGTGAGTAAAGTTGCATCACTGTGACTTAGTAGTTTCTGCGTAATAAGGGTTTCCTTTACTGAGACTTAATATAATGAAACGCCATTGGAGTGAATATAACCTATGTAGCAAAATTAAAATAATACGAAATTAATGTTAAATGGGTAATGCGTGTATAAGTTTTGAATCATATCTTGTGCTAAAACGAAAGTCGTCTTTTATTTCTTTTCTGACTATAGCGCTGCTATTAAGACATTAGTGAAGTAAATAGTTGACTAATTTGTGTACAGAGTTTGTCACTGATATTGAAAATACGACCTGTAGGAGTTGTGAACTCTATGGGTGTTAGTTTCCGGCGAACCTTAGTGACTGGACCCACACTTTGTCATTCGTGCATAGTTTAAACGAGGTGTTTGGGGCATGGAAATCAAAAGAAGTGAGCAAAAAGATCGTTATTTTCGACTGATGTCTTCAATTCCCCAATCCACCAATTCTGTAATAAATATAGGCTACGTTATCTTCAGGTGGAAATGACAACATGCTATATTCTGGAAATATTGAAGTACTTCAATCAGTAAATTCAACTGATTGTGAGTATTATTAACATATGTTTTGTGTTTTCGTCAGAGGTACAAATCTATGATATGATCAAGTATTAATAATTCTTTTATAAGTAGCAAATCTCGAATTTATTGCTGTTTCACTGCACTTCATCTGATGAAACATAGATAAATTGTATTCCTGAGATAGTTAATCAAAACAAAACCTGCACATCTGTTCAATTTTTAAAATTGTGAACTTCACATCACTGCAACAACTTATAACTCAGAAACTACCCAAGTTTCAGTGATAAAATTTTAATCCGTTGTTACTACGCAACTATCGTATATTTTGTGCAAATTTGGAATTTTTTCATTTTTGTCCTCCCTGAGATATTTGATGGTGAAAATACACGATTTTCAAAAATTAGCAATGTTTAAAAATTTCAGAAAAAGATTATAAAGTTCTGAGATCTGAAACTTGTTTGGGATGTTGTTTGCTATTTAGTCTCTATGTAGACAATGAATTGAAGGTAAGTCTTATTTATTTCGTTTCAAAATGTATATTTAAGAATGGCCATTCTAGGTTTCCAACCTCAATGTTCAGAGCTTCTTTTCTCAACGTTCTAAAGTACATCTTAATGTTCACAGAGCACAGAATATTGTCCATTCCATTATCTTTCATATGGTTTTGGCTTGAACTCATTATGTTTAAAATATAAATAGTTACAGCGTTTTCGGAATTCTTTGAAAGGTACAAAACCTTTGCTGCTAAAAAATAAACGAACGGTCGTTTTCAACTCCCTAAATGTGGTACAGTAAGGGACATTTCGCGTAGGTGTCAACACAGGTGCTTGCGCACATGGCGGCACGATACAACTGACCACAGCCTGCACTAAGTGCTCCGAGTGGGTCCTGGACCTCAAGCCGTTACACTGATGATCAAAACCATGAAAGTTAATTGTGAAGACCTTAAATAAGAAACTCCGCTTAGGATCAATAAGAAAATCGAAGTTTGCGCTATCGGAGAAAAGTGAATAGGTGATGTAGTGTGGAGTGTAGTAATAGTGTTATGTTCTCTTTATTACGGTAAAGTTGTGTCTTCACACACAGGAGTTTGTAGTGCTTATTTAAGTGTTAGTGTACACTAATGATGCTGAGTTCAGTGGTGCAAATATTAACATCCTGTAGTAGAAGAATGTAGTAAAATTTATTTTTAAAAAATCACACAGGAGGAAGCAAAAAAATGTTAAAAAATAAAAAATAAATTAAAAATAGGTAGAAAGCCAAACATACAGGTCAAACCTAAATCAATGAAGAAGATGATAATACAAAAACAGGTGGAAAGGCTATTATATAGGTGGGAAGCCAATCATACGTGAAACATTTGACTCAATGAAGATGATGATCATAAAAACTAAGTGAAAGTCTATCATCCAGGTGAAACCTAGACCCAATGAAGAAAATTATAAACATATAAGAAAGTCTAAGTATGATAAAAGCAACGAGGATGAAACAATTGAAGATTAGACTAAGCTAAACTTGAATAGAATAGAATAGAATAGGAAAGTTTGAAGATGAATTAATATGAGGTAGTTAGAAGTTTATAAAATAAGTTTTTCTTTCTTTTCTTTTCGTTGGTTTTGTGTTAACTTTTATGTTTTGTTGTTTCTCAGTGTTGTGATTTCGTCCAATTTTCCTATCCCTCGTCCCTGCCCATCCTTGTACAAATGGAAAAACAAATGAATGATAAAAAATAATAAAGCAAAGAAAATGCAATGATGATAGCCCTGTTTTGGTTAAACATTCAGGTGCCGAAACTGAAAGGCGCGATGTGAATAAAAAAAATAAATAAAATAAAATAAAATAAAATAAAATAAATAAAAATAAAAAAGTAAAGGACACCTCTGGATGGTACACCCATATGGAAATTTACGGCAAAAGTGTACCATCCAGGAGTGTCCGTTACTGTACAATCTTAGGTTTAAAAAAATCAAAAATGCATTTTGTCAACAACCTTTGAGCCTTAAATTGGTCGATTTCATTTGGATTGAACCACGTATGTTCGTGCTAGACGCCATTATTTAAATACACTTCTGCAAATTCTGCCTCAATTATCCGACTATAAAATTGTATGCGATATGTGGAATCAATTTGTAATCTTATATTTCCATTGTGAACAAACGCTTTAATAAATGAAAATATTTTTACGGTGGACATCTATAATAATATGCTACTCTGCATCCATTTCTTACAACAAGTAAATGGAGCGACATTTCAAATAATTCTATGATATAACTGCAACTATGCTTTCTCACACTTGCGGTAACGAAGAACTTTAATAATGAATGTACGAACATGGAAACAAATCCTTCACTCTTTAGATAGTCATTTGGATCAGTTTTTTTTCCAGAATTGGAATTATGAAGGAATCTGTGTTCTTGAGTACAATTTTTACGAGCATGAAAAAAGTTGACAATGTATCTTGCGAAGAAAAGTTTTCGAAAACGAATTATCAAAAACACAGTACATAAAAGAATAATGTAATCACAGACTTTGAACAGTCTTCACTTTGAGCGTTTTACAGAGATGAAAGTTGCACACTTCATGCACAATGGTATCTTGCATTTGACGCATTAGCGTAAGGAATTTCTGTCTATCCTTGATGGGCACACATCATTACGCTTCTACTTTTTTCAACGCGAAGCATTGATGCTTCCGAAGCCCCTGACGCAGTAGCTTGATCAATCTCGGGGACTGGACAGATCATGTCCTTTATCTCCCTAGAAAAGGATCTTGGCTGAACTCGTGGTTTCGTATGATCTGTAACTATAGATCCGTAACTGTTTTTGAAGTGTGATGAGAAACGTTCTGTGCGTCGCTTTGTTTGGTTCTGGTTTCCATTTAAAAGTACAAATGCATTCTGTTAACCTATATCTAGAAGTGTTTTGAAAAACCATATAGGCTATCTTCTTGTACATCGTGAAGTTCTGTAGTTGTGTCGCTTCTCAACTAATGCATCCACATTGCTTTTCGTGCGATTATACTCTAAAATAATCTCTGGCTTGCTATCAATGTCTACTCCGCTATGATGGATGGACAAAATGAGATTCACAACTGTGCTCTTCCTTGGAATAGGAAACACTACAGTAGTATTCCTAGTGAAGCAATACAAGGACGAACCTATTTCTCTTCTCCAACTACTTTGAAACATTTTGGAAATGAACACTTATTTTTCTACAGTCTTCCGATGTATGATCTGATTTAGAAATCTCTTCAGTTAGTTCTGCACTAGAAAACAAAATATCCCTAGTTACATTTCTGTAACTACATTCGACTGGCTGGATCAATCACAAAACAACTAAGGAAGTTTGAACGAGATTCTTTTTGGATTTGGAAAGAAACAATTTACGCCATCATTCCCGCAGTACACGTCAGCATTCAAGCAGTAATGCATCTTTGCATCGACTAAAACTAATATTTTAATACCATATATGCCTAACTTCGATTTCATGTATATTTTGAACGAGCGCCGAGCACTGAATCTATTTAACATTTCAGCAACTGTCAGAAATACTCCTACAGAATAGTTTTTCTGGCAGTCTTGTTTAAATGATTTAATGAGCCATCTGATATGATAAATCTACCTTCAGTGCGTTTCCTCTTCTACCTGCGTGTTATTGTCATCAAATCTCAGACATCGTCAGGTTTAATGGCATGGTAGCCTTAAACATTCGTATTCCAGTTCCACCAGAAGCCTATAGTCGTGTTATATGTCTTCACTATGAGATTTGAATAGGCCCTACAAAAAGCAATATTCAATCAGTGCTTTAATCTCAGTGACTTCTGCCTTATTACTATATGAATTGTTTCGTGATTCAGCGTGTTAAGATTGCATTTTCCCATTTGATCTCAGAACAACTTCATTCAGCATATCAGTAGTAATACGACGCTCCCAAAATGTCAATGTAGTCTTATTTTGCAATGTTGTAGCAGATCCTCTCAATACTGGGAAGTGAATAGGAAGGATGATATTTGTTTCAGGGGTTCTTGGGCGAGAAAGCTAAGCACTTTCGACCATTTAAAACGATTCTTCCCGCAGAATACATTGGAATCTCTTATCTAGCGTACCTCACAATAGCTGCACCACTTTTCTCTCCACAATTTTGCCCACCAACATCGCTTCCCTCGAAACTAGGGTACCTTTATTCGCAACTGTAACATTAGCATACACTTCATATATCTCTCTCGTCAGTGTTTGTATCATGGTCACTGGGTACAGAGTCATCATCATCACCACATATATCGTCAATGTAGCTTGGAAAATCTTACTCTAAAATTACTCATGTTTTGTCCATCATTCGTTTCTTACGGAGGTAGCAAATATTAGAAAAACATAAACAGCCCTAAGAAGGAAATAATTACAAATTAAGATATATATATATGGTCCCTGAGAACCCTTTGGTGTTAATAGCAAGAAAACAACTGATATAGCAGAGCCACCTCGAACACAGGTTGAAAACATTCTAGGGCTGAAGAAAGTACTCAGATGCTCAAGTTAGGTTTGCTATTTTACATTTTTATATAAACAAAGAAAAATTCGCTTTGGTCCTGAGGACGCAGTTGTGTCAGTTACGGATTAATATTATTTTAAAAAAACTTTCAGAAGTGTTGTGTAAATAATTGGAAATAATACGAACTTTAATGTACAAAAATAAATTATAAGTTGCTTGCACTATTGTTTTATATTTTATTTTTTAAGAATGTACTAATAAAAATAATGTATTGTTACTAAGTATATATATATATATATATATATATATATATATATATATATATATATATATATACACTCTCAATTTCAGTTACTTTTGGAGGAGTTGGTGGCCTCTTCTTTGGTATCAGTATGATAGCGGTTTTTGAAGTTATGTTCTATATCACCGTCGATATAATTCGCTATACTATGAATAAGAGGAGACCAAATAAAGAGACCCAACGGGTACCTCGAAGCAAAGGAAATACATGTGTACACGATGGGACCCAAGTACTCTTTGGTCCAAAGCTTTTCCTAAGAATTAGACGTAGAAACGAAACTCGTGTTGTCAACATACATCTAGTTCAGGAAAAAGAATCAATGAAGCCAAGGCGAATGTTCTTGAGAATTTCTCGCATGTTAAGAAGGTAAATCGAGTTGCATAAAATATAGAAACAATGTAGTTTTATTAACAAACAGTAGAT
The DNA here is from genome assembly GCF_964235325.1 of Thermobia domestica. Classification (NCBI taxonomy): domain Eukaryota; kingdom Metazoa; phylum Arthropoda; class Insecta; order Zygentoma; family Lepismatidae; genus Thermobia; species Thermobia domestica. The sequence continues at coordinate 98,606,829 of NC_137470.1, forward strand.
ATAAAATGTGGCTAATATTTTAACGAGTGACACTCAATCCGAAGTTGTAATCCGAAGTTCTTAGTATGGCGTACCAAATATAGAAGAAATATATTTTTCTCCTTATTTCTAAACTAAAACTCTAATAGTACCTTGATTAATCTAGGAGAAACATACTTGTTGAATTACAGGAAATAATATAGGAACCGCACCGAAAATGTTTTACTGAAACAGATTTTTTACAGGTTTTACAAGTACAAGAGTCACCTCTTATTGAACTTCTTAGAATTGAGTAAATATAAAGACCTAAAATCACTTAGGATTGTCCTAATTGTGCGTTATATTTTAAAGAGAAAAAAGTTTCGTATTATTGATTGTGTTTATAATACAGACTCAACGACATTAAAATTTAATGTTTTTAAAATCTGTTTCTTGAACACAGCTAATATAAACTTTTCTGAACTTATTACATATTTGAAAATATTTGTTTCAATGTATATATCATGCCTAAAGTATCAGTAATTCTGTAACTTGTTTCCCTGAAAGCAATTATTTCCATTTTTTTCCATTATCATGACATCACAAACATAATAAGCTCCCCGGACAAAAAACATAGTCAGCCCCTTGGTACTCACGCTAATACCGTGTAGCGCCGTCCCTGGCCTGTATAAAAATCTTGATACAGTCGGGAAGGGAGTCCACAAGGGTATGCAAGGCCGTCGCATTCAGTTGAACCCACTCACGGAGGATAATATCACGCAATTCCACCAAACGTCGGGGATGCTGATGTCGACGTTTCACTCGCTGTTCCAACTGGTCCCACAATGCTTAATTCGGTTGAGTTCCGACGATTTTGCGAGGTGTGGTAGGGTACCTGAGTGTTCCTCAAACCAGTCACATATAGGTTCAGCTCTGTGAGCCCTGCTGCTGTCATCTAGAAAAATATGAGTGCCTATAGCAAAGTCATCACAAAGAAAGTGACTGAAGGAGAACACCTGCAATTCCAGGATGTTAAAATAAACGTGCTGGTTCATGTTCGTGGACACCACCATGAGTGAGTCCACTCCATAGTACGGAAAGCACCCCAGAACATGACAGACCCACCCTGACCCGCACCTGACCTTCCACACACTGCAAGCGAAATGCTTCGGTGGACACGAGGCCGTTCATCATTCAAATACCGGCAAAATCGTGATTCGTCAGACCATATGACACGCCGCCAGTCTGCTACTGTCCATGTTTGATGATTATTGGAAAACTGCAGGCGAGCAACTTTATGTGCATTTGTGAGTAGTGGTCTTTCACGAGGTACCCAACTCCATATGTTCATTGCATGCAGTTCTTGTCGCAATGTTCTCTCGCTGACAAGTTGGACTGGGCCTGCATTCACGGACTGCAATAATTCCTGGCGGGTTTGGAAGCGATTTCGATTCATAAGCCTGCAAAGCTGTCTTCGGTCCCGATCTGTGAGGATTTTTTTCCGACGACGGTTCTGGCGTCATGTTTCATGGCCACGTGTGTTACACCACAGCTTGTAGAGACGTTGAACAGTCCGGAGCGGGCAAACACCATTGTCCCTTTTTGCCACTCCGTCACGTCCGCGCTCTTCCCCATCTTGCCGCACGCACACCGCTTCTATCGGTTCTGTGTTACTCCACAGTAATGCCTTCTGATCACCTCGAGGCAGGGAATGCACGTTTGGCCATGTGATTCGAAAGATACGCCATCTGTACCTGTTTGCCGACGCAGCCTTGCTCTTGCGCGGGGGTTACTAATTTTGTGTCCGGGGTGCTTATTACCAACTGGGTAAACTTGTGACAGTGATTTAAAATACACATGAAATGAATCTTGGAACACTAACAGAACACTTCCTTCAATAGTTTAATCTATGTGATCAATAATTGTTTCCAAAGCGCCATATATTTCTTCCCAACACCAGTATTACACTTTTTTTCATTAAAATAACTTTAATTCATCATTGTTTATTTCACCGACTTTGATGTTCTAAGTCGAAGAATGTTAACTGAACAAGCTTTCGGACCCTTATTGAGTTTTACCGTTCTGACGAACTGCTGTATGGATGATTTATGTAGACTTTTTTTCCGGAAGACTGGACCAGTCTGCAGAACACCAATTTATATGTCTGAAATAGTCCTTAAAGGAAACCTATATGGTTGGAGTGGTTTTATTACTTGTAATCAGAATCCAATTGCCGAGAATATTTCACAATTTTGAATTGTTCGTTTCCGGACTTACACGATAACGTCTTTAGAGTAATAACAATGGTAAGATTATTTAACATCTCACATCGGTGGGACACCAATACCTACTGATTAGCGCCGGATTTCAATAAATACTCAATATTACTGATCTTTTGTGCTCCCGCTATGAGACATGATATTCTGGAGAAGCTTTGAATATGCCTTATGTTATTTCTTATTGTACCGGCAATGATGGTTATAGATGTATTTCTAATTTATTATATATTGTGTTTCTTGCCATATCTTTTCTCTTCTCTGTTGAAGCAAGTTGACATTTATCATTACCAAGACATGAAGTAACTTACTTGTAACTACAGTTTTTTGTGTAGATTAAATTCAGTATAATTTGATTTCATTGTGATAAACTTTTCATACATTATTGAGACAAAGTGTATTGTATTTCCGAGCACCCTTGTAGGGTTGGTTTGGTAGTGTCTATATCTTCAATGCAAATGCCGTAATACTTCAGGATGTATGTTTTCATTCTATGATGATATGATCGATTACAAATTTTAATACTTTTTGTTTGTTTGTTTTATTGTTGCTTAGTTCCTGATGGTATTGACTTCTCCCAGAGTAGACAGTTACAATCACTCCTTAATACTAGACAATCGAACCAGAAAATACTCATGAAGTACCTCTTTTTGAATATAGTCAGTTCACAAAGAGATATTTCGGTTTATTGTGATTTCTTTTGTGGTAAGCACAGCTGTTAATTTACTTTGCATGATATGTCTTCAACGTCATCTATTAAATAAACAGTATGACGAGTTTTAACTTTCGTTTCTTTGTGATCTTCAATTTAATTAATCACAAAAGTAACACTGTAGTCTTCAAGAAATTAACTATAAAACACTTAATGACATAATGCATTATTAAGATTTGTCGTCAGATACAACAAAATTCCTGCTTGATGTGTGAATGGTACTCGCAGATATCGACGTTGTTGGAAACAAGAATATCTATACTGCAACAACAAGGAAAAATGCAGATTTTAAACTGTTGTAGGGTTTGAAGGGGAGATAAGGGTATCTCCTTTTCCCTGCATTTAAGCAACAAACCGAATCATCGGTGAATAAATGATACATTGCATTCAACATTTCGATCACGCATTGGTAACAATTCTGTTAATTGTATTTACCAAAAGGAAATTTCTAAAACTCAGAGATAAAACGATTCATAAGGGCATTATTGAGTTTCAAAAAAAATTGTTCCAACTATACAAATTCATACTAAACTTACTAGTATACCTCAACACTAATATCTTGCTAAGGGATTAAGCCTTAATCTGTTACAGTAAAATAAGTGTTTTCACGCTCTCCTCGCGAGAGGAAATAATTTACGAAAAATACTCACTTATACGTATTAATGAAAGGGACTGCTCTAACGTGTAATTGTGTTCCAGGATCTATCACTTTGCATGATGTAATTAAGGTTAACTCAATTTCAGAAGGTACATTTAATGAATTTCACTGATTGACTACAGGTTACTATAATCTAATCTACTCCAAGAGCGTCTAGAAACCATATGAGTTTTTCTTCCAGGCTTGTCTACCTCAAGTTCTTTACAGTGGAATAAGGATACCACGAAACCATTTAGGCAGTCCTGTAATTATTGTGGATTCAATGCACGTTGTAAATCCGTATTTGAACCCCCTCTAATTAGCTAAATATTTGCAAATAAATTTTCTTTACAGTAACTCATTTTCTACGCGTTGCATTATCCAAATAATGTTCGACTTCCTCAAAATATTGCTGTGGTTGTGGTTACCGGACTCAGTGATTGATGTAAGTTCTTATATAGGATAAACAAGTTATTATCTCCCCAAGTTCGGATGAGTGCCAAATGGTTCGCTATAATTAAGTCACGCACTAGTGGAAACCATTAGGGTTGATTTTAAATTATTGCCCTACCTGAATATTTTCCAAACTTTATTACCGTAGTTGTAGCCGACCACCAATCCTTTAACAATTTGATAGGGTAGAAGATCAGAATTCAACACATTTACTGGAGTATCTAGCCATCAACTTATGGGAGATTACTGACATTTCCCACATTCTTTCAATACTTTGGAAGTATTTGTTTCTCAAGCACTGGAGCTCCTAAGTTCATAGACCTTACCTATCACTTGAAACAAAGTTTACTCCCATTCTTAGGAGTTCTCTGAATTCAGTTTCTTCTAGAATGTGAAGTAAGGCGTAACTTTCCTCTTGTAAGCTATGAATGTATGCATAGTTATGTAGAATTATTCTCAAAATAAGTGGTTATGCATACTCTACTGCCAGCCAAGTGCTTGTTGGATCCATTAAATCAACACAACTGCCTACTTTTCAGGGATTTATCAAACTGGCGAAGATACCACAGACATCTCATGAGATAAAATTTTTAGTCCACCAAGCTTGATCCTCTGCCTCATGTGATATGAGCTTTTCAGTATGTATATAGTGTTAGCATCAGTATGTTTACTTAAAACTGTTTTGCTTCCAAGAATCAAATGAGACCAAGTAATCGTACTACACAGTGAATCGCATGATATGGCCATGTTATTGTAATAAATTGACTGGTTCTATTATTTAATTTACTGTGGTAGGTACCAAAGCCAAACTCAATGTAGGAGTAACAAAGTTTAAGTATATTTGTAAGAAAGAGGGATGGTAGATGTTACGTTAAAACACCCTATTTCACGGTCTAATATTAGAAGGTTCCTTTTACAACGTGTACAACTTTCTTGCATGCTGTTAGGATACAAGTCAATGCAATTGTTTCTACTCAGTAATATATACTTTATATATATTGACATATATCGTTGCACACTTGTTGTCAAGACAAAGTGATCCTGATACTCCTTTGTACCTTACCATAATAGCTAACTAACTAACTCTATGGCCTATGGAACCCGGAGGTTCAGTGCCGCGTTCACAAAAGCTCTCCACTGACTTCTATCCTTAGCTAATTGCATCCAGTTTCTACTTTGTATTCCTATCTCAGCGAGATCCATCTTAATATTGTCCTCACATCTGCGCCTAGGTCTTCCTAAAGGTCGTTTTGCTATGGGTCTACCAGTCAAGACTTTGAAAGCGTTTCTACTTTCTTCCATTCTAACTACATGACCTGCCCACCTAAGCCTCCTAGACTTGACGACCCTAACAATGTTGGGTAAACCGTATAAACTATGTAGTTCCTCGTTATGAAGCTTCCGCCATTCCCCATTCTCGTTCCTCTTGGGTCCGAATATTCTTCTCAGGATCCTGTTCTCAAGTACTTTCAGTCTATGTTCTTCCCTCAGAGTAAGCGACCATGTTTCACAACCATACAGAACAACAGGCATGATTATCGTTTTATATATTTTAAGCTTACCATAATACTCTGTATAATTAACGCTTGCACAAAATTGTCATATTGGGAATATTATATAACCTCACTGTATATCGGATTCATTTTATAGAATTCTTGAAGTATGCAGAACTAATTTCTACGAAAGAAAACAATAGCTTGAGGAAATGTAGTCTTTCGTGATCATACTCACTTTCATTATAGACAGGAATAGCAAACGTGTATACGAGTTGGCATTTAAATCTTTCTTTCAGTTTTCTGATATTTTTTACTATTTTTTTACTTCATCTGGATATATACTTTTTGTTGTTTATTATTTCAGATATTTTTATAACCGCATTTAGAATACCGTGTTTCCTTACTGTATGAATGTTTTATTTTTACGAGTTCAGACCTATACTGAAGTAATTAGAAGTATTATTTTCAATATCAATGTACATGATGTATCTCCAATTCGCTTTATTGTGACTGGAATAAGTAACCCACAGCTAAAATTATTATCTCTAGTTAAAAACTCATTATAATGGGATACATTTCAAGGTTTTCTAATATATTTTTAATTACTGTGGAACATATACTTATATATATACAGGGGTCCATGAAGTCCATTGCCGCCCAGTGTATCTTCGAATCGACTGCGAATAAGAAATCGTAAAAATATGTCCATCATTATTTTACGGGGCTTGCATTTTGAGCTATAAAAGGTCCACCCCAGACACCCCATCTAGGGATACGTGGAGTAAATTTGAAAAATTTCAATGTCAAAGGGGGCGAGTAATACACCGTTGGAAAGGACTCGACAAGATAAATATTTTGCCGAAAGTTTCAAATCTATATAATGACCCCATCCAAAATATCGGGGGTTCACTTTTCTTGTCCATAAACTCCGTTGCCACACCATATATCTTTCTGAGAATATAATAAAATAAAAAAAGACACGAACCCTAGTACCCCGATCTGAGGGTCTAGGGTGGACCTTTTATAACTCAAAATACAAGCCCCTTAAAATAATGATGGACGTGGTTTTGCGTTTTATCATATTATTAATACTTTCGAAGATACATGGGGTGGTAACAGACTTTATGAACCCGAAATGTGAACCTCGAGGCCTTTCCAAAGATATATTAACCGCCCTATTTGCCATTTAAAATTTTCAAGTTACCTCACGTACCCCTATATGGGGGTGTCTGGAATGAACCTTTTATAGCTCAAAATTCAAGCCTCTTAAAATAATGATTGACGTGTTTTCGCGTTTTCTCATATTTGCAGTCATTTCGAAGATACACTGGTTGGCAGCAGACTTTATGGACACGAAATGTGAAGCCCCGCCATTTTGGATGGGGTCAATATAGGGACTGGAAACTTTTTGCAAAATATTTCTCTTCTCGAGTCCTTTCCAACGATATATTACTCGCCCTGTTTGTCATTTAAAATTTTCAAGTTTATCCCACGTACCCCTATATTGGGTTCTGTAGTGGATCTTATATAGCTCAAAGTCACGCCCTTAATATAATGATGGACGTGTTTTTGCGCTTTCTCTTATTCGCAGTCGTTTCGATAATACACGGGGTGGCAACGGACTTTATGGGCACCCTGTATATATATATATATATATAGAGAGAGAGAGAGAGAGATAGATAAAGAGAGATTCTTGTTTATATTTGCATGTGGATACCTTTTCTCTACTTATCTTCTGCAACTAATAGCCAGTCTTTCTAAATATTATATATTGTATTTAAATGCTCTAAGCGGCAATTTGGACATCATTATTTAGTCAATGCGCATAAAAATGATACATTTAATACCACATACAATTCAAAAATACCAACTCCATTGCGCCGATATGCTCCGCATATGCGAATCAATGCTCAAGCTTTGGTTCTATTTACAGTTAGGCCAATTGATTCGAACCTAATGTTAAACTGTAGGTGTACACTTAAAAGGAAAGTCCATAAACCATGAGAATTGAGTTTTGATGAAATTTAGTGATAAGATTGAGTTCTAGTTGCTTAGCAACGTAGTAGTAGTCACTCGATGCACAAACGCTTTGTTGAGCTGCTACACCGACGTCATCATGGAATCTAGTGGGCAATGTTCAAGAATATTCTTTAGACATAAAAAAAACTTTTGGTAGGTCTGACTTTATCATTGTAAACCGGGATAGGGTATCTATATGTGGGAGTATTCCAGTGCATGATCACCATCTTGAAAGACGCCATATTGAATCGCAGTCAAATATGGTAAATTGTAAGAGGGTCATGTGGGGTATTAAGTAGCACTGGAAGTTACTCATGAATCCATGTCCGTAACCAAAGTTTACATATCTGTTTCCATTCCAGAGTTAAGAGCTATCTCGCCCACAGGAACATAGAAACTTTGCGAGTTAAGTTTGTGTTATGAAATGCGATCATGCGAACAGTTGTAAGTTTTTAACTAGTACAGTAGTAGTAACTTGATGTAGAATAGCCACCTTACCAACCAAGTCTTTAGCCTAGTGAGAGAAATCGTTAATTAAGTTGAAATACCTCTAATGGGTCAATCCAAATGAAATCGACCAATTTCTTGGTCAAATGTTGCTGAAAAAATTTATTTATTTTTGATTTTTTTTTACCTAAGATTGTACCACATTCAGGGAGTTGAAAACGGGTATTCATTTATTTTTTAGCCGCGCATTTTTGTTTGTGGCGGCCATTTTATATAGGAGCCTAAGCGCATTTTGCACTTTTCAGAGGACTTCGTTAAACGCTGTAACTTTTCAGGTTTTAAACATAATGAGTTCAAACCCAAACCATGTAAAAAATAACGGAATGGACAATATCCTATGTTCTGTGCACATTGAGACGTAATGTAGAACGTCGAGAAAAGACGCTCTGAACATTGAGGTTGGGAACCTAGAAATGGCCATTTTTGAATGGACTTTTTGAAATGAAATAAATAAGACACACCTTCAATTCTTTTTCCACGCGGAGACTAAATAGTAAACAACGTTCGAAACAAGTTCCAGATCTGAGAACGTTATACGTGATTTTTTAGAAATTTTTAAACATTGCGAATTTTCGAAAATCGTGTATTTTCACCATCAAGTGTCTCAGGGAGGACCGTTGTTTTTTTTTTCGCATGCACGTGAATACACGGCACAATGGGATACACTGAATTACGGCTGGCAATACTTACAAACGTAAACTTCTTTGTCGTTGTTACTATCTACATTTGCACACCAATTATATGACCACACTTTACACAGCGTAGACGCAATCCATCCCCCGTTGGATTGGGAATACCACCCAGCACAGTAAAGTCATGTAGCGTCCTCGAATGAACTAGCGCTCAATTTCTTGTTCCTTGTTGCTGCTGTCAGCTCTCCTTTATACTCAGGTGCGTCATCTATCCCCTTCGCCTGCTTCTCCTTGCCCTGCGCTTCCTCTTCTTTCTTCTATCATTTGCTTCCTTTTCCTTGGCTCTTGTTTCCAATAGCACAATGATGACGATATTGCTGTTTTTCCTCGTCTTCTGTTCACTCTCCTGTCACCAATCTTAACTCTGGGGAAGGTAAGATATCCTTCTGCGACATGTGTAAAAATGTTGTCACGTCCGGAATGTCTGTTCGTGTAGTTGGCGTAGAAGGTCTTGGAATGGGTTGCTCAAGAGGTCTATTTTCTGACGCCATGGTCATATCTGGGAGATCTGGTTTTGTGGATGGCGTCGAAGGTTCTGATTTCGGTGCTGCAAGGAAACAACTCCCTGGAACAGTTTATAGATTTTCCTCACCGGTCTGGGTTTATTCTGTTGGTTGGAATGTGATATAATTAGGCCATTCCGTCCCTACCCCGTACCGCCCCGATACACATGCTGGTGCTTCATATGGTGTCAGCGGTAATTGCGCGATAAACATTACACACTATAATCACTAAAACACACAACAACTATGGCACTCTGAAACTATAATTACGACTTCAGCATGTCGTGCATGCTTATTTAACTTATCTTGAGCTATGTTTCTGTTGCTGTTGCAACAGGCGTCTAAAACCAAAGCGTCAACACTAAAATGATTTGCACCTCCCATACGCAGTCTCCAACATTGACGGTGCTTGCTCCACCCACCGGTAGGGAGTCAACGTTTAGTTTTCTGCTGCTTCCGCAAGGCTGCAGCACCATAACTGGGAAATAGGAGGGGTACCCCAATCCACCCTGCTACCCCGTTCCGCCCCGTCTTCTCCTATGTGAAGTCCGGTTACGGGAATGAATTCAGGAGTAAACTTCAGTGCTATTTGATACCCCAGATGACCCCCTTGCAATTTATCATAATTGACCGCGATTCAATGTAGCACCTTTCAAGATGGCGATCATGCACTGGGAGCACTCCCACATATAGATGCCCTATCCTGGTTTACAATGGTAAAGTCAGATCTGCCAAAAGCTTTTTCATTTTTGTGTCTAAAGTGTATTCTTGGACATTGTCTACTGGATTTCAAGATGGCGGTGACGCAGCTCAATGAAGCATTTGCGCATCGAATGACTATTATTACGTTGCTTATCAACTCGAACTGATTCCTGCCACTAATTTTCATCAAAATTCAACTCTCACCGTTTATGGACCTTCCTCGTTATTGAAACACTAAACATCAACGAACCAACATATAAAAACACTTTTTAGCCAATTCTTACTCATGTAAGAGTAAATGTGCTTGAGTTTCAAGCGGCAAAATATTATATATCAGTGTCAATCATCATCCGGAAAGCCATTATATTAGAAAAAAAAAAAAAAACATTTAGGTCATCCTTACTGTGGCTCATTCTGCCACTAACTCTCCAACTTCAAAGATTTCTTTCAACGGTATTAGCGTTGGACTTTTGAAATCTCAGAAAACTATACTTAATTAGAAGATTCCATGCAGTCAAAATTTCATAAAATGTTGCCACGTCCATGTAGGTTTGAATCTTATTACTCAGAAAAGTACACAAAATTTAATAATATTGATTCATTGATTTTGTTATATTCTTTTACTCGTTTACATTTATATTTATATAATTTCCTCATAACGAGAATAATACTTTACACATAATGTATAAAGTGAAAGAAACTTGTGGCGTATTTTGACTTACGGCATTAAATTTATCTCTATAAGCTATACAAGAAACAAATGTTAATTGTTGTAGATTGCATTTTTGCATGATGTTCGTTTGATGTTACTAACATTTATTTCTGAGTCTTTAAGCATAAATATACTTATTTTAGCAATTAAACTGGCCTCAGAAACGTACACAAGAAAATAGTGTATTTTTGTGCAGTTCCATAATATAAGTCATAAACTCTTGTAGTCAATGATCTTTAGGTTGTTCATTGCTCAACATATCCAAATTTATCACATTTTTTGGCTTTATATTCAACCTTCTCGAATTGAGATTGCAGATAAGTGTCCGGGACGAACCGCTGAAGAATAAGAAACATCTGAAGTAGAATTTTCAATCGTTCATGGAACTTATGGGTGACACAATGTAAATTAGTACAGAAAATGATCTAGGCTCAAGATGAAGGACAACACAACGTAGAAAATTGTTGCTTTCATTTAATTTCTTCTCTAGCTGAAGTGATTGATATTCAAATTATTCATATATACGTCTTAAATAATGCAAGGATAGAAGAAGAATATATTATTTCCATTCTAGGATGTTAAAATTTGATAAGCTCAATAAGGAGAAGAGCTAACTTTCTTTAATTAGGTCTATAATGTGATGCCAAAATATTACAGAACACTGTTGGCTATTTTCTGTTGTCTCACTCCGGTTGGTGAGACTGAGATCTACTTGCTGGGAAAAGTGGATGAGGAGTAACCTCTTTTCCGTTATGATGCTACATAAAACGTCGATTTCATACAGGACGTTTCTTTACATTTTCGTTTTAAAAAATGTAAAGATTTTACATCGTTGCGAGTATGGCTAATTTGATACATACATTATTTTAGAGGGAAGTGATCTACAAAGTTTTTGAACTAAAAAAATGTACTTAATTAATTTTTAAAACTGGTATGCATACTGTTAATGCTGAACTTGCAATTAAGCCACTTCCATTTTCCGCCAGAATGTAGACATCATTGTGAGTAAATACAGCAAACAATCACGCAATATAAAAAATATAATGTTTCATGTCTTAGAATCTTTGTATAAATTTAAGTAATTATGTTGTAATTTGCTTTCCTGTGAATAAATAAACATATATTTTTTGAATCTCGTATGCATTTATGAACATGTATTGTTCTCAACCAATTATGTTCATATAATCTCTCGACACAAAAAGGGAAACACGTCTACTTCTTGTATTGTTGAGTGTTTGTCATCCTTCGGACCTATATTTACAGCGTTTTTCAAGACTCTAAGGGCCTATACCTAGGTATGGCTAATAGACTTTGAACTACTGCTACTTATAATAATGTCTACGTTGCCATGCACTTGTGTGAACGGCACAAATTATGTCTCTTTTTCCATAACAGTACTCATTAGACTTGATTCGTCTGTGCTCCAAGTGTCTCATATTTTGTTGTTGTTATTTTTTCTCTCTGAAATAGTTCCATACAACATACATTCAAATACTTACCAAACTAATTAAAATATCATAATGATTACAATTAATTTAATATTGTAACGTTTCTAAGATCATGTAAGTATCAAATTGTTGAAAATACATTTCAGTTGAATGAAATCATAATATAAAGTAATGAACTAATAAAGCACCAATCAACTGTTATTAGCCATAAGTAACAAACCGTTAATTAGAAGTTTGTTTTCTTCCAGCTTTACACCTACAAACATGTACAAATCAACTTGGAAGTTAATAGAAGAATTTCTGAAATATAGTAGTTTAGATGGCCTCAGAACCTTACGGGAAACAAATTTGCATTGGATTCTCAGGTTTGTTTTACTCCAATTTTCCATTTTTACAAACACGTTACAAACTAGACATTTTGTTTCAATACTAGCAAATTTCCAGATAAAATTTTCTTTAGTTTAACACGGTATTTTATGGCAGGGTAGAATGATATAATTAAAAAATAACCTGTTAAAGTAAATGCTCTTTCACGTAGCGAACCCTCATTGCTCAAGAAATTAAATGTTCAAAACTGGCACTAGAAGTATTGAGAGTTATTCACACTTGTTTCTTCCACTTATTTGCTTGGTTTTTGAACTCAAATACTGGTGATAAACTAGCAAGCCGTTGCCATTGAAGTACTATTAATGGACTCTATTATTGAAGTACTGCATTTTCTCCCTTCCTCCGTTAGGTTCACATACACACAACTGACCTATTGTTGTGTTAAAAGACGTATCTTTTCTTTATTTTATTGAAAGCCATGATAAAACGAAAAGTGACAAAGGTTGAATCATAAAATGAAGTTTTCTTAAGAGATGTAATACCTTGGAATGAGTTAACTGTTGCTAATACATGTGATATTCAGTTTATTTTCTAAATGATAATATGTTTGTCTCCTTCACAAAAACTCAATGCTGTTCCACTGATAGACTATTGTAAAGTAAATATTAAGAGAGTAGCGTAGAATATTCCTGTGAATCCTAGTTCTATTGCTGATGGAAATGTCTTTCTTATTTGGAAATACATAAACTTGCAGTATATGTATTTTTAAACAAGCAGAATGTAGGCAGAATAAAAGTAGGCAACAACATGTTGGGTACAGGAAAGTTGGAAATCTAGGAATTAAGAAATCTTTTTGTTTGGAAACACGAAGGAAAATACTGAAACTAGGAAAGAACAGGTACCGGTAATAACATGAGATGGAAACATTAAAATTTGCATATAACAGACTGCAGAAGTAGTAGGTTACCGCAAATACAATACTATCATCTATTAAACCATGGGTTACAGAACAGATGTTACTGGAAATGAGGGAAAGGAAGACGTTGAGACATCCTGATACATAAGAGTGCAGAAAGAGGTACACTAACTTAAACAACGAGTTGCGCAGGGAAACAGACAGAAAAAAGAGAAGAATATTACAAAAGAAAATGCAAGAAAATAGAAGAATTACACATTGTTTAGAAATACGAAGAAATGTACGTAGCCCTACAAGAAGGTGAAATCTATGGAACTTTAGAGCAAATAAGGGTTTATTACGATTGAAGCAAAATAAGAACGAGATAGTAGCCAGTAACAGAATTGAAGTCTCAGGAAAACGGAGAAACATGTTGAAAACTTATATGAGAGTAAGCATAGAGCATATAGACTAGACACTGGAGTAGAAAATTATGAAGGGCTCAGTATTCTTCTAGACTATATTCGAAAACCATACACGAAATTAGAAACGCGAAGGTAATTCCAATAGGTAATATAGGAAGAAATTTATTTTGAATATGTCACATAATGGCAATGAAGCATTATTCCGACTGTGCAATGCAATATATGAAGCAGGAGAGCTGTAAGAAGACTTCCAGATGACGCTAATGATACCGATGGCTAAAAAATCGAATCGAAAAATGTGAGAATTATTGAACTTTTAGTCTCATATTCCATGTTGCAAAAAAATTGCTTCCAATTCTTAACAGAAGATTGTATGGAAGGAAAACCGAAGATGTTTATGGGAAACAATTTGGGTTCAGGAGAGATAAGGGTAAAGTATATGCAATTGGATTATTAAAGGTACTCTGTGAAACGCTTATGTGTGCAGCGAAATGGTAAATATGGCATTTATTCTTGAACAAAAGTGCTTTTACACGTAAATTGAGAATTATTGTTGGACGCCATAAAGAGAGGTTAGTTGGAATGAAAAAAAGTAGAATCATAAGAAATTTATTTTTGAACCAACTAAAAAGTGTTTGAATAGAGGAAAAAATTACAGAGGGGAGTGCGATTGGAATGAGAATTCGACAGAGGTGTTGCCTTTCGCCGACATTATTTAATATATATCTACAAGAAATAGTGAAAAAGATAGTCAAAAGTAAAGGCTGTATTTCAGCGGGTGGTACAATGATTATGTGTATACGTTTTGCAGATTATATGACGACTTTTGCAGAAATTGGAGGGAATATCAATAAAATATTAGAAAACTTAAGGAAGAGCTGTGAATAATATGGGATCAAAATAAATGATAGAAAGACAAAGTCCAAGTTGGGGATTGGAACGAAGGGGCCAGTGTCGGAACGAGGAGAAAATGGAATAAGTGACTAGTTTTTGATACCGGTGATTGACGCTGATATAAAGCGTGAATGTGAAATAAAAGCAAGGATAGGAATGGCGAAGGAAGCCTTTAGAAGGAAGAAAATACTATTTTGAGGAACGATAAATAAAGGGTTGACATAAACACGCATAAAATCCTTCGGTTGGAGTATTGGCCCGTATGGGCCAGAAAAATGGTGATTACGCCAAAATGATAAAAACCACTGGAAACTTTCGAAATGTGGGTGTGAAAAAGAATGGAGGGTATTGGTTGGTTTGACCGGAAAGCGAATGCTAAGGTCTTAGAATTGGTGATAAGGGGAGGCACATTTTACTACCCTGATACACCTATCTCAATAAATTTCCATTGCTTAGTAGTGCAAATAACTTTAGTAGTCCTGCGGGGAATTTACTTTATGATTTGAATAATCTTGGTTATTTTTAAGACAGCTCCACTTTAAGATGGAACGTACGTTGAATTAGAGAAAACTGACCTAACCGCATCATATTTTAAAAGAATTATTCATTTAGTTGAAACATTTTTCTCCAATGAATCTCCTTCACTATCATCAATAGCGTAGTCATCTTCTCTGCTGTAAATATAAAGTAAGTCTTCAATAGTTTCTATGTATATGTATATATTTTCTTATAATATTTTTGTCGGTATTTACATGCTTCCGATATGCTTTTCTCAATACGTGTTATTGGGTTGTTATGATAAAATTTGTACGTTCATATTTACGGGAGCATCACATATTTGTAACACTTATCTCTGATATCTTATATTTTTTTCTTTCAATTTGTTTCTTTGGATTCATTCTTTACCTTTTAAATGCTATAGGTATCATGACTGAAATTTTTATCAAACTTATATAGAAAATTAATAAGCTCATCTAATTACACTTATATATTGCTTGTTTGTATATTCTAGATAGTTTTAAGCGTGGGTTTATCAAATGCAACTGAGGTTACTTTGTTCAAATATCAGATATAAATAGATCATTACAAACCTAACAGTATTGCGTAAATCATTAAGAAAATAATACTTTAACTTTCGGGGATGCTATAGAGATAATTTTCTCCAAAAGACGCTCGCAATACTACTTAGGCCTAATGGTGAACTTTCGTAATGGTGAACTTTTCGTAATGGTGAACTTTTTGGATCAGTTCATCATTTACATCGATTTCATCGTACTTCTTCCAATTTGCAATAAAATGTTCACAGGGAGTACGTAGCTGGGTTAAAGTGTCTGCGGATACTACATCAATACTGCTTTACATCAATAGAGGAAGTATTTTCAAGTGGGAGCATCACACGCATTCCCAGGCACTCCCAATAGTGAGAAAGGTTTCGAAACGATCAGAGATACAGTGCACAGTGTGTTCGATCGAGCACTTACATAGTGTTAAGGAAGGGAACAAGGACATTTCTGGGAACGATAATACAATCTACACTCAAAGCATTCCCTTTCTTCACTTCCTCTTCCCCCTTTGATATATGATCATATGAGATTTACACAGGGACTGCGGAAACAAATTTCAAGTAAATTGGAAACACTTTGTTTACGAATGCACAAGTCATTGATACTCTTGACGGCATATTTAACAAATATTTAACTTGGCCTGATCAAATTAACGCACCATGCAAGAAGGCTTCTGGCATTCGTAATTTCCTCAGTAAATTAGAAATCCTTTTAACAACATGGTTGAATGAAGGTTTTGTTCAAACTCTAGTGGTACCACATCTGGAGTACTGTGACACCATCTTAAGTGACGCTAATATACATTTACAAAGCCGTTCGTTCCGAGTGCAAAATGCTTGCATACGTTTTATTTTTAACTTTAAATCTCCGATCATGTATCACCATTCTTGGAAATGCTACAATATCTGAAGGTGCAGGAACGGCCTAAATTGCACTCGTTAGTACTGCTCTATAAAGCACTTACTTTCTTAGAACTTTCTTACCTTCTAAAACACCGTATTTTTTAACCGATTTCCGTGACAGGGACACAAGATCACGTTTCTATGGCCAGCTTGCAATTATTTCATAGATCTACTTATCCCTCGAAGTCACACATAATTTCAACCTGTCGTGATTGGAGTTTCCCAACCTTGGAACGTGAGTCAAACTCTCTAGCATCTTTCAACGTAGTAGTTTTCAATTTATTGTTATTGAATAAGGGTTGAATGGACACAGAGACAGAATAGCCAATAGAAAAACTTGTCATAAGGATATAAAACTTAACATTTATTGCATATTGTAACACATATGCATTCTACTGTAGCACTATTATATTTGTATGTGCTATGTGTGTGTGTGGGGGGGGCGCACTTGTAATCGAGGGTCTGTTTCTTGTTATTGCAAACTATAGTCTTTGAATTAAGAATTTTGTATCATCTTTATGTGGTAGATAAATCTTCATATAGCCTTAACATCAGCATGCAAAACAAGTCCAAATAAGTAAATAAGTAATATCACGCGCTACCTTGTAGTGAAGGATCTTAGGCGTTACAAGATGTTCAAAACAAAGGTGATGATTGGGTACTGAGAAAGGTTGTAAAACCATCATGTAACGAGTGTAGTAACGAACATACGAAAATCGATTCAATGATTGTCCTCTTCTCTTGCTATGTTTCTAATATCGAGAACAGATGTAATGAATCATACAGAAATGACGGATGATAAGTCAAACTTTTGCATTTCAATGTTGGCACGACACATAACAGCTATACACATGAACATAGCCACATAAAACTTTCAAAATATTAAAAAAAATAACATCTCAAGACACTAAACACATTGTAAGAACGTAAATATTCCATTCATAATGTGACACTTTCTTAATGTATCACCACCATAAAGGCATTAACTACTAAATTTACTATATATGGAAAACGACTGCATGTGAATTTGAAAAACTGATTTTTCATATTTATTTTGGTACCTGGAACACATTATTAATACGATGTACGTTTTGTATTTGGCTATTAAGAAAGCATGTTATAGATATTGATATTCATACTGATTTTAGGAAGTTTAAGGTAATGGTATTATATTACAAACGTTTTCAAGGAGGTACGTTGGAAATTACAATTTAATATATAATAAATACAGATATATTTGGTAATACCTTAGATAACAAAGCTGATTATAAAAATACGGACGTTAGCAAGGAATAATCATAACTTAACGAATTTAGACGGCGTTGTTAACAAAGAAACTTTGATTTCTTTAAAACGGAAGATATTCGCAAATACAATTTATAACTCAAACAGTTGCTAAAATTAAAAGGGAAGATATTTACATCAAATAAGCAACCCAAGTTCATTTTAAAAACAAAATACTTGCTATTATCGGCAATGAAATTGATCTAAACGTTGTAGTAGCTTTAGTGGAATTTGACCCGATAAATATAATTATGAATATCCAATTATAAAGTGATACGATAGACTGAAGATGTATTAGAATAGCGAGAAGACAAATATGAAAGAAAGAGAAGCTAGATGTAATAGATACATGTATAGGCAGTAGATATACACGAACAAGTTTTTATTTTCGTAATGGAGTTTTTCCTAATGATGCTGTAACATTACTCTAACTTGAATCATTACGAAACGCGTGTATCAAGATAGATGGGTTTTTATGAGCTTTAGATGGACGTGCCACAATAGAAGACGAAATGGTAATTTAAATTAATTTTGCTGAAAGAAACTATAACTTGTTGCGTCGATTAAAACAAAAAAGTTGAAAACCCAATATTCTGAATGTTTAAACTATTTAATGGTTAAAATGTATATATAACGGAAAAAAATTACAAATGGAATTTAACCCTGCTAAAAATTAGATAATTACACCTATAGATTATATTCAAATATATCTAATATCAACTCTGATCAAATTCTCTATAGCAAGAATCATGTAATAATGTTTCAACCAAGTAAGACTTGAAATATGAAAGAACAATTGTATATAGAAATATAAATTTCCTAATGTTATATTAAATAAATCTTATCTACAATGTATTTCATTTAGTATAGAATCTACGGTAACAAAAGAAGTATAACAGAATAGAACAAACAAGAAATGGAATCTATATATGATTATGTAAAGAATGTGGTATTAACAAAAAGCAATGCTTCACTAGAAGGAGGAAAAGAGGTTAAGAAGATATTATAGAAGAAAATGACAAACCAATAAGAACGATCTGTAAGAGATTAAACAATTGTTAAAAAAGGAATCGCAAGCTGAATTGTAGAAAAAGATAATGGTATATTAAATGGCATTTCTAATTTAAACAAAAGCTATGAATATTTACAAACTAAGATTAACGCATTTTCTGAATAAGGGCTCCTATTCCGGTTAGAGAGAACACTGGTGTTAATTTTAAAAAAGCATTTGAATCAGTATTAAAAATTAGAAAACCTAATAATTTAGAAAGTGACCAATGTATAACATACTTTAAAGAATTTGTGAAGAAAATTACAATATCATTCATTATTCAAATTATAATGGTACCAAAACATTCTACCGTAGAACCCTTTAATAGGACTCTAAAACGAAATATCTGATGAACATTACAGAGCAAGTATATTATAAGTGGCTATAAGTATTAAAATAATTGATTAATAACTATAGTATAAAAGGTACGAAACCAGGGTCATAAAGCTTGTAGAAATTAATAACAAAATATTCCCAAATTATCTTGGAAAATGTGAATAAGAAGGATGGTAGACACGTTAGACCTAAATATAAAGTAAACGATCATATTCGTAGAAGCAAATCTAATCGTTTATTTAAAAACCAATATACACTGTACTCCAAATTGGTTAACAGAAGGTTTTCTTATTCGTGTGGTAAGTCCTTCTAAACCACCAACATAAAGTATAAAACATTTGAACAACTAGTATGTACAATGAAGATTTAAAGAACAACAATTATTAAAACTGAAATATTATACACTACTGTAGGAAAAGTACTACGAAAGAGGAGAATCAAAATATGTTGATTGGATAGGGTTTGTTGATCAGCTTAATACTTGTATACATAAGGAAAATCTATTTTGTGATTTCATATGTTTAGCTTTTTATGGGTGTTAACTAAAATCGGCATAAGATATAAAATTCAAAACTAATCACAGGCAAGGGATAATTACCAAAAGCAGATCTGCTCCGGCGAAATACTTTCACTAAACGTGTAAGTATAGGCCTGCAAAACACAGATCCTTGTAAAGGTAAATTGTAGATATTTGAAATCTCAAAACAAGAAATTTCTTAATGATAAATGTGAGTTATATGGATGATTCTTATAGCTTAAATGATATTTGTTATGAGTAGATTAAAGATAATTATATTTATGCTTTATTTTGCGAATTGTAACTCATTATAAGTAAAAATACTGGATAATTTAATGCTATTAATCTGTGTGAAAACGGTAGCAAAAAGTTCAAAAACTACGTGAAAAATAAATTATCAAATTAATAGAGTATTATAGGCAGGTAGCCAGATAGCCAGAATTTCGGCCAGTTCAATGAATCAACATATAATATATATTCTGGATTTAATGTTGATTTAATTTGTAGAAATTAAGTGTATAGAAAGGTATATCTCGCTATTGATTTTTGGATATATCGAGATTTATAAGATAAAAATTTGGTATAATATAAGGCTATTTTGCTCAGGACTATAAGAAATATCAAACAGAGAATACGATTTCGAAGGCATTAAATAATATTTTGAAACTAATGATGACTTTAACAAGTTGTTCATATCAAAAATGCACATTTCTTAAACATGTATTGCCCATAATCCTAAGATTTTCTGGTACTTTATTTTCCAATACGGTATTATAAACGCTCTTAAACCATACACTATATACATATACAACTGATAAAAGCTAATGTTACTTGAGTTACTAAAGGCTAACAGAAAGATTACGAGCATTATTAATTTTGTATCACAGTCATTATCAGTGTAAGTACTTGCCACATTCTATTCAATCTTAAGTTTAATCGAAAAAGAGACTAATTCGTCAAACGTAAACCCATATTTTGTTGTATAATAGAAGGAAAAACAATATCTTTCAGTTGATATTCGCTTTATTGGAATTAAGGACCAATGTATATAAGCAGAGAAAAGTGGAGAAAAATGAGCCATATAACCATGAAAGGTTCGTTTCAATTTCTGTGGAGATCTGTTCAAATTACTTGAGTCCACATTCAAACATGAAAAAAGTGCTTAATTCTTAGAAGATTAGTACAAAGAGGTATAGGTGTAAAACATGGTAGTGGTGAAAAATAATCTGGACAGAAATGTAAGAAAAAGGGAAATAAAAAAATGTTAAAATGTGAATCCTTGAAAATTGCAACTTTCCGTTAATTGCAATCCAGGAGATTCAGTAGAATAGTTTCTTGAGTTCGTAATGTGTCGGAAGGAGCGAAGGAAGCTTGAGTAGTTCGACGGGTTCGAGAGGAAAATGTTTCATTAAATGTAGTACAGTGAATTGGTTTGGTTTATTTCTCGAGATGTTATTCATTACCACCCTCAGATGATTTAAGATGTTCTTTTCTGTAATATCAGTGTCACTTAGCAATATAATGAGAAAAAGATTGAAGAGGAAGTTATCGGTCACATGATCGTAATCTGCAAAACAAAATATTAAATTTGAATTCAAAATTTTAAAGTTGATGTTGCCTACTCTTTAGGGACTTGATTATCTTGGTGTTAGTGTAGCTCATTTTTCTCGAAAAAAGTAGCAAACACGTATCTTGTTATTTTTAAACATGTAAATACATAGGCATATCTTGTTACTTTTCACCTACAAGTACGTTACATGTTCTTCTATTTGTTTTTCATTATAATACTATAACCAAAAATTGCTTCCAGTATAAGTTACGTATTGTTAATTGCAGAACACGAATGCGTATTAAAAATAGGAGTTTTAATTTGATATTTCTAATTATATGCAATTTGCAAATCATTACTTGAATTTTGAAATAATCCCGCCATCCTATGGTGGAGTAAAAATAGCCTCGTTTATACTAACTGAACTTATCTTTTTGAAATTATGGGACAGGTTTCACGTCATTGCTAAGCTAAGACTGTATGTCTTGACATATTTCAATGTGCTAGAATTTTTGTTACACTCGGTACATATATTATAGAAATTGTGTCGGTTTATAAACTGAAACTTTCAGGAAGGTTGTAATATGTATCGTCTTGTCTTAAATGATAAATTTGTGTACTAAACACAATGTGTGTGTGCGTCTTTCTCACTTAACACTTCATAGCTTGTATGGTAGCGGAGTAATCAACTTTGCGTCAATGTTTCCGTTGATTTTTGCTTTCCCCTAGAGGTTTATTACTGGGTTGGAACGCAAGTTCTGTCACTTTTTAAGGTTAAATTTTCACAAAATTACGCAAGCAATGAACAACAAATCAATCGTTAATATATTCTCCATTTTTCTTATAACACCATTGTGTGAGAATGAAGATTTTTCTGGTCGCGTTGTTTCCCGTTTCTCGGGGCTAACTCGTTTTTTGCGCTCCATCGTATTCACCTACATATACCACTTTTGTCTCTGGGAACAATTCGGTAGAAGATTAGGTGCTTGTGTCCATGAGTTGACCGATTATGTGCAAGAAAACTGTAGGAGTTCGTGTCTCGTTAATTTCTGTTGTCGTTCGAAGCATGCAGAACCCACGCTCTCAACTTTCTAAACTTTCCCATCGAGTGAATATGACGCCCTGTGTTGGTGTGTGAGTGTGACACTATTCCTGATAATTTCCTCGCCGTTTGTAGTGGATATTCTCGAATAAGCTGATTCAGTCACTTCATATCAAAGTGAACGGAGTATTCGGTGCTATGCATGTCTTTGTGCTCGAAAGTGCTGTTGTTGAATCGCTTAAACCAATTTTGAGCTTTCTTCCTCATACACATCATAAATATCTTGAGCTCCTATTGTGGCTTTTTCATTTCGATAAAACACACGGAGCAGAATATGTCCTACATGCTCTACTTTGTTCACTTGACAGTTCATTTAATGACCTGAAAAGAACAAAAGGAAGATCGGTATAAAATAAATTAAAGTCACTACCTTATAGAGCAGATAAATCTCTATCTAATTTTATAAAGCACATTCATAATCTGTTTGATATTTCACGCAATTTATTTTCACTTAAGAAACGCCAGAAACTAAGGGTTAATCTAATAAACTGTTCTGCGTTATCTTTTAAAAAATATCATTTATCTTTCACATGGGTAATGTTAATCTGGTGGCAAAAAAAAAAAGATCGATGTGCCTATGAGCAAGTTGCTAATTATCGATCACTTGTGTTTACATTCTGTGGGACTTTTGTTCATATATTCAGATGATTCGACTTAAAGTGGAAACTGACCTATGCAGATAACATAGAATGTGAGGTTGCTCGGATATCGAGGCTTTAGTCAGAATATATTCTGGATGTGATGTTTTCATGCAGAGGATTCTCTTCACCAAACCAGATTGAACTCAAACAGAAACGAGGGATGAAGAAAAAAGGAAATCGTTTCTACAACGGGGAATGAAGTCTGAAATTTCAGTTACACATTCCGAGGATTTGTGTAAATATTTGTCATACGTTGTTTGTCTAGTTATTGTTTCGAAATGTAAATGCAATCTAAGAATATAATAATTATTAGAGTGAATTGGAAGTCAAAAGACAGTAGAAAATATTGATGAATTCTTAAATAAAGAAAACTTACACCTGAAACGACAATTAACGATTTGTTGCATATAAAAATAAGTACCAGTTGCTCTTTTGTTACAAGTGTATGGATAGCATCACTTACCCAACATATTTGTCTTATATATTCTGCTTTTCTGCGTTAATTGGCTCATGTTGTGTATTATAGTGTTTCCGGAAATATTTGTTAGTTCAATCAGTGAGCACGAGGTTCTCGTGTACATCACGTGATTCGGCTTGGTTTGTGTTGCGTGTTTTGTTTTCACTTAATATTTAAGACGTAAGTGATAGTAGATTCCCAATATTTGAAGTTACAATTGAGAGATATGGAGACAAAACTAATTTTTGGGAAGCTTTATGAATTCTTTATGAAGCTTTATGATCCTATTGAAAATCGAAACTGTTCAGATTAGAAACCAGCAGCTGTACATGTTTTTTTTCTGTCACATAGAACAGAGTTTAAAATGGACATAGAATGCGTTCTCGGTGCATTTGGGTAATTGCACGAAAATAATTACCTCCACATTTGTTGATTTTGTAGTATTTCTTTTTAGTTTACAGTTGCACATATACGCAAATTAAACCCAAGAAAATGAACGATTAAATAATGTGAATGATTGTAATATTATATTAGTCCTCTTCTCACGCAGAATCAGATTACACGCACCAATATTACACACCATAGCCAATAGAAGAACAGGAAAGTAAAAGAGCCATTTCCGTTTTCCACAGAAAACGCTCAAAACCACTGTTTGGAAAATTGACATCTACCAAACAACATACCTATTTGTACTGAAGAAAAATATACTTTAATTGATAATCTCAGTCAATGCTTTCGAAAATTATTGCATGTTTAATTTAACATTAGAGCATATGGCCAGAAGTACTTTTCTCGATTTTAAAAGAACGGTAAAAGATAGAAACGCAGTTCTTCGGGAGTTTTTTTAAGACACAATATCAAGACACATCTAATGATACTAGAGCGGGTTTCCGGAAAGTTCCGATGCATTACTTAAATCGGAGTCGAATTTGCTGAACTTGTTTGAAAGTAGACTTATCTTTTCTACACGAACAAGAATTTTAGGAACAATCCAAAAGAAATTGAGAGGGAGGGATAGGGATTTTGACGAAGAGTTTTAGAAATAACAAAAATTACATCAAAAGATTGAGACATTGGACAATATATATATATATATATATATATATATATATATATATATATATATATATATATATATATATATATATTTGACCAGGGGCTACAATTTCTTTTAAACTACTATAAATCCAGTTTTAGTACTTTTTAAAGGAATAATTACATCATACTGAGTTAAGTGGTAGTTTTGGGTTTGGCGACACTATAGTTCTCTAGATATATGACCTTTAATTAGAAATGATACCGAAATGTAATGAAATCTTTCAGTTTTACGTCTCACGTTTATGCCGGTTAGGTTAAAGGAGAGTGTGACGAGAAATGAATGAAATAGTGGAATGAAGAAAGTTGGGCGAAACGGGAGAACCCCGAGAAAACTCAAGAGCACGGTGTGTGTTCACCACAAAGTTCGCACGGCGCGAGCTGAGATCGAACCACGGACCTGAATCACCAAAGTGAACTCTCTACCACTGAGCCACCACGCCCCCTAGAAGTGATACCGAGTCCGAGACGAGAAAATAATGCTTTGTACTTGGACCGTTTGTCGTTTTCCTTTGGATATCCAGAAAATGTTCCCCTCACCAACTTACAAACTACAATTCAGAAATTAGTTTGTTTATTTGGTGAAGTGCAGAGTTCCATTTCAGTACAAAAGATACACAAGGAGCTCACTGACCTTTTAAAGTCAAATGCAAAACACCGAAATGCGTTTAAATTCCAATGTATCTTCACTGAATATTGATCTCGGTATATTGAGAAGTTGTCAGTAGATTTCCTTTGAAGACAATACCATACTTGGATTTTATATTCAGAATCTCACTTCAGAACACTAACCAATATTAAACATCGTGTGATCCTTACTACATTACAGTGTCTTTGTTTCCTTACAGAAATGAACCAATATTTCTATTTTTTTTTGTTGGTTATTGAATATTACTATACCCTTTGCAATGTGTTCTTTACTTTCCAGGTTAGATAATCCGACAAGCAATTCAAAAATGTAATAAACAATAGTTCATAGATGGTCATGGACTTGATTATATTCTTGTTTATTTGTATTAACTTTGGCATTAATATCTAATGAAAAAAGTATTGATTTGGCATATGTAAGATATACTAACTTTAATATATTTGTTATTTTTTCAGAATGTTGTGGTTCATTCTGTGGCTAACTGCCTTATTGACCTCTGTGTATGTGGCTATAGAATTAAGAAATTCTTATTACAGGAACTCAGTAACGTACGAAATTGACTCTCAAGCATTTGGACCAGACGAATTTGAATTTGCAACTTCCATTTGTGTTCTGAAACGAATCAACTGGACAGAAATGTAAGTTTTTTTTTTTAATCATACAGCCGAGGTGGTTGGAGATTAGGCAGGCATAAGTAAAGTTGCTATAAAACTGGAAAATATTATTTTATTTTAGGATCACGAATAACTGTCTAGTGTTCTTTTACGTTGCACGTATGCTGTATAGATTATGTCAATCGATTACCATTTTTTTTTCAAATTAAATAATATAGCATTGTTGCTCGAATGCACAATTACTTGAAACTACTTTTACTATAGCTCTTTAAAAATCTTAAAAAAAGCAAAAAAATGCCTATAAGTTATTCCAATATATTCTATTTCCTAACCATGAACGGCTGAGATGCAAATTTATACTGAATACATCAATAATGTGCAAAATCATAAACAAAGTAGAAGACATTCATTTCCTAATTTATTTGTCTGAGGAAACATACAGCACGGACAGGGTAACTTTAACAAAATCATTGAAGTGTATAGGCTATTTGACATGTTTTAACTGCTTTATTTCTGCTCCTTTGTTTTCTAACGCCCTGCGATTACGCTCAGAGGCTATAGGAGACGCTGATGATAATGAGTGAAATAATGGAAATAATAACTTCTGAAGGAAACAATAAACAGTGAAAAGCAATACATATGTTATTTTTATGTTTGTCTACCACAAAGCACAATTGGCGCTAAATAGAATCTAATTAGATACTCTCACATACTATCCATGACCGCTTTCTATGGTCCTCTGCATTACTTTTCATCATTTCTTTGATGTTTCCAAATAAATATATAGATAAAAAAGTATATATAGCTTAACAGTATACTTTTTTTGGCATATGAATAAATTTTCACCTTAATAACACATACGTCAAATATTTTACGAGAAAAATTTTTACTCGTAAGATTACAAAACATCTAGTATTCTTATTGTGATATAGGTATATTTTCACACTCCATGCATGGATATATTTGAATTAATAAGTTTATTTTTATTAATACATGCATTAATAGTTAAATTGACAGCTGACGATTTTTCTGCTATCATTAGCCAAATGACCACAATGCATATCAGTTTGGTTGATGTTTTTTTAACATTTTATTAAAACTCAGTGGGAAAAAAACATCAAAATTGTATTGTTAATTACAAATAAGAGTATATTTGGGGGATAGCAAATTATGTGTAATTGTTGTTTCAAAATATTTACAGCAGGAATATCGATACGCTTAAAAATATGCTTATGTTTAAAGTAATTATTTTCGTCACGTGAAAGCTCTAAATAAAATATGTATATTTACAGTCAATCAGATTGACTAAATTCTGGTTTATTAGTCTCGAAATAAGCATCAATAAAACTACAATTCAAGGGCTCGACTCATAAATATATTTCTTATTATTTTAATGAAAAAATCGAATTTCATTGTAAATGCATAGTTGTTTACCATGTGGAATATTGATTCATTATATCTTACAAACTCAATGAAATATACAATGTTAGACACATATCTACCTAGAATCACGAAAGTCAAACTTTGAAAAGCTATAAACGTTAGACATTTATTTTAATGTAATACCATTCATTTGTTTGTAAAATCATTCAATATTCCTGTAATGTGATGCAGTTAATTGAATTACTTTTCTTCACAAAAGTTGCATATTCATCATAGCTATATTGACCTCTTCTCGCATTTTTGCAAGAGGCCTGGGCTGATTACCTGTTTATGTTCTGAAATCATAATTTAAAACGTATAATGTACTGTCTTACATCTCTAGTTAGTGCTTGGTCAGCTCCTACTCTGCATAGTGCCTTGCGGAATCGATTTTATGCAAGCATAGTATTTAGAAATATAAAGTTAGCTTGAAAGTTTTTGATCACCAGCTTTGAAGTTATGTTATTGATGCATGCTTATTCTTAGTTCTAAGTGATTGACTGATAACTTTCGAATCTCTGTCTGAATGTTTGAAGAGGTTTTATTTTTCATTTTATTGTATTTTTACTTTAAAATTATTGAGTAGTAGTACAGTAATTGCAGTAGTAGTACAGATCGTCAGTAAAAGGTTATTATTGATGGGATATAATTGACTCATTACTTCGAAACAATTGTTTGTTTTTATACAATTACAAATTTTGATACTGTTTTAAGGTGTCCTGTTGAAAATTGCCGAATTTTAGAATTACATGTACGATCTGTCTGTCATTGTTAAAACAAAATGATTTAAAACTAGACAGGGAACTAGTTTTCCATAGAAACTTTTGAAATGTTACAACACATATTTAAAACTTAGAACATTAGTACAATTTAACAATTTGCTATCCTGAGTGCAATTTGATTGGCTTAGTATTTCCAAAAGTTTAGAACATTTAAATTTTCATAATTGATACTGTTGCATTTACTATACGTTTTAGAAAGTGTTTGGTTACTTTTCAAATTGAATGAGTTGAGTTGATTTTGAGTTTAACGTCCTGTTCAGCAGCGAGGCTCTATGAGACGTAGACTTACTGATTAACGTGGAATCCGAACCACATGAGCTCCTGCCGGGGTTTTCAAATTGAAATTTTAAACTTCATTTGAAGATTTATTTGCAAAATTTTAGTTTCTAATTTAAAAAAATTGAAAGTTCGATATTCTTATTTGTTTTAGCATTGCTTTTACATTTTCAATCAACAAAATTTAATTTTTAAATTATGAAAA
This sequence comes from Thermobia domestica, assembly GCF_964235325.1. NCBI lineage: Eukaryota > Metazoa > Arthropoda > Insecta > Zygentoma > Lepismatidae > Thermobia > Thermobia domestica. Next base: position 98,635,431 of record NC_137470.1, read on the forward strand.
TATTTGCCCTCGTTGATTTCTTTTTAAATAATTAAATATCTTATATTAAAATTGTTTGTAATTTTTAATTTAATAAAATGTTACTTAGAATCTCTACTTTCAAAACATTATATTTTCATTTCCTACAATTATTGACAAGGTGAATAAATCACGAGAGAAAAGAACGAATCATGTTTAAGGAGCAGTTGCTGTTTAGAAACATACTGTATAGTAAGAATATACTCAGGAATTGTCATGATGCAATTATTCATGCCAGAACATTTGCATGGAACGTTAGCAAATTTGCACGACATATTCTTATGACCTGTAAATCACTATTATGATATTTAATATCTTTCGAAATGATATCAGTTACACGACCAGTGAAATTTGTTACATTTTCCGAACACGTGACCGTTAAAATAATTTACTAAATTTACACTTTTTATCAGAATATACCTAATATAATATTACTTGGAATATTTACTTCTGCAATACCAGGATCCGAAATATTTGATGTTCTGGAAAAATATTACAGCTTTGTTTCCGTCCAAAACACCTACCATGAAAGTTTAAAAACAACAGGTACTATCACGAGTTTATAAATATCAACGGTTTTACCTATTTTGCAAAATGAAAAATTAATGATTTAAATTCAGAGCTATACCACATCACATCTCATGCCATTCACATTATACATTTGAAGATAATGCTTAGTTGCGCTATATGTGAGTGTATATTTGGTACGATGGTGGATTAGAATGTTGTATAATACGTGGTGAGAAATTGATGCTTCTGCGAAAGAAATCCACAATGCACGTTCAGCGAAATATTATGTATTTGTTAGAAACTGAATCAAGTATATAAGTGGATTAAAGTGTTTGAAACACTCTCTTGAAATAAGTTGATAAATGAGAGCATTTTTAAACACTAATGTAAAATGTATAATGTAACCAGTACAACACATTTTTAGAGCAAAAAAAGGCTTATCAATACCGACCACGTATAGATGAATGTAATGATACCTCCATGTTATACAACACTATTTATTTCTCCCCAATAGATATTATCGTAGACTTAAGAAGACTTCAGCTGGAATAAAGTTAAACTGTAAAAACATACCTTTACATGAAGTTTAAAATAAATCATATAAAAAGCCAAAATATTTTCTTTAACATATATGCATGTGATTAACGGTATATTGTGATTAGAAGAAGGTAAAAGTAAGATTATGAATTTAGATAATTTGTGTTTCTTAGGTAAAGATTAAAGATATTTAAACCAAAAATAAACAGGTGTTGTGTTATCCCCCTGACGTTGGATAAAATGTCGTGACGTGTACTATTCCGTCATCATGATGCGACTTTGCTACACAGTGTCAGAAGACTTATTTTGTTTAAACGTTTACTATTCTTTCAAAATTATTCTATTCTTCAGCATTTAAAAATATATTTACTGGGATAGTTTCTTTTAGGTACTGAAGATATTCAAACACCATTTTCATACTAGAGATCCTAACATAAGTCAAGAAGTGAAATAAGTTTTCAAACTAAAATATTTAATCAAAAAATTCAAAACTTTTCTGAGTACAAACAGTTTCAAACTTGAACATTTTTAAATAAACATGTTCTACAAATTTAAAAAATCAGCAGTAAAAACTTTTGAGTTTATGTTAAGAAAGTATGTTTTATTTTACTTTACTTTAATACTTTACTTTTGAATAAGAAATCAACGTTTTAGTATGTGCTATAGACATTTTAAATAAGATGACTTCTTTCATAATCTTCCAAATTGAAATCTTTGTTTCAATCATTCCTTCAAATTTTAGTTAATTCATTCGAAACATATAGTAATATATGTAGAGTTATATATTAATTTGGTAATTATGTTTACCTGTGATATAAATATAGGGTACTTTGCAAAAATATCTTCCTTTCAATGTATAAATATGAAGGTCGTGTAGCTTCAAACTCTCAGTATCTCGTCAAAAATAAGTCGTATAAATTGATGCAAGTGCTTATGCTAGGGGCGTGATGTATTGTTTCAGAGTGTTGGAACAATGAAATTATTTCAATTCGGAACTTTCAATTAAAGTTGCCTGTTCAATTACTATTCAATGGAATTACAAGTTACTCGCATTTTGTCAGTGAATAAATTACACAACCATATCTAACTTCTGTAATATTAATTTAAAAATAGTTTAGTTAAGAATAAGGAAAAGTTTCAATCATTAGAGATATTTTGATAAAACTACACTGAACCTTTTTGGTCACACAATGCAGTACTTTTTCTTGGTAGCCCCAAATATTATTATCTGAGAATGTATAACCTACACCTAATATTACAGAGGTGTCACTATATTGTTATTGCACACAGTTTGAGCCCACAAAATTGTTTGCATAATGTTTTTAAACTAAACTTCACATCCAATTATAGTATACCCAACATAATTTATAAAGATTTGTGTTATGTTTCAGACCATGCGAAATGTTCCTCCGAAACTGCTCCATTGATGGCGTTTTTGTTGATTGCTGCAAATCATATAAGGTTTCCACTTATGGACACATGACATGTGTTACATCCAGATTTCACCACGGCCCGTAAGTATAATTAGTATCTGATCATTTACGTTGGGTTGAATTCACATTTTTAAGGCAATGAATTTATTTATGAGCAATACCATCCTATTTCAATAATTTATAATCTGAATTACATTAAACATAAATACAATCTATAAAATAGCAATGTAGCTATATTTGTAATGTTGAAACATAGAAAAGTGAAAATTGTTTGAAGAACGCAAATGTGTATCATGGTAGTTCACTCATTGCATGTTTAAATATTAGATAGGAGACCTCAATACGGTTGTTTGTATAAGCTATAAACCAACCTACTGTATGAGATTTTGGGTATTACTTATTAGTAGTATCTGGAAATATAATTACGATAGTACAATCAAAGTTGACTGATGGGATAAATGGTGTCTGGAGTGGACAAAATAAATAACTCACGTATTTGTCATTGAGGGCATACTTCGTCTTGGAAATATCTAACTAATTGCCGTTTCAGAGCTGAGAAGATTCAAGTTCAGCTCTTGTAACATATAAAGAGAATTAACTTTCCCCTGTAATTAAATCCATCATAAACGTGTTGTATTTCTTTCTGTCAATTATTTATATTTGAACTTGCTTGTGTTGTTCTCTGGTCGCTCCAATTACAATATCATATTTCCAAGCTGTGCCCAGCTGCAAAAACATTTTTTTTTGTCATCTCTGAGCCAAAGTTAGAATTCCATGGCAAATAGAATGGAGTCTGAAGGAAGTACAAAGCCACACTTTAGAGATGGCGAACGGATATAAAGTGTTTGGGAAAGTAATAATTTTAATTTGTTTAGAAGTATGTTTTCATACTACAACTTTTGGAAGTTCGTACAATCCTTTGAGTATCACGTCACCGTTCCTTGCTAATGACAGCAATTAGTCAGTTGGCTATTTCTCAATGCTTAGTAGTGTGCATACTAAACGTTTGATGGTGAATCAACCACACCATTCACTGGCAATACAGTAAAATCCCTTGCAAATGTGGCGGTTGCTTTAGAAACACATTCAGGAAGTTGACCACGATTAAACTTTATTCCGATTTTTATAGTAGATTCAGTTTTCTCACCCAATACCGTCTCAAAAAAGAATTTTCGCCGGTATTCCGTACACCTAGAACAAACTGCCCCAGAAGAACTAACCAAATACTAGAACTCCATATAACTTCACTTACCTTCTTTACTATTTCTACGCTATGCTGATCTCTTGAGTAGTATGTACTCCTAGTTCTTTTATTATTTGAATTACTTTCCATTATATGCAATATTAGTTAGAAGAAACATGGTGAACTTATACACTTTCAAACAAATTTATTTAGTGTATACTATTAGAGAACGAACTATGTAAACAAAATGCACATTAGTATTTTTGTGTTAGATTTATATTAGTATTTCATATAGTATTTTTAACCTTCAGAAGTCGCTTTTACCACATACATCTTATATAAAATTCAAAGTAGTATCTATACAAAATACATGTGTAAAAACTTACAACCCTATTGTATATTTTTTCTAGTTAGGGTTCCTGTTAAATCATTTGAACTAAATCAATAAAATAACTTACTTGTGTGTTTCGTTACTGGTAACTGAATTTTATTGTTTTAAATTTCAGAAATTTCTGAAATAATAATGCATACTTTTGATGAATGTTATCACATCCACTCCCAGATAGGCTGGCCCAAAAATACATATACAACCCTGCATTGATTAAGTGTGAGAATTTATTAGGTAATTAGGTTATTTGCTTCCGTCTATTTCGACTTTAGCGTATAAGAGAAAAGAAAAACAAGTAATAAACTAGAATAAGTTAAATCAGTCTGGATAACAGTAAATTATATAAAATGCCATAAGTCGATCACTACTAAACTGTATACCTATTTTTGGGCCACTTTGTATATGTGCCAGATAGTTCATTTTCATAGACCACACTACCAACCAAGACATTTTCAGTATACCAGCCATCACATATTTATATTCATGTTTATTGTAACAGGCGTCCTGCTCATTTACGGTGTTTGTTTACATATATGGTGAAATGTCATTATCTTTACAGAAAAAAAACATACAGAAATTTTTATTGTTTCATTAATCAACTCAGATCATCGTACTACAAATTGTATTCCTAAACACTGTTTCAGACATATTGAATACGTCTATCATTTCACATTTTTCTTCAATATTATTGTAGTAAGAACTCAATCTCCATAAAGATGATTTATACAGGATGTCAGTACGTGCATTCTTACACTATATGGTACTTCTAGTGCTCAGCCAGGTTGTAGACAACGGAACACGAAGAAATATATTAGAACTTAGTTCTATGCAATCAATTTTGTTATTATTTTATGTAGAAAAAGTAAATCTTTAATATACCTACGTTGCTCTAATGTCAGTATATTGAAATTGATGTTAGTTCTGGGTATGATACGTATGCAGGGTACAGCCCTGTTTTTTTATACATTAGTAATCTCAAAAGCTTGCACTCTACTCTTTCAACGATTTGGATATATTTTCCATTATGAGGAGTCCAAGTAACACAAGCGTATTCCAGTTGGGGTGTGTCTGTAAAAGGCTCGTAGCATTTGGAAGTGTGTTAACATCACTCCAGGAGTCAGTCGTCTGTGACAAGAAGATGGAGAACTCGGATAGGGTTATTTGTTGTGAGAACTATGTTCCAGTGTTTCAAACCTCGTGCAAATTCTGATATTTGTGGTGCAGTGCCTAAACTCTCGTTTTTTTGTTTTTTTTTTTTTGCTTTAATAATTGCAGTGCTACTTGTAATTGGTGGAGTGGAAGTAAATCCAGGCCCTAAGTCATTAGATGACTTACACAAAAAGCTAGAAGAAATGGACTCAAAGATAAATGGAATATACAGTGTGAATAATGACCTAAATAATCAACTGCAAGTAGTGGTGAATGAACTCAATGCTGTTAAAAAGGAGAACGAAGATCTGAAAATTCAGTTGGCTGCTAACAGTGAACTCTTGAACAAATTAGAAAATCATTCAAGATGAAATAATCTAATATTTCGAAACATTGGCGAGTGCGAAGGTGCGGAAACTTGGGAGGAATCTGAGAAACGTGTTATAAAGTTCGTCACAGAGCAATTGAAAGTGGACCTAAACGCAAGTGAAATAGAAAGAGCCCATCGTCTACGCCGCGGACATAACAGACCTATCATTGTAAAGTTCTCTTCCTTCAACAAGAAGAATCTAATATTAAAAAATGCATATCATGCTAAGGGAACCCCTGCCTCAATTACCGAAGATTTCTCTGCCTCAGTTCGTCAAATTCGCAAAGAACTAACTGTCTTCATGCGGGATGCGCTTTCCAAAGGTGACCATACAAAGCTGCAATATAACAGGTTAATTATAACTAATAAGGCATTTACTGTTGAAGAACTACATAAAAATAGTGCGACGCTATCAAAGCAAGAGGAAATTGCGAAGAACGTGGATACAGAATTTGCAATACTACCAGTGCAGTGGTTAACCAAACTCCGACTTCAGAGAGTGCATCCACCTGTGCAGAAATCCCATCGTCCGATAACAAATGAGGAAGGAAGATCACCCGGGCGACCTTGCCACACCCTCACAGAAGCAGAGTGTGACTAACAAGGGAATACAATGAAACATGTGGTAAGTTATCTACATCTGATCTCCAAGAAATGTGTTTGTGTAGTTCAAAAATAGCAACTGGTCTTACAAATAATAAAGACTTTCTAAAAATATTCTATCAAAATGCTCGTAGCTTACGTGGTCGAATATGTGATTTCTTTTGCGGTATATTAACTAACAATTACGATCTAATTGCAATCACTGAGACATGGATTAATGAATTTCATTATGGTGCTGAGTTATTTGGTAACAGATATACTGTGTTGAGACAAGACAGAATCTCTGTCAAAACCTGTAAAACAAGGGGTGGGGGTGTTCTTATTGCAGCCATAACTAAACATTGCGTGTTATTATTGGACAGGTCTGATGATAATTATGACTGCTTGATTGCCAAAATAAACAGTGAGGGGAAGACCATATATATTTGTGTTGTATATTTCTCACCGGGATCTAATATTGAATTGTATAATGATTTATTTACTCGCCTTGAAATTAATTGTCCTCAAGGTTGTCCTGTGCTCCTGATTGGTGGTTTCAATTTATCGGAAATACACGGTACGAGATTTAATTTTGAAACAAGCTCTTCTAAATGTAAGAATTTATATGAATTTATGTCCTATTAAAATTTGCAATCATTAAATAATGTGACGAACGAAACTAATCGTACATTAGATCAGGTTCTGTCTAATATAGAAGTCAGTAGGGAATATTGTGCACTAATTTCAGAAGATGTACACCATCCATCCTTAGTAATAAACGTGATGCAGCAGGGGACCGCGAAGATTAAAAAGAAAACTAATATATCAGGATATAATTTTAGGAAAGCTAATTTCTTAGGGTTGTATCTTGAATTCTCATCTATTGACTGGAACTGCCTAAAGAAATATGAAAACGCCAATGAACTAGTTGATAATCTCTATTATATTATTTATAGTGTATTTGACAAGTGTGTGCCACTTAAGAACAGCTTATCCGTGCTGGTTTACAAATGAAATTATCAAAAAAATCAAAACTAAGCAAGGCATCATAAAAAATACAAAAGTAATAAAGAAGCAAATTATTTCAATAAATTTAATGAAATGCGTCAGGAAATAAAGAAGAAAATTAAGCTGGCATACAGAGCGTTCATACAAGATTCTGAAAATAACATTAATAACAATAATAATGAATTATGGAACTTTATAAAAAATTAGACTAAGCATCTTCTTGGGGGGAAATTAGATTATGAGGGACGCGAACTTTATCATAATGATGAAATACGAGTTGGCAACGATGCTCGAGTGATAAGCAGCTTGTGACTGTGCTCCAGAAATTTTGTTATTTAAGTGGGTTTCCAGCAAAGTGTGTGCATGAAATGTGGCATATTACAACCATGTAAGTACTAATATTAAATAGAATAATAAGTACTCAGTATCTGTAGAAAATTAACTAAAATAAAGCAATTAACTCGTGTCTGGAATTCGCGAGGAATGTAAACAAACAAACGACAGTCGAAATCAGTGTTGCAAACCCAAAGTTAAGAATTATTGAAGCACAATCGAGAAATCGAAACCATCGTGGTTTTATAAAAATGAGTGTCTGTGGAAAATGTACAAAAACCGTTTCCAGGTTGGACAAAGATATGAAAGTGAGATGTACTTCCTGTAATAATCTGTTTCATTCTAAATGTGCAAATTTGAAAGAGGAGGATGTTAAATCAATACGTAATTCTGATAATCCGTGGCGATGTGATACATGTGTAAATATTCGGAGGAAAAGTGGTGGTGTTGATTCTCCTGCATCACCCAAAAATTCATGTCCTGCAATATTAGAAGTGTATCAACTTTTATTGTCAATACAGGAGGAAATTAAGACAATAAAAAAGGAGAATAAAACAGTGGAAGTGGAACTCGGAAAATCGATTGAATTTATTCATGAGAAAATAGAAGAAAATAACAACATGCTAAACCAATACAATAGTGACCTTAAAAAGTGTGTTGAGCAAGTAGAACAAGTAAAAAGTGAAACTGTTAATTTAGTTAAGCAACTTGATGTGCTGGAGTCAAGAATTGAAGAATTGGACCAATATGGTCGTAGGAATACACTGGAAGTGCATGGTATTCCAGTTGCGAACAACGAAAATGTTACCCAAATAATAAAAGATGTAGGTAATGCGCTTGGTTGTAAGTTGGACACTTCTATGATAGATACTTGTCATAGATTAAGTTCTACAACAGGTAACTCCATTCCAGGCATAATTGTAAAGTTCGTCCGGAGACAAGATAGGGACGCATTCCTTTAAAAACGAAAGGTAAAACGTAATCTTTCCTATCGTGATATTGGATTGAAGGTTAATAACCCTATCAATCCGAACCTTACTAGTTAGAGGCGACTTTGTTCAAGTAAGCAAGGAAGGTGAAGGTTGAAAATAATTATGAGTTTGTGTGGATAGACTGGGCTTGTAAGTTTAAGCTTAGAAAATCAGCCAATGACAGACGCGTATATACATTGAATTCGGTGGCAGATATACAAGCTCTCTCGAATAAGTAGACATGTTTAGTGAGTATGATTTATCTGTTTATTATCAAAATATGCGTAGTATTAATAACAAATCACGTGACTTGTATTTGGGAGTCTTGGCGGAGAATTATGATTTAATAGCTATTACAGAAACTTGGCTTACCAGTAATGTTTATGACAATAGAAATATTAGATAACAGATATATATAATCTATAGACAGGATAGGTTGGGGACTAGAGGAAGAGGTGTAATCTTAGCCATTAAAGACCAATATAATAGTTATTCTATTGATACTAGTATCGACGGGATTCAAATTGTTTGTACACGAATTGTCATACGAGCTATTAGGATAATGGTTATTGTGCTTTATATACCTCCTGGTACAAGTATTGATACTTATCGAGAGTTGTATTCAAAAATAGAGTAGTTATTTGTCAAATATAATGATAAATTATTAATTATAGGTGACTTTAACATACCATCACTTATCGGTACTGCAACAAATTGGAATGCAAATGATATTTTCATCACAGAAATTAATAATTTTGTATCATTGTTAGGGTTAACAAATGTGAATAATGTCTTAAATGTTAATCACAGAACACTTGATTTGGTTTTATGCTGCCGTGATGATGTAATTAAAGTTGAGTTTTGTACCTCACCTCTGGTATCAGTTGATGTACATCACCCACCGATGGTATCTAATATTCCATGTAATTATAAGGATACCCGAAAGAGTTGTGACGTCTCTTCTTATTATAATTATCGTAAGGCAGATTTTTGTGGTATCTATAGATACTTACAGAATCAAACATGGAATGACTTAAGAAACGTTAGGAATATAAATGACGCTTTAGATATTTTCTATGATACAGTATATAAAATTATTGAAACACACGAACCCAAGTTTAACAATAGAAATGGAAGAAAATTTCCACCCTGGTTCGATAATGAAATAATTAATGTTCTAAAAAGAAAAGAGTATCATAGGAGACGCAGAAAAACTTCAAATTATCATGACGAATAATATAATGAATTTCGTAGACATTCGAAAAAAATGATAAAAACTGTGTATAATAACTACATTAAATCTTATGAAGAAATAATCAAACACGACCCTAAAAAAATGGAATTTATTCAATAATAAAAGAAAAAGAAAATCTAATATTTCCGTAATGCAATACAGGGATGATTAATTTAATTCACCTCAAGAAATTGCAAATGGGTTCGCTAAGTATTTTGGCAGTGTTTATGATCCTAGTCCACCTACATATACTTTGAATGAAAATTATGAATCAGTTATAAGCTATAGCTTAGCAATGACACATATTCTAAAAATGAAATTCAGCAATCAGTAAAGCAATTAAAATGTAGCAGAAGTAGTGGCCCAGATGAACCTCCCACATATTTATTTAAAGGTTGTGCTAAACCTTTATTAGTTCCACTATATTTGATATTCAATTTAATTTTGAAAACTCAATCCTTTCCGGAAAAATGGAAGCTGAGTAAAATAACAGCGATATTAAAAACAGGAAACTCTAAGAATGTTGAAAATTATAGACCTATTGCCCTAATTTCAGTTCCTTCAAAAATTTTCGGACAAATTTTATTTAATGGAATTTTCTCACATGTCAAATTCTATATTTGATCTTTTCAGTATGGTTTTTACCCAGGACGCTCAACTTTGACCAAATTAACTTCTTTTTGTCAATTTATTGCAAGTTCTATAAATGATGGATATTACGTTGATGTAATTTATACGGATTTTCAAAAAGCATTTGATAAATTAAATCACACGGTTTTAATAAATAAGCTTCTGGCTATGGGATTTTCAACCTCTTTGATAAATATTATGGTCTCTTATTTGCAAAGTAGAACATATTTTGTCAATTATAATTTTGTAAAATCTTTTATTTACGTAGCTAATTCAGGTATGCCACAAGGTTCAAATTTGGGCCCATTGCTATTTTCCTTATTCATTAATGATTTACCAAATGTTGTAAAATATAGTACTTGATTATTATATGCCGACGACATGAAAATATTTAAAGCTATAAAAGTGAATAAGGATCGACATGAACTACAAAGAGATATTAATAGTTGTCTGCAATGGTGTACCAGAAACAATTTATATTTTAACATAAAAATGTAATGTTATAACGTTTTAAAATAAAATTAATTGTCCATCTTTTGAGTATAAGATTAATAGTGAAAAGTTAAAAAGAGTACATTCTGTTAATGACTTAGGTGTATTACTAGATCATAAGTTTACACTTAAATGTCACATAAATAAAATTATTGCAGTGTCGTACAGGGCACTAGGGTTTTTAATAAGGAGTACAAGAGATCTAGATAATATCCAAGTTTTAAAACACCTTTTTATAGCGATGATTAGAAGTAAGTTGGAATACTGTTGTGCTCTTTGGGATCCTATTCACAAATTACAAGCAAATAACATAGAACGAGTCCAATTTAAATTTTTGAAACATCTTTATTTCAAATTGTATCATATATCAGCAACTACAAATAAGATCTCTTATTCTTCTCTTTTACTTAAATTTGATATGCATTCTCTTTACAGCGGGCGTTTCCTTATTCAACAAACATATTTGTACAAGACAGTAAACTCTGTAACAGATAATTGTAATTTGCTCCAATATATTAATTTCAATATACCAAAACGACCGTTGCGTAAGAATTTAGTATTTAACATAACGAGATCTCGTATTGCAATTCACCAGGAGTCATTCATAGTTAGAGCTTGTAAGAATTTCAATCAGCTGGTTTCATCAGATTTGGATCTTGACTTCTGTTATCCTACCGCTGTATATTTGCGTATACTCAAAAATAATATTTTGAAAAGACATTATGTATGGATTAATTAAATAATTAAGAAGAATTATCTCTATGACTTATCTCTATGAGTTGAACCTATGCTGGAGACTTTTTTATTTTTCATTTTTTTCTTATTTTCATTTTTTTCATTCTTTTCATTTTTTTCATATTTTTCTTTTTTTTCATATTTTTCATTTTCTTTTAAATTTATACTATTAATATTTTAATTTGTTTTTATTAACTTCTATTTTTCCTTGTTTACATGTATTTTTTATTTCTTTCAGTATATAGATATATATGTATTTCATATGTAATTATGTGTGTATACATATGTTCCTCTGTAAATGGAGTTTGGGTCTTTAGAGGACTATTTCAAATAAATAAATAAATAAATAAATAAATAAATAAATAGATAAATAAATAAATAGCCAATGCTTTAACACAGTATTTCTCGTCAGTATATGTGGAAGATACAGGTATCACTGACGTTCCTAGGAACAATTTAATTACTTATGTAAGTAACAAACTAGAGTCACTTACCATTGAGGAAATCACTCAATCTGAAGTAGAAATGGCAATCAAAAAATAATAAAGCCCAGAACTGCTGTTGGACCTGATGGAATACTTCCATATATCAAAAGGGTTGTATATATGCGCTTACATATCCGCTAAGGATTGCATTCAATCTTGCTTTAAAAACACGCGTTTTTCCTAATAAATGGAAATCATCTATAGTTTGCCCAATACCTAAAACCAATCATAAACACGAAATAAATAACTACCGGCCTATATCAATTTTAACTAATTTTCGAAAGATATTTGAACAAATCCTATACCGACGGATAATTGACCACATCTAACCCGTAATCTCACCATATCAACACGGCTTTATCCTACACAAATCAACAACAACAAATCTTACATTTATCACAGACTTTATAGCAAATTCGTTAGGTGTAGGATGTCAGGTCGATGTAATATATATAGATTTTGAGAAGGCATTTGACAGGGTGAATCACAAGGTATTATTACATAAGCTAGGCGAATAAAATTTCTCTTCTTCCTTGATCAAGTTCTTTTCATCATATTTATATAATCAAAAACAAACTGTTATCTACAAAGAATATAAATCATCTGATTATATTGCATATTCTGGAATTCCCCAAGACTCTAATCTAGGTCCGTTATTGTTCATTTCATTCATTAACGATCTCTCTGACCATATATTATTAAGTAACAAATTGCTTTTTGCTGATGACCTCAAAATATACGGTAGGATAAAGACCATCCATGACTCTCTCGATTTACAAGGTGGCATAGAAAATATTGCTAATTGGTGTTCTGTGAACAATCTTAATGTAAACATAAACAAATGTTACATTTTATCGTTTACCAGAAACAAAAGTCAAATAGAGTTTGATTACTCAATGAGTCAGATCTTCCTAAATAGATTAAATTCAGTCAAAGATCTTGGAGTTATATTTGATACGAAATTGGCATTTAATAACCATATAGAGAACATAGTTAACGAATCTCTGAAGATGTTAGGGTTCATAATTAGAATTGGAAAGGAATTTAACAATAGTACTACTCTAACAAAAATGTATTATGCCTATGTCCGATCAAAACTGGAATATGCTGCTGTGATTTGCAACCCATCACAACAGCAATACAGACACCAACTGGAAAAGATCCAATCTAAATTTATCAAATACTTGACGTAGAAGACAACGGGAATCTATCCATATTATGAAAATTATCTAACATTAATAGACAACTTCTGTATCCCTACACTTGAACAAAGGCGAAATGTGACAGATATGATATTTCTCCATAAAATAGTACAAAACCAATTTAATTGCACGGGTCTCATATTAACATTAAATTTTCATGTCCCGGCACTTAAAGCTCGTGCTAATAACTCTGGTCTGTTTTATTGCAAAAAAGCAAGGACAAACATATTATTGAAATCACCAATTTGGAGAATGTGTTCTACTTACAACAAAATATGTATCAAACATAAAGAAATATACATCTACAATATGAACTATAAGAAAACTATTGTAAATGCATTATGTAATACACCAACACTATAATTGGGCTTATGCCTGTTGTGTAGATTGCAAATAAATAAATACATTAATAAGCTAATAAATAAAATAAAATTAATAAACGAATAATATAGTTTCAAAATTGTCATGTGGCAACGGAAGTCTCTGCTTATACGACAAAAAAAATTAAAGACACTTATAAGAATTGTTTGCAATAGTGTCGATGTGATTTGTGAAAGTGAATTTTGGGTCGAAGGTAACACCAAGGTTTTTTACAGTTCCGGCCTACGAAGTTTTACACCGTCAATAGTATAAAGATCATTTATGTATTTTCCTTTTCTAGTAAATGCCATAGCTTTACATTTAGTTATATTTAGAGTAAATTTATTCACGTGGCACCAATTGTTTTACATTTTCCAAGTCTTCCTCTAGGTTTTTACACTCTTTAGGTGATTTAATTTGAAGATATTTTTAAAGAGTAGTATGGGCCCCAGTTGATCGCACTCTTGGTTATCCAATTTGGAGCCTCATAACGTTAATGCGAATGAATCAGGGATGCTTTGGCCCGGGATTGCGTCACCTATTGAAATTTTGCTTATGCTTATTCAGGGGCCATGCACGCTTGTGCGAATGTGCCAGAGGTACCTTGGCCCTGCTATAACGTCATTGAATTGGGAGTTTTGGATCAGGTGTTATGATGTTTCTTTAAAATTGCTAAAAATATGGTCTTGATAGTTCATTACGTTATGAAATAGTACAGATTTTCGAGTGTTTTTTTTTTATTTTTCGTTCCCTTTTATGGCATAAAATTTGGAGATTGTTATCTCTTTGATGAGATGGACTAACACTGGTGCAAATGATTTTTTTTTAGTTTTACGTCCCACGCTTAGGCTAAAGGAGACGGTGACGATGAGAAAGGAATGAAAGTATGGGAGAAAATTGGAGTATCCCGAGCATAATGTTGCCCACCACAAAAATACTTTCGCGGGGTTTGAACCAGGGACCCCATACAGCAGAGGTGAACGCTATACCACTGAGCCACCGCACCCCTACTGGTATGAATGAATTAGAGGTATTTGGTTCGAGCTAATATGTTCGTTTGACGTCATTGAACTGGGATTTTTAGCTTGGAGGTTATGATGGCTTTTTCGTTCCCTTTTATGGGTATAAATTACTAAAACAAGGTTTGATCTCTTTCTTGATGATCTATTACATTATGAATTACTAGATCCCAGTAATATTATAAATTAGTATTAGTATTAATATGAAACTCGAAAACTTTGGAGTTCCTCCGTGGCTAACCGGTTAGAGTATGCCCCTTTAATGTGGGAGATCAGGGTTCGATTTCCGGAAGGAGCTCATGCGGTTTGGATTTCACGTTAATTACTAGGTTTTATCCTCGCTGCTGAATGAGACGTTAAATTCAAAATCAGTTCAACTTAACTCGAAAACTTTGGTAGGAACACTTGACTTTTGGTTAAGGTTTAGTTTTCATTCACGGGACTTATGGGACTCGAACCACGATATTCAATTGTCAAAAAGTGTGTCCAGGAAAGCATACATTTATTTGAGACGCATAAAAGAGGGAGAGGGCCGGTCCCGGACTTGGTTAAATATAATAATTTATATTTTATACGTTTGTGGATTAAATAAAAGTGTTGGAAAGATTTAAAAAGCTTCTTTGTGTATTGACTTATAATCATATGTTGAAAAAGAATTGTCAACTATATCTTGTTACATATGCTTACGTATTCGTTGTCACAGTATCGTTGGCATTGTTTGTTCGAACAAGTACGGTGTTTAATTGTCAAATAGTGTGTAATGGTTTACTTTGAAAAAATATATTCATTCTTTGAGAAGGAGAAAAGGGATAAGATGAGGTTATTTTGGACCTAGTTAGTACCTCTTGTTTTCGTCTGTGACGTCACATTTACTTTTTGCTTCAAACTAATTGGTTCATTGTAATAACGATTAATTATACTCATGTAACGAGATAACGTTGAAGAGTTATTTCTTATGACAGAACAAGAACATATATGTGTAATGGTTTACTTTGAAAGGATACATTCATTCCTAGAGAAGGTAAAAGAGGGAAGTGATGGCAATAACTAAAGGAAAAACAATCATGAACTTCATACCACCCAAACTCAATTTTGGCGCTAAAGATTATACTGAAATGATTGACTGGTCGAAATGCGAAGTATCTTCTCCTGCATTGTTGCGTCGAATCAATTGTGATGAGATCACACTCCTTACACAGAGTGGTATGGTACCTGATTGGGAAGTTGTAAGATGATTCCCTTGCCACACACAAGCTGTCGAGAGACATGCAAAACTGGTAACAGAAGCAGCTGGCAAAGTATGTGGTGCTCAGTCAAGAGATGTATATATCAGGGAACTCTGCAATCCACAGATATTATGTCACACTTCAGCCAAAAATATCATTTCAAAGTGAACCCTCATTGCTAAAACAAGTGAAAAATCCACAATAAATAAAGGATTAACTAAACATATGTAAAACACACCTGCATTGGATGGTTGGTTGGGAAGGGTGTGGGTAGAACTCGAACTGCAGCCACCTCCTCGTGGTGAGTTGTGGATCATTTCTGTTTACGAATGGGCGAAGAACTGCAGATGAAATTATTTAAATTTTAAGTTCAATTTAAAGAAATATAAAAAAAGTTGCATGAACGGTTTCACAATGTTAGTTTTGCTTTCTAAACCACTCATTTAACTAAAATAATCCAAACTATGTTATACAAATGAAAAATGTTATATTTTGGAAAATAATTTTCAGTTATGTTGTAAATTAAAAATAATACAATAACTATTTTTTTTACAGTTTAATACAATTTATATTACAGAAAATAAATCATGGAATAGATTAACTATTATTTATTTATAAGACAAAATAAATTATAAATTACAAGATTTTCGTCATTTTTGTTAAATTTTAACTGCGATGCGCGAATGGAAGATGTTAACCGATTTCATTTTTTTAAAAATTTCTCTTATGAGTACCAAAGGCAACTTTTCCTCGCTATAGCGACTTAAAAAAATAAAGAAGTGTTTTCGGCCCACCATAATATATATATCACTAAAAATTAAGACACATTTAATGTTACAATAACAATGTGTTCGCCATATCTCGGCATCAAAAAATAATCTTATTGTGTTTATCTCTAGCTTCAAAACTAATATATTAGTAATGCAGGTTAACTGTAACTTGATAAATGCTATGAGATATAAATGCATACCAATAATCAAGCTCTCCATAATAGCAAATACAAAAACTACATTTATGAGCTACATACCTTGTCAATTTAAATAGCCAACAAAAACTAGAAAATAATGTTTTTGAATAGTTATATTTAAAAAATAGAAATGAAGCGCTCTATTTAAATTATAAGAAATAGAGCGTTTCATTTAATTACAAAATAATAGAAAATGAAACAGTTACATAATTTCATAACATCTCAATAATATTGCAACACAAGTTTCTAAATACAACTCTGCCTCATAACATATAAAATTTGATAGAAACATATTGAAAATTGGAAGCATTCTTTGGCATTCTTTTCCCTTGAAAATGGATCAGAACGTTTAACCTGCAGCGTTTTCTTGTCATTGTGTATTTACTATTTTCTATGATCACCCTCGTTCTTAAAATTTTTCTTAAATTACTTCTTCCTGCTTGCTTCAATACACGTAGGAATATTTAATATACGACCGCCTTTTTCAAAATAGAACGTCAGTGCTGCAATTTGAAGTTCCACTATAGATAGAAGTATAAGAATAAAGAACAAAAAATGTTTTGCTGTTTCGAGAAAACTTATATAAGAAGATGGAGCTCATCCTCTTATCTATATCTTGAACGGATGCTTCAATAATAATTGATAATTCAAATCTATACGTCATTTATCTTCATTACCATACAAGACAATTATGAACTTCTCTGAATTGTATTATATAATGTTAATAACCAATGTTATATATATCCTACAAACTTCGAGTTCCGCAATATAAAACTAAATTCACATCATACAGAGACTTTAGATACATGATTGAAGTAGACCTGAACATCGACGCTGCCTGCTTGCCGTGGCACTCAATAAACTGCCTCCCTACAGTTGACGAGCAGGTAAAGACTCTAAATTCTT
The DNA here is from genome assembly GCF_964235325.1 of Thermobia domestica. Classification (NCBI taxonomy): domain Eukaryota; kingdom Metazoa; phylum Arthropoda; class Insecta; order Zygentoma; family Lepismatidae; genus Thermobia; species Thermobia domestica. Next base: position 98,653,169 of record NC_137470.1, read on the forward strand.
TAATAATAAATTTGTATGATAGACACGCCCCTGTAGTTAAGAAAACGCGTTTCGCGACCTCCATCACCATGGTTAACCGATGAATTAAGTTCGTTAATGGCGCGGAGAGATAAAGCTTATAGAGCATACAGGAGACATGTGAAAAATAGTGATCCTTCCAGTGATAGCACAATAAGTCCCAATACAAAATTTGAAAACTATAGAATATTAAGAAACCGTTGCACTCAAGAAGTAAGGAAGGCAAAACGGCGCTTTGCCTATGAAATACTTGAATTTGAAAATAATGGAAAAGTTCTTTGGAAACGGCTAAAAGTATTAGGTGTTGGGAGAAACATAGCCAAGAACGCAGTTAACTATACGCCAGATGAATTGAACACTTTTCTCTGTCAAAGCCGTATGATACCAGCCTCCATGAAACTGCAAACAATGAATAATATTGTAGCTTCTGAAATTAACTCTATGTTCTCGTTTTCTCACGTACAGCCTGCACATGTATTTAAAGCGATCCAAAGAATTAAATCTCAAGCCACTGGTACAGATGATATTTCAATAACCATGATCAGGAAAATCCTACCGTATGTACTTAATCCTATCACTGACGTATTGAATTACTCTCTTGCCACAGGTACTTTTCCCACAGTATGGAAACTCGCTAAGGTCCGCCCACTTCCAAAAAAGAACAACGCTGACAATATCGCAGACTATCGTCCTATCAGTGTCCTTCCCGTGCTTTCAAAAGTTTTTGAATATATTGTAAATGATCAAATTCGGGAATACTTAACAACAAACAATTTATTGGATACATTTCAATCTGGTTTTCGAAGTAATCACAGCACATGCACTGCACTAGTAAACGTAACTGAGGATATAAGATGGGCTATTGATAATAGAAAACTAACGCTTCTGACTCTACTTGACTATAGTAAAGCATTTCAAACGATTGATTTTGATATATTACTTCAGAAATTATCATTATTGTTTAATTTTTCTGAACCAGTGGTTAAATGGTTTCATTCTTACCTTCACGAACGTAAACAAAGAGTAGTGTTCAATCATGATCACATATCGACATGCCATTGTATCAACAGTAGAGTGCCGCAGGGTAGCGTACTAGGTCCCCTTCTCTTTGCCCTTTTACATTAATGATCTCCCTAAAATTCTCACCTATTGTAAATACCATATTTACGCTGATGATTTTCAGTTATATGCTTCTTTTCCCCCACAAGATATTAATAATACGATTGAAAAAATAAATACTGTGTTAAACAAAATCAGCGACTGGTCTACGGCTCATGGGTTAAAATTAAATGCAACAAAATCGCAGTGCATCTTAATTGGCTCTCCAAGAATTCTCTCTTCTATTGATATCTATCAGCTCCCGAATATAAAATTGTCCAATACTGTTATTCCATTCTCCACAACTGTGAAAAATTTAGGAGTCATACTAAATCAAAATCTCTCCTGGTCAGATCAAATAAATGGAGTTTGTAAGAGAGCATTTGGTGCCCTGCATGCGTTAAATCGACTAAGAAATTTCTTACCAATATCTCTGAAGATCAAACTTGTCAAGGTACTGGTGTTTCCACATCTTGACTATTGCGACTCAGTCTATTCTGATCTAACAGAAAATCAATCAAAGCGCTTGCAAAGAGTGCAAAATGCATGCGTTAGATTTATTTTCAATATAACTTACAGGGAACATCTCACATCCTTTTATATAAAATTGTCATGGCTGACGTTAGTTGGGAGAAGAAATTTACATAATCTTACCCTATTGTACAAAATACTTACTACGTCAGAACCATCGTATCTTGCCCGTAGATTTTTATATTTATCAGACTTTCATACTAGAAGCACAAGATCACAAGATAATTTCTTACTCTCCATACCCAGTCACAATTCTGATTCATGCTCAAAATCCTTCACAGTAAGTACTACACGCCTCTGGAACAGTTTACCTCAATTAATACACAACGTTTCCACAGTTGCCAAATTTAAAAAAATCTGTAAATTCCCTTCTCTTAAGTAAAGATAAGGATACTGGTAGCTCATGAGTCATCTTCGTTTTACGAGATTATTAATAACCCAATATGAACACACAACCAATAGGTAACCTATGTTAATTTGTACAGCTTATATATTCATAGTTCTGGTACCGCTATATGATTTATGCATTTTAAGTTTCTCCGTGTTATTTTTGTTTCCTATATTGTATATTATATTCAATTTTTGTTTTTGAAGTGTTTAACTATTTTTTTTACTTAAGTAGTATATTCTTCTTTTTATGTGGTTCAATAATTTTATTTTGTAATCGTTAATATTTTCTATATATTGGTGCTTTTTTTTAAAAAAAATGTATGCACGTGGTTAAGTGCTCGGAGAAGGATGCAGAGTCTTAACTTCGTCACGTAAAAGAAGTCATAAATAAATAAATAAATAAATAAATATACAAACAACGTTGTTTTCTAACAGTGTATCTTCCGTAGTGTAAGAGCTCGCCGACCATTTAGTGTGCAACACAACACGAGTCTAAGAGAAACCTGGAACATATTAAGATGAACCACTAAAACTCCCAACTAATTGTAGCGCATTGTCGCATCAAGTTAAGGAAACTTTTGGTACGTGTATAAGCACATAACGTAGTCCTTGATGAATATACTTTAAAGTTTAATATATAAGATTTATTTTTTACAGCGTACCAATCTCCAAATTTTTATGGTCATAAGATTAGCAATTTTTCTGATTTTCAATTATTATCAACAAACGCAGTAGGTGAGTTAGAATCATTACAATGGATGTATGATATATGTAAGTCCATTTTGACACTCCTTTCGATACAATTACTGATAAAAAATACATTAAAACTGTTAATTCAATCAATACCTTGCTGGACCCACAGGATACAAAGAGGAAAGTATTAAATAGCTAATAATATAACGATAACAAGTAAACCGAAAATGCACTAATAGTTCAATGTAATTGCTAAAGTTGTAATGTAAGATTTAGAGAAATCTTAGTAATAAATAAAGTGTAACTTCCACAAATAAAAAAGCATCGCATTAAATGCCTCTTAGGACCCCTATGGTTCATTTGAGAATCAAAGTTTTAAATATACTAGTGTCTGCATTTGTTGGATATTTGCATTTTCTTAAAAATAATATAATATTATTACACTCTAATCGGAAATGAAGTTGTTTTCACTATTTCTTGTGCGTGTGAAAGTTTCACCTTATTGATAGTTGATCTTGAATTAAACAACTGCCCTGTATGCGCCAGAAAGTATCTCCCGTATCTGTTCAAATTGAAACAGAAAAAAAATAAACTGTGGTTTATTTGCACGTCATATAGTTACGTTATTTAGAACAGGGAGATGTTTGTCATGAGAATGAATGTGAATGGCCAAATGACGTTTATAGAAGAAGCATTAGAATTTGAATTGCAATTGGAATTTTTCCAACCCTAATCACACTTGACCCAACTTGTTATCGGATCAAAAATTCCAAGAGCGGGAAATGAAGGATTCCAACACCAGCTTCCTTCCGTCGGAAGAAAGGTATACATCTGAAGATAAAATTTATAGACTTAATACAATTTGTTGTTCTTGTTTGTTTCTATTATAAATTTTACAGTGTAAGGCAAACACTCGCCAGATCCTGTATCTTGTTTGACTTTGTTATTTTGCAGTGAGCCTGATGTAAAATTGACTCCATCTTTTGAGCATGAGATAAAGGTTAACATGAAATGGTTGCACCTCCCTACTGCAGTAAGTAGCAACTTCTTGATATATTATTTGCATAAAGATCTTAGATCACTTCTCTAATAGTTTCGGTCTCCTGTATGTTAATTAAAAATTAACAGCTTGGTTAAAGAGAATTACCTTCCAGACCTTGATACTATATTACAAGACGTAATATAATTGATTTACTTCTAAACATACTTTCAGTCCCAGTTTTGGGTGATATTTATTCTAATCGATTTCTCTCGAACTCGTCCTGGGTTTGAGACTCTGGAGAACGAGCTATAATTGTGGCTAAATTCGCACTTGTTCTTAACTGTGGTTTGCAATATCTAAAATTTACGCATATAACAATAATGGAGTACAGAATACTCCCAATCATGCAAATCAAGAAATACATTGCCTAGGCAACAAAGATTTTTTTGGCAATTTCATATGTTCAAACAAAAAATATAAAACTAATACATCACAACATAAACTATATTTAACGACTTTGTTTAACCATCTTTAAAAAATCATCTTTCCATTTTTTGCACATTACCACAGTATGTTCCAAAGTGGCAAGGGGGCAGGATTTCCGTAGTATTAGGACAGGGCAAATGTACTGTTGCCGATAGGTATTCTCCATGATGAATAATGTTCCTTGAGATGAAATTTACTTCCTAATTTAAAGTATATCATAATTGAATAACTATTATACTATAACCCATTCTATGTATGGAGTTTTCGGCATGCACGGAAGAGAACAACCAATCGAGGTTAGTTATTTGAAGTATGTAACTGCACTGAAAGGTAAGAAAATGATTTCTCAAGGTTTGGTGATGTACTGATTTTCCAACCTGGAAATTCAGATTATTGTAAATCGTTTAAATGTTCCATGTGAGCGATTGAAATTGCGGAAAAGGATTTCAAATTCATGCTCAAAGTAAACAACTCATTAAATGCAAGATTGAAATGAAACTCCTTAGATTCTACCCAACCTGCTTTGAGAGAGATTTTGTGAAATTGAAATAACCGATAGTGTAGCAATGAATAGATTATAGAAGACAGGTTGTCAACAGTTCTTACCGTTTCTGCTCTCTTAAGATTTATTTGAAAGTATGACTATATTTGTACTTTTTCTAGTTTTAGTGGAGAAATGCAGGAGATGACGTGCTACGATGAGACGCTAAATTTATACTGAAGCTTTCCTTGTCATTATTTGTTGCTCCTTCGCTGTCTTGCAGGCAAATTTGAAACAGGAAATGGTTAATTTCAACCATTTCTGGTTTTAGTTAATTGTGAATCTATCAACTTTAATGTGTTACTGGGGCACTCGGTGAATTAAGAAAGAAAAATGAAGAAGGCATCTCAATTATCTATCCTATTTTAATCATGTCGTTATACTGACGGAAATATCCATTCTTTTGTGCTTCCAATTTTTATGCGTAACGTAGATTGCATGCTTATAAAGCATTTATAATAAGTGTAAAGATATATACTCGAGTTTTAGTGTATGTTTGCTTTGTTTTATCTCCTCAGTTCATTGCATATAAACACATTGATGAAAATTAAATTAATCACAATTACATTTTTCATTATGATTCTGTATGAATATTATGAAGTTCTAATTGAACAAATTTGAAGAATTTTCTTAACATAAATGTAAGCTTATTCAGAACATTAACTAGTATAACTTCTCTGAGGATGCATAATACAGCTAATTTCTAGAATATCAACTTACAGTATTAAATTTTAAAAAAATAATAAAATGTTACAATTAATTGTTATAATTTTATAAACTTTTCTTCTCTTACTAATATTGCAATATAATATGATGAATTTGCTGAAACTTAAAATAAAGTTAGATTCTAAAGTAGTTATATAATTGCACAACAGATGACCATATATGGACAGTATACAGAACATATGAAAACCTGAAATGCTACATAATCTAAGTGCCAAAATTTGAAAATAATGGGATTAGGTGCGTTGCTAGTTGGTCTCAGTGCAAGTAGCCACGAAAGCGTCTTGTGTAGTTATTAAGCAGTCATTCGCTTGTGTGATTGTTATAAATGACATTATTGCAATGATATAAATAAAATCAGAGATTTTATTGACAAGCTAGAAGTATGAAAATATTTTAGGAAGAAACAGAAAAGGTCCACGATAAGTGGAAAGTGTTATATTCTACATCCCAAAAGAAGCAGTTGATACCGGACAAGAAACCACATTCTGAAGAGTTTAGATAGCTCAATATATATGTGTTAAATATATACAGTATTGTTGCAGCTCAAATTACTTGACCTATAAAAGGTATTACTCATTCCCAAATTAACGCATAATGGCATGTATTATGCGACAAGCAAAGGTACGATATCACGACACGAGTTGCACAATAAGAGATATTTATCCTTAAAGAGTATCAAATAGTTAGTAAATTGCCAAGGTATTAGCTGAAGTCCGCAAATAAGGAAAAAGTGATGGAACTTCAAAGGCAACATTTGAGTCAATTTCAAACACAAGAAAAAAGCGTTTATTCCGTCTCTCCTATGTATTTGGGAAGGGAAGATAGCGATTCGAATGACATGTTGAAGCCATACGGTTAGTGTGGAGAATAGAAAGGATAAAAAAATATAACCCAAAGCAGTTTACACAATGTGCACATCTTACAATGGCCATCGACTCGCAGTGGTAACACAATTCAGTGATAAGGGAGTCGAAACAGTACTGAATGGGCGTCTGGAACGCTTCCTCTTCGATATTAAGGTATCCTGCTTTTTAGAAAGCACATCAAATCACGTTACGGAACAGAGGGGCACAAAACTGATACCGCGTAAACGATTGGAGGTTCAAGAACTTGTCACGGTGTCAGATGTTCGTATCTTGCGATTGTGTCAGTGACTAGTTTCATTAAGTTCTTGGAAGGGCGGAAAAATTACACTTTCAGGGGCTGCACTAGCCTTATGCACGCAGCCGGGATCAGTTTCTTTGTGAATTTGACATTCACAGGAACAAATTTGAAGGTTTTGTTAGTTGTTGTAAGAAGCGAATATTGCACAAACTACTTTTGTTAAGATCATTCTAACTTTTCTAATTTCCACATCAACTGTGTGGCTTGAGCATGTCACTTGAATCGCTATCTGACTTAAAAATATTGAATACGTAGGTAAGACGGAAGAACCGCTTCCTTAATCGGTTTGCCATAGACAACACGTTATTTTTATATCCTATCACCTTTTTTCCGTGTTGGCAAACTGCAGCTAATAAATTGGTAATTAATTAACAACTTGTTCTTTAAGAACATATAGCTCCTATTGTCCAACTCGAGTCCTGATATCCTCCCCTTTGCTTGTGAGATAGCTGACTTCTTACAATTTCAACATTCATATTAATGATACTAATGATGCAATAATAAGTGTATGATATGAGGGTCAGATACGGTAAATAGATGTCCTGCAGTTGATACCATAAACAAAGGTTTGCTGTCATCTTATGAGAAAGCTGGTCATTTGTAGCGACAACTGCGCTAAGCAAATTTAAAGAAAAATGTTGATTTTCCTAAACACTTTTCTAGTGTCTTTGGGGTCATTCGAGTCCATAGAGCACAAATTATTGGTGCCATGCCACAGTTTGTCTGCAGGAGGCCGGAACTTAACTATTATTGAAAAAGCCAAAGATTCCAAGATGCAGACTGTTGCAGACTTAGATAAAGTCATTTCTAGCAGCAAGATACACAAGCTGCAATTGCTCTTCTACAATTTTATTATTATTTCTGGGGTAGTTAACGTCTCTTCTTGTCTGTTTTCTGGTGAACCTTTAGCTCAAAGAGAGTTGACGCTCAGTGCATTTTGTTGTTGTGCTTACACACCTTTGTAAATAACTTTGAAGAGTCCAGTGGACTTTTCCACCTGATTGCTGTTTTATTTGCTTTCTTAGAGAATGACTCTCTTTTTTTAAAATACCCATTTGAGCACGTAATTCGAATTCAATCTGGACTTTATACTATTTGTATGTTCGTCACATTACTCAACAGTTTCCAACAAATAAAAGCAGCAAAAACGTAACAGATTTGATTCAAATTTTGTCAGCTTTATGACAGGATTGAATAGAATTTACACAAATGTTGGCCAAAGTAAAGAAACAATAACTGACAAAGGTATTTACATTCACCACTTGAGGTTTTCGATACGATGTATCATCAAAGCATGACGTTAGTTATTTGATCATTAGTTACTTGTTTTTTACCTAGCAGTTGTTTGTCAACAAATTTACCTTGGTGTCAATAAAACCGTGAATTGTCACATTCTTATATGCACAATTTTGCATACTTTAAAAAAGCAAGTTCAATGAGCATGATTTTGCCTGGACACAATTTATTTTATTTAAAAAACTCTGAAACATCGATAATGTGTTCAATAGGGTGGAACGAAAAAAAGGAGTTTTGATTTTTAATTTGTAATAGCACGGAAAAGTTGCCTTTTGGTGTAGATAAGATAAAAATGAAATCTGAAAAATATTGGAGCACGTCTTGAGATGCCGCAAGGACGATAAAGTTTCATAAAATTGCAATTTTTGCTACATTTTATTTTTTTTAAAAAAAGTTGTCATATATTTTTTTTATTTCAAATACTGTCAAATAAGCTACTTTATGTCAAAAAGACACACACATATATATTTTATCTTTTTGGATTAAGTCTTGAGGTGCCGTAAGACCAATAAAATTTTGTAAAAACACACTTTAAGCTAAATTTAGTGACATTTTGCCAATAGGAGTGTGCAACAGTATTTCCGTGTGACAAACTCAGATTAGGTGTCAGTAGTTTTGTTGAATTCAGTTGAGTTGGCGTCTATTGTGTAACAGAACAACGTAATATTTTGTTAGTTTGTGTGCAACTTTATTGTTGTGAGTTAAAATGGCGCAGTCTAAGCAAGTGAATACAATACCAATGTCGGAATGTCCTATAATTTGAAGATTAAGTGATTTGTGTGAAGTTGTACTGCCTACTTACGAAGATGTAATAAAGTGCTACTGTTTTATTAGACATAACTTCAAAGTTGCGTCAGGGAAGTATCCTATTGTAAGTGAAATATGTGACTTGAGTTCCTAAAATAGAACAAATATGGTCAAGAGCTTCTATTCCCACTGTTTCTAACCTTAGAGTTTTACAATTGATGAAAGTTAGTCATGCTAAATATGGGCATTTATTAATGTCTAAAAGTAGAAAAGAGTCAGATAAGTTTGACTCGAACCTCACAAAATTTAGATAAGCTAAATGTTTATTTGATATTGCTGCCTACAAGTGTCAAAACTTTGATACTTGTAGTTGTATAGAAGAAATAAAAGCACGCGTTTTAGAACAAGACTTTCGAAAAGATCAACGCTCTACCAGGAAAATGGTTATGAGTAATGTTGATAGAGCTATCACAAGCGCTTTGAAGAAGAAAGAAGCAAGTAAAAGTAAAGAAATACAGAAAACAGTTAAGTTTAATCAAAAACGGACACAAAGTAGTAGTGTAACTGAAACGGTTACTGACGACATTGACAGCACTGAAGACCAAATAGACCTGACTTTTAAAGAGCAGCTACCAGGCTATTTTAAACTGAAAAAAAGATAAAAAGATAAGCACTCAAATGCGTATGAAATTAAGAGGGCAGACTACTAAATATTTTTGAAAAATTAGTAATTTTTCTTTTGCCCGTTTTTCGTAAGTGGAAAGACGTAATAAAATGTAACTTACCACAATAATAGATAATGTTATTCTACACCCGAAAATATGAAGCGGAAGAATTTTCAGTGTTGCAATCCATAGAAATTACAGTGTGACCAGAATTTGAATTACTCAAAAATCAAGGTAAAGGCAGCGACTAGAAAAATGAACTCAACGGTAATTGATGATTTATCATGCTGTCTATGTTCTTTGTTTACTACTTTTGAAATAATGTTTCTATTTATTTTGTAATGACTTATTTATTTTGTAATAATTTATGTAAGGTTTATAAAATAAATAGAAATATTATTTAAAAAGTAGTAAACAAGGAACATAGACAGCATGATACGTAATCAATTACCGTTGAGTTCATTTTTCTAGTCGCTGCCTTAACCTAGATTTTTGAGTAATTCAAATTCTGGTCACACTGTAATTTCTATGGATGGAAACACTGAAAATTCTTCCGATTCGTATTTTCGGATGTAGAATAACATTATCTATTACTGTGGTAAGTTACATTTTATTACCTCTTTCCACTTACGAAAAACGGGCAAAAGAAAAAATATTACTCTTTCAAAAATATTTAGTAGTCTGCAGCCTTAACAATATTCTTTATCAGATAATTGAAAATAAGGATTGTTTTTTGATGACAGAAAAGACAAATCAATTGTTCAAGAAAAGAAAGGAAGTAAGTTATACAAAAACGTATTTCAGAAGAGCACGCTTCACTAACAGAGGAACCAAACTCAAAGTTTTTAGGCCACGTAACACCTAAATCTGGCACTGGAAAGGACATAGACGACAGTATACTGGAGTTTTTTTGAGGATAGAGAACACAACGAACAATTTTTGAACTGTACCGTTATTGGGTGTGATGGAACCGTTGTAAATACTGAACATAATAATGATGTGATTTCTTCGATGGAAAATAAAATAGGAACACTTTATAAAGGTTAGTTTGTTTGTTCCAAGGAAATGAGCTGCATTTGCGACATCTTTTCTATCATTTAGATAGTAAAACGAAGGGACCCAATGAATTTAAAGGCGAAATAGGTCAGCAGCTGCAAAACTGTACTAATCTTGCTGTGGTTACTTTCTTGACAATTGAAAATAACCTTCCTCTTTTGGAGAACATAAATGATTTCAAGTACGGATCGAAAGTATTTGTTGGATATGTGTATCGCTGTATCAAGTGGAAATCTTTCGCTAGATTTATCTTTAAGAAACCCTGGAAAACTTGTTCACTCCAGGTGGCTTACATTAACAAACCGTATACTTAGATTGTATGTGGCAACTGAGAACCTTTAGACTCCAGCTGAGTACATTGTAAAAGTGTATGCACCTATGTGGTTTAACATTAAGTTGAAACCTTCATGTACTTATAGTTCCAAACATCTATTTAAGCTTATCTCATATTCACGCTATCTCTCTGATAATTTCAAGAACGTTCTTGATCCAGTTATTCAAAGAAATGGATACTTTGCTGCTGCAGAAAATCTCCTTTTGTCCATGCTATGTGATGAGTGCAAAAATGTAAGAAAACTCGGTTTACGACGTGTTTTAAAAGCAAGAACAGAAAATAGAGTCGGATTCAGGAAGTTTAAAGTTCCACAAATAATCTTTGACGCAAAGTTTGTATCGACGTAATATCATGGACTGAAAATGACGTAACTGAACCCCCCTTAGTAAAACATGTTCCCAGTACTTCTCTCAAAGACTTTATACGGAAGACTTCTGAAGCTCAACCAAATAGTCAAGTGGACCTGCTCATCGACTTTCCCCGGCATCCTTATTACACGCAAACAGTGAAAAGAGTTGTGAAACTGGTGACCGAATCGGCTCAAAATGTCTGTGGTTCATTCGCAAGCGAAGGATATATAAGACCAAAAATTGACTCCGTGAGAACATACCAAAATTTGATTTAAAAAAAATAATGTGTCAATGAAGTAGAAACAAACATTTTGCAGCTGTAACATTTGTAATCATTGTGGGTATTTTAAACGATAAAAAATGAACTTTCATTGTCTTTAAAAGTGTATTAGGATATTTTTTAAGGTGTATTCTAATAAAAAAAATATATAATTGATTCCACGAGCTTTTATTTCAACCTCATTTACTACTATTTCTTACAGCAAAAATAGTTCCCAAAAATTTAAAAATCAGCAAAAATACAAACATTTTCACAATAATGTTTTTAAATTATATTTTGTAATTAATATTTTTTTCAATTCTAATACTCATATACGAATTCACAACTATCTTTTGTAGCATTATATGTACAAGAAAACCATAAAAAATATTTTATCAACGTTTATAATTTTTCAATTTTTAATTTATTTTTACAAACTTCAAGCTCTTTGCGGCACCTCAAGATGTTGCAGTATAACAACCAAATTTTTTCTTCTTCTTTTTGAACCTAAAAGGCAACTTTTCCGCACTATTACACAACTTTAAAAAAATAAAAAAAATAAAAAAGGCCATTTTCGTTCCACCCTAGTGTTCAGCTTTGAGCATTGATTGTATATTTTGTCTTCTACAAATAACCCAAAATTAATAACTATACTTGTTAATCAAGTGAAATGTAACTTTAATCAGAACTTAAAAATTTGTTTTTTTTTCTTGTTAGTGTCCAAAGACTATATTTTTTCAAAGCACAAACTTTTCTTTTGAGATAAAAAAGCATAGTTTCTTTCCATATAGAACTTGTTAATATTTCGTGAAGTAAATCTAAGTTTTAATTAATTTATTATAACCCTATAAACGTAAATTAATTTAAAAATTATATAATTCTGTATCTAGTCACGAAACCTTTCCATTCTTATTTTCTTCTTTGTGTTTGCAGAACGCTTGTCACATTTCTGTGCAACAGCTTTATTCATAGCTAAACTTACGATATAAAATACATATGAAATAGAACATGATAACAAATAATAAATCAAATAAATTAAAATACGGTGAAAATGGAAAGAATGTTTTTATGTAATTAATTTACAGTATAATGCACTAGCAGAAGGTCATAGTGCTTATCATTATACTTTCCACTATTACCACTGATTTTGCAAATAACACTTTACTTTAGTTGCAACTGATATTTTGTGGATCCGATTTTGTTGTTTGGGTTGCTTGAATGAATTATATATTCCCATAAGATTGCCACACAGTATTCCCTTTTGTTATTGTACTTGAACCCAATTCTATCAATTCACAAAAAAAGAGATTAGTTTTTGCTCTACACGAATAACATTATAATCACAATAAATCACATATGAAGTTCTCGCTCAGACCTTGTGTTAATTGGCTTTTGATTTGACGTCGCTAATATACAACATTATTTCATTCCCGTACTATATAATGTTAACGAAAATATGTTTTCGTAAAAATCCTTCGTCTGCTCATATTTAGAACTAACGTAGAAATATATGTTGAATGCTGCATGCATTTTAAACTAAACTAAAGAATTTGTCAGAACCTTGCTTATGCTTCTCAAGGCTCCGTTTAAATCATATACAGTCATTAAATAGAAAAATACAGTCTGTCACAAAAAAGCGCCACTTTGAAAAAAAACTGTAATATTGTTAATTACAGCCCTATTTTGCACACCTCGCTGGCCACACACTGTTCAACTGATCTTTTAATAATTCCCCAATTTTTATGTTGTGCCAGCGTAGTACATATAAGAGCATTATATGGAAACACTGAGTTTTATATATTAAGGGAGCTTATAATCCAGAAATTAAATTTAATGCATATATTTTATTATAATAATATTGTGAAAAGTTTATCACTAAACGGTAGGAAAGTTATTGAAAGTAAATGAAAAACGAAAATTGCTTATACCACAGTACGTATGACACTTCAGTCTTTTACTACACCGTCACGGGCAGGTCTCAATGCTACAAACGAACGAGATATGACGTTCACAAGTGCTTCAATTGATGTAATATCCTGTTCGAGGTACCAGATTCGAACCAGTTCCCTAGTGATTTGTCTCCTAGGCTGACATATCTTCCCATGTACTTTTTGTGACATAATATGCCACAAATTATATATAGGATTCATATCCGGAGAATTTGGTGGCCACCATAATCTTGGGAAATTCATACTTTCAAACCAGTCCGCTACACTCCGTGCTTTGTGACACGGAGCATTCCCGTCTTGGAAAATAAATCAACTCAAATTATTACCTGAGAAATAGTCACCAGGTGGTAACTTTCGGTTCAAAATGTCAATGTAATATGCCGCAGTAACTTGTTTATTCCAAAATTGAATTAATTCCACTGCATTTGGAATAATGCATCTCCACAACATCATTACATCTCATTAAACCTCCGTCTTTTGGAAACGGACTTTTCTACATTTTCCCATTTTCTCATCCGAAATTCCATTCCACTGTCATTTCTAACCATCACAAACGTCTTCTCATCGAACAAAATTACGTGCCGCCACTGTTCATCACTCCTTGCACCGTGTCTACTCACAAATTCTCTTCTAGCGTTTACATGTTTATCAGTTAAAAGAGTTCTTTGTTAGTTTTCTTATGTAACCGTGTTTCATTAAATCATCTGACAAAAGTCATCCGGATTATGTTATAACCTGATTTGAAATAAATATCGGCTGCATTTCATGCCCTAGAAGGCTATGTCTGATACAGCCAAGCGAAAAACTTCTTGATCCAATCTCACAGTTGTTTTCATTTTCTGCCATACCGTTCTCACTCAGAAGACATACCATGCTCTTCTTGCTTCTGTATTATTCTACCAAAGATAGTATCATGCATACCTAGAAATTTGTCAATTTGTCTATTTGAGTAGCCCTCACTTCGCAATATCAGAATTCGTCTTTGTTTACAAAGGCTTGTGTCACACACTTTTATCATATTTCGAGATTCTAGGGAATAATGAGATTCTTCAACGTCTTATAATGTATTTGAAGTACTTCCGTTTACAATGTAAAGAAAAGAAACATTCAATAATATGTAATTTTTATTATAATTTCACTTTATTCCGCTCCAGAAAAGCATACAAAATGAGCATTGTAAGTCTCAACCAGAGTTGGCGTGAGTCAATGAAAACTTGACCCACGTCTCACTGACCCACCACGCATCGTGACCCACTCTGACCCATTCTCATCCACCATGGCTCACTAAGAACCACTCTCATCCACTGTTACCTACTCTGACTCACGAAAATCCATCGTCATCAACTCTGACACATGATCCATTCTACTGATTAAAGAATTTACATTTGTAATAAAAGAAGACCGTGAAATTGTCACTAATCGGAGTTTGAATTTCTACGGTCAATCGCTCAAGCACCACTCTGTTACAATAACGGTGGATCTGGCCTTTACGATATAACATTGTAAAGTGTTTGTCAGTGAGGAAATCGAAGCACTTCGTGGTGGGGGGAAATTAGTGTGTGACTAAAATATACTTGTATTAAGAGAGTATTCTTGCAGGTGTTAGTTTCTTAACGCATTCCAAACGAAACTTCTATTCGCAGGAAAATACCCCTGTACACTTATGTTCAAAATGATTTTCCCATATCTATAACCGTCTTCTTTTAAGAATATAATTTGATAATGATTTTGCAGGGTACTTTTAATATAATATAAATATAAACACGAAAATTAGGATGAGTAAAACAAAATGTAGATGAATGGACACGAAAGTTTTATTTTCGTTTTATTGTTCTTATTTACTTCTTTTTTGACATGAAATTTGCCACGTACATGTGTTTGACGATTATACACATACTAACATTATAAGAAATACCGGGATAATTCGTTATCAAATTATATTCTTGCAACAACATATTTATAGACATGCGACAGTAATTTTGAATATGGGTGTACAATATGGAACAGGTTACGATTTCTTAGTTCACAGTATTTTTCTCCAAAAGACTTGAAAAAAACAGTTTTTTTACAACATATAAAGGTCCTGGGGTACTCTCTCTGAGAGCATCTCCAGAAAGTATGTTAATATTTGTATTTTTTAGACACCACGTTAAATTTAAGTTGCAAATATGTATGATTGTAATTATTTTGAATATTTATTCAAAGTAGTTTACCTTTTGGTTTACAAAAAGGAAAGGACAGACATTAAAAATTCGGTACAAAGTTGAATTACTATTATTTATCTGTTCTCTGTTCTCTTTTTTCTTTATTTTCCTTTTTTATATTATACTCACTGATGTTTTACTAATATGTAAACCTATTGTAATTGGGATTTATTTCCTGTAATAGGTACAAATAAATAAATAAATAAATAAATAAATAACACAAATAAGTAATACAAGTATACATTTTCCATAACGCGTAATTTGCAACCTTAAAACAAATCTGAAATCGAGTTCATTTCCTGTTGGCTTCCACGACGTTTCAATAGTAAATCATCCGCAGCGGAATGATGTCCATTCTTCAGCCAAGAAATAACTATCTCATCTACTTTACGCTTGTCTAACGGTGGGTCATTAACATTGCTGAACAAGTTAGACAATATTTGAGCACCTAGTCTATTTCTAATATCAGTCATCTGTAGATTCATAGGGGGAAATCTCCGTTTGCACTCTGTCGCGGAAATTGATAATACTTCTACCCGTTGTAGAAATTTCTGCATCTCCTCATCGACAATCTGCTTCTTAGACTTACGTCTGATAACGATTTTTCTCGGTCAGCTTTGAAATAATCAGCAAGAAGTATCACCTGTCTATTACCAGACAACATCTTTTCCATATCGACCATGTCAGTTGATAACGTCGACTTATGGAGAACAGAAACTTTATCTCCCACACCTTTGATAGGAAATCTTGTGCATAAATTATCTATTTAAGCCTGATAAACTGACTATTTCTTATTTGTTTATAAATTTAATTTTTGTAATTACACATGGGGGTTTGATGTCATTACCAACTTTCCTTCCCCCCTAGAAGGCAAAAGGGAACGAGGTTTCAGAGAGGTGCTCAGAGAGGCCTCGGAATTTCCCCTTCTTTCCCTTTAATTACAACGCTGCTCTTTGTCATGGACAAATTACGATGAATTTCAATTAAATTATCATAGTATAATTATTTTCTTGTTGAATTATCGATACTTTTCAGTGGAAAAAGGAATGAAAATTGAAAGTCCTAAATCGAGGTAAGTAGGGCAACGTAAAGGAAAAATGGTAAAATTTTCCATATAAGTATGCGTACAATCCAAACTTAAAATTTCCGTGTAATTAAACTTGCAGTACCAATTTTATGTCTATTTTTGTCACAACTTTATGAGTTGATTGCCCTGTGCTGTAAGTGCTCCATATAGTAAACATAAGCTTCAGCAATTATTATAGTAGAAAGGAATGGGTATATGAAGGGAAGCACTGTATTTTTTGTCTCTGATTTTTCTTAACTAATATCGATAGTTTTTGATCATTTTTACAAACCAACTCACTATCAATTTTCCATATACAGAAACTGAAATAAGGGAGAATTTAAAAAAAAAATGCTAGGACACCTTCTGTTTATTTTCAATAAAGAGTTAATACACTGAATTTCAGCTCCGTAAGTCTAACGGCTTGCGAGATACTATTTTTTTCGCAAAAATTCGGATCCTCACTACCTCCTTAAGATATGTATTATAATGAAAGCAATATAACATCCCAGTTTGGATTAAGGCCTATCTATATACCAAAAGTAATTTCATTTGACATTGCGATTTGGCCGTGATGATCAGGCACGCATAGTTACATTGAATTTTTTATATAATAATTTGTATATTACAGTGATTCAAAAATATATTTTTCCAGTAGCTAGCTTCTCTAAAAACTCACAGGTCTCGAAAGCCAAGTAGTAGCGTAAGTCCTATTGTTATTATTACAATTACCTACCTCTATGGCTTATGGACCCCGGAGGTTCAGTGCCGCGTTCACAAAAGCTCTCCACTGACTTCTATCCTTAGCTAATTGCGTCCAGTTTCTACTTTGTATTCCTATCTCTGCGAGATCCATCTTAATATTGTCCTCCCATCTGCGCCTAGGTCTTCCTAATGGTCGTTTTCCTATGGGTCTACCAGTCAAGACTTTGAAAGCGTTTCTACTTTCTTCCATTCTAGCTACATGACCTGCCCACCTAAACCTCCTAGACTTCACGACCCTAACAATGTTGGGTAAACCGTATAAACTATGTAGTTCCTCGTTATGAAGCTTCCGCCATTCCCCATTCTCGTTCCTCTTGGGTCCGAATATTCTTCTCAGGATCCTGTTCTCAAATACTTTCAGTCTATGTTCTTCCCTCAGAGTAAGTGACCATGTTTCACAACCATACAGAACAACAGACATAATTATCGTTTTATATATTTTAAGCTTCAAATTCCTGGACAGTTATTATTACAATTACAAATATCAAGTCCAAAAGTGCCTGAAGTTCTTTTTCCACTTAGATATAGCCTACTCACCTCAGGCAAGTATGTAGAAACAAATGGAGAAGGAAGGGAAATAGTCTTGAAAGTAAAACGCACACTTTAGCAGTGTTCAGAAGATACTGTCTACAATGCAGTGAGCAGAGTGGGTCGGTAGGTCAGACCGAGTCGGTGGGTCGCAGTGGGTCAAGGTGGGTGGTGGGTCGCAGTAGGTCACGGTAGGTGGTGGGTCGCAGTGGATCCCGGTGGGTGGTGGTCGCAGTGGGTCATGGTGGGTGACAGTGGGTCACATGCTGTTCTCCCAAGACCCACTGATACACCCATAAAACTTCACATATTTCAGCCACTGACAAACATACCCACTGACCTACTTCATCTCATATTAATTACAGAGCCACCAAATCGAGAATATCTGAACCACTGCAACGCAAAATACTGCTCTTACCCTCCCCAAACTTAGAGTTAGTTGGAAAACCCAAGTAGATACCACTATGCCACGGAATGGCTTATTTAAATAGTAAATATAATGAAACCCTTGCGGTTGCTCTGAATGGTGCTATTTTTTGTGACAGACTGTACATTTGATTATTTTTTTAAATGAAGTTTATTTGTTAAAATTGAAAATTAGCAATTCGCATAATTGTAAGCGTAATTATGTCAATTCCTCTACTTATATGTATCACTTCAGTATCATTTCCAACTATTACTTCCAGCAAAATTGAAATACTTATGAATATGATTAGGGATAGGCACGAGCGAGTTCGAGCGAGTTTTCTTTGAAACTGAGCTTGAAAAATCTCCTTCAACTCGACTCGAAACTCGACTCGAATTTCGTTCGAGTTTCAAGTCGAGTGGAGCCAAAACGAGCCAAATCGAGCCGAATCGTGTGTGTAGTTCAAGTACTATCTTAAAGTATCTTACATATACAATACAATTATTATCAATAATACTACTACTACCACTACCACTTTATTATTATTATTATTATTATTATTATTATTATTATTATTGTTATTATTATTATTATTATTATTATTATTATGGCCGCCATGTCTCAGTGGTAGAGCTTTTAGCTCTGTGCATGGGGTCCCGGGTTCATTTCCTGCTCCGCCAACTGAACTTTGTGGTGGACAAACACCGTGTGCGTGGCTTTCCTCGAGGCTCTCCCGTTTCTTCCTATTTTATACATTCCACCATTTTATTCATTTCTCATCATCTTCGTCGCCTTTAGCCTAGCTAAAACTCAAATATTTATTATTATTACAGCGTTTTTTCCTTCACAATCGGGAGGTCTCATGTTCGAATCCAGAATTCGGTATCCTGACTGAGATTTTCCAGAGTTTTCCTCAGTTACACTAGGTCAATATTGGGATAGTTCCTTAAACTACAGGCCCTGGCTGTCATCCTTACATTTTCTTTCCCAATGTTGTTTTGTTGAGTGCTCCAGTGTAAAATGGCCACTGAGATTATATCTGATAGCCGTAAGTATTATATATATCGTTCACTTAATTCTGCAATGGATAGGTGATGGTGGGCATGTAGTCATACGTTTCTACTTCCAGGTGCATGTACATTTCCTAAAAGACTACCACTTTTGCGATACCTTTTCGATACGAAACAGTTACAAACTTTGTTCCTTAGACTATCGTCGTGATCTGTATATGAGTAACTTTAGACTTACAATCTGTGCTACATTCGCGAAGTGTTCTCTCGGGATTCGTGTAAAATTGATTCACATGCAGTTCTCAGCGACCCAATGCGTATTTTACTAATTTTAACGGCCCATACGTAATTTGCATATTTATGGGCCTTCATATATCCGGAATTCAATAATTCACTTACTATAACGCTCGAGCTAGAGGTCTGCATGGGCCGGGTCTTTTTTAGCCCGGGCTCGACCCGGCCCGACCCGTGAATTTACAATACAAGGCCCGACCCGAGTTCGAAATATGTTTTATGATTTAGGACCGAGCCTGGCCCGAGCTCGTGTGATAATCAAATGAGCCCGAAACAAGTCCGAATTACAGAAACTTAATAATTAACGCAAAATTGCATTTTATTTACAGCAATTAGAAGTTAAAATTTGCAGTTGTATTTTAAAAGTTCTCCAGAATGAACTGTGCAATATATATCGTTCTACAGTATTTACAAAGTTAGGACAGAGAAATATGATTGTATATTTAAAAATTCACGGCCCGAGCGTGGCGCAGGCTCGAAGTGATATATGCTTTGTAGGTCCGACCCGTGAACACCTCTAGCTAGGCCACAAAATTGTTTCTAGTTTATTTATATGGAACTGGAGATGGATATCGGCATATGCAAAACAAATTGGATCAAATATTGGATCAAAGAATTGTTATAAATGAATATTAGTCTATTTTACTGAGTAAATAGGCAGAACGATATAGAGGAGAGATTTGATTCGGGTAAGCACAACAATGGTTTGTGATTGAGGAAGACAAAATTATGTATATAACCTTGTTATCCGAAATAAGATAAATTAATCTACATTGTAGATATTATTATTATTATTATTATTATTATTATTATTATTATTATTATTATTATTATTATCAATATTTCGTGAAAGCAGAGAAATGAACTTGGTTTTCCAATTAATTTTGTAAATAGCTGTTTGATTCTTCCTGTTATTTGAGGAGTGTATTCAGCTGCAAATTCTGACTACCATAGCTTGGCTCAAATAAATGACAAACTGCCTCAGAAAAGTAATATTGTTCTTTTTCCTTTTTTATTGCATACTATAAACTACAACTATTCAGTAAAGAAAAGTCTGAACCTCTGAACGGACCTCTGATTACATATTCCGTTTGGTGGTAACTTGTTTACTTGCAGAGTTGGAGGGCTGTTGAACAATAAACCACACGTGTTCAGTTGTAGTCCAGTCTAAATCTACAATGGAGGTTTGTAAAATAAAGAAGATAAATAGAAGAGAATAAAAGATAATTTTTCGGCCACACAAAATATTAGGGAGCGAAGTCAGCACTTTATTTACCATGATATGGGAGTATTGAGCGAGCATAACGATAAGTGTCACTTCCGATAAAATTGAGTTATTAAATGGAATCAATTGGCATCGAACCACAGAAGCAGCTTGTTCGATATGTATCTTTGTATCGAATTGCATGGGAATGATGAACTTTATTTTCATACTTACTCGAAAGCTAGAAAATGTGGCATACCGTTATGTGTCCTCGAGCTGTCCATACTAGTATACAAATAACAACATTGTTATCCAAAAGAGGCTTTTTGCAGATATAATATATCCTATTAATAATGAAAATATTGATGTTCTTGGCCAGCTTAAGAACCAGTAAATAATAATAATAATAATAATAATAATAATAATAATAATAATAATAATAATAATAATAATAATAATAATAATGTAGGCTTCAACAATCTAGGAACTAAATGACAATTATTCTTCTCGCAAGAAATTCTAAATATGAGGAATTTAAAAATACCATACGAAAATTCGACAGCTAAAAACAATATAGGAATATTACGAAAGAGTATTATGAAGGTAATTTAAAGTATGATTTCTTTTGTCACTAGGACTCTTTATAATGATTGATACTAACATAAAAAGAGACTAACACTGCTGCTAAATGAATGCTAATACTGAAAATTTAGTAATTTCTCCATATATGATAAGATATTCAGAAAAGTGATCAATTTTGAATTATCCCTTTTATTAATCATTCATAATATGAGTCATTTCAACACAGCTTTGCACAGTTACAAAGATGAAGACAACGAGATTTAATGTTGATATTTATGGTTGGAGGGGGTAATTCGAGATGTATGATAAAATATTGGAAAATATGGTAAATTTTAAGTTTACGTATTAACTAAGTAATTAATTATTCATAACGTGAGAGTTGCTTCAACACGGCTATAGTATACCACAAGATAAATTGATATCGACATCAATTTGATTAAATAGGGGTTACATGAGACATATCCTGAAGAGGCCTACAGTATATCCATCTTAGAATACCCCGGCAACCCTGTAATTTTTCTGTTCTGGAAGTAGCAGTAATTTGAATCACCGCGGTGCTCGGCCGGGGTTTAGAGTTGTCAGTGGCTCGAGTGTTATGGCTCACAGCTCACTATCGAGCCGAACCGAGAAGTGAGCCGAGTCAACACCTCACCAAACCGAGCCGGCAAAAGCCGATGGCTCACCTGAGCAGAACCGAAATGAGTCGGTGGCTCATCCCAACCTAGCCGGCTCAGGCCATCGGCTCAATTGAGGCAAGCCGATGGTTCATCCCAACCGAACCGGCTCGACCTGTTCACTCAGTTGAACCGAGCCGAGCCGGTTGAGATTACTACCCAGGATGGGCTTTTTCTTAGGTTCAGAAATTCGACCGTACAGGTCTCAGCCTTGATGGTAAGAACTATAATATATACCTATATTGGTGCTCACGACATTTGAGGCTGTCTCTTTATATATATTGTCGTCTCGGTATCGACATCCTTATCGTTAACGTTAAGGAGACTAGATGTAAGCAGTGTCCTCACTCGTGACCAACACTAAAAGTATTCCACATTACGGCTTATATGTTTCATGGCTTTCGTTTTCCAGTTCAATCAGGCCATGATTTCAAAACGAGATAAAACGAGCTGAACGAGCGAGCCATGTATCAAACTCGACTCGGCTCGACTCGAAACTCGATCTCAAAAACAATAACTCGGCTGGGAACTCTACTCGAGAAAGCTACCTTTGACTCCGCTCGAAACTCGACTCGAATTCGAGTCGAATAGAGTTTCAGCTCGACTCGTGCCCATCCCTAAATATGATACTGGAATTTAAAAGTTAAAAGAGTATCATATCATTTCCTTTCCTAACGCAGTAATTTTCATCATTATTCCTAATTTCACCAGTCGTCAATACATTAATTCACATATTTATTTCCCAAATTATTCCCTTCACGGACCTTCACACTGTATTCGTGATGTTTATTTACAAGAACACGTATATGTTGTTTCAAATTCATAAATTATATAGATATGCAAAGTTATATTAATACTTTCTATCCTAGGTTCGAGTCAGACTCGTTTGGTATGTTTATTATAAAACGCCGGAGCCCGAGTCTAATTCATTTTTTATCTTTTACATAATAGCCCTTATGTAACTTATTATGTGTTTCTATCGGTTGTCGACTGTCTTGAATACTTACTGAGACTCAGTTCTTGAGGAAATACTCTTCAACTGACCTTAAGGGAAGAGTAAATGAACTTTTGCACGTTCATTGTTGTGATCAACTTTCTGCGTTTGGATGCAGCATGCTCGACAATAAAGTAGAATAATTTCTTTCGAAAACCATTCAACTTTACAGAACTTATCTTGATGAAGCAAGTAAAATGAATATAGGAGAAATATCAAAAAATTTAGAACAGTACAGTTTAGATCCCGTTCGGAAGTTCAAATTGACGGTTCGGATTTAGATCCTGACTTAGAATTATAAAAATCAGGTGAGTATATGAGTAGGGACGTACTGTGGAAAATCAGGGCCGAAAGTATACGACGGCTACCTCCCATCCCCGTACATATGAGTGAAGTCGACAGACCAGCCGTGAAACGCCACGATGGTTGTCGAGAAGCAGAAGAAAATTTTCAAAAATAAATCCTGCTTTTCATTGATTTTGAGCATTTTTTATTACTTTTTCCGCCATTATATATATATATATATATATATATATATATATATATATATATATATATATATATATATATATATATATATGTGTGTGTGTGTGTGTGTGTGTGTGTATTACTTCTCTTTTTTCCTCCCGAAATTTGCACCCTTTACTTCGGCTCCTTTGAATCGCACGGTACAGTATATGAGAACACCAATATAAAAATATTTGCATTGTTACCACGCAGAAAGTAACTTTCTCACTCGTCCCATAGTAACAAAAACGTTATGTGGCGCGCAGCGACTGCATTGTAGTGAGAGAGTATGGTCCTAGCATGTTGCATGCGCCAGCAGAATTTTCCTAGTGCTCTCAGAAGTGTTTCCTACTCCAGCTCCAGCCGGGTGTGAAGTGCGAGCAACTATAAAGTTTTTGAACGCACAGGGCATAGCGCCGTTTGAAATAAATCGACCTAACGCCATGAGCTAGCAAATGGTGCGTTGCTGGAGAAGACAATTTGCTGCATGACGCGAAAATGAGCATGATGAGGAGCGCAGTGGCAGGTCAACCGTCATCGTTGACGACTTTGTGGATCTTGTTCACGAAAGCACTTTGTAGAATCGTCGCTTCACAACAACGGAACTCAGTGCTCAGTTCAACCAGATTTCCCGCTCCTTATTACACACCATTGCCATTTCTTGCACTTCACACCCATCGGGACTATTATTTTTCTATTTTAACATTTTTACTTTGTTCAAAAAGTACTTATTTCAAACAGCAGTATATCGAACTACCCCTTCTTGCACCACCAAATTGTATATTCTTAATAAAACCTACAGTACAAAAACTTGTTTGCAATGTTTTAGTGCGTCTATTATTATTTAGCAATGTGCTATATTTTTTGAAAAAGCTTAAAATCTCCAGGATTCTTGAATAAAGAAGATCAGATTAGACCAGGATCAAAAGTGTTAAACAAAATTGCTGACACACTGTTAGTCCATTGCACGACTCGAAATCTACCGTAACATTTAGCTTTCTCTCTTTACGTAAATAATTTGTAATTCACGCACATCTTATTAAAGTCCTAATGACAACCAGTCTGAAAGACAAATTCAAGTTGGTCACCCTAACTACTTATAAATAGCTATACTAAAAATATTCTCACCTTTTTGTCTCCTACGCGAAAATTAAATTAGATCGCATAACATAGAAAATTACCCGGGTCTGAACGTTTTAATTTTAAAGTAAACACAAGGGATCTTATTTAATATAGCAAACTGAGACACAATCATAGTCATACGTCTTGCAAATAAAATCAGAAATATAAACACACCGTTGAACAAACCAGCACTTATTTAATATAAAATCACATTTACACGTGACGTTTCGATCTTCTAACCAAGATCATCATCAGACGTACAGACATCAGAGTGTACGTTGATCTTCTAGCCAAGATCCTCATCAGACGTACACTCATCAGACTTACAGACATCAGAGTGTACGTCTGATGAGGATCTTGGCTAGAAGAACAAAACGTCACGTGTAAATGTGTTTTTATATTAAATAAGTGCAGTCTTGTTCAGCAGTGTGTTTATTATTTTTAATATAGCAATTTTCTTCCTTTATTACAGTTTCCCATAAATATATCTTTTAATTCGACACTTCTTGAAAGTTTATTGCAATGCGATTTATCCATGGAAAAAAGAAAGTTCACTCACGAAACAATCACAATTAAGGAACTAATTACCATTTACCGATTGTGGGCCCACACGTAGAAAATCGATCCCCTCTCATCTTCTATAGTCTACAAAAATCTATGAAAATCATGAAGTATGTGAACTTCTCTCTTTCCGTGTCCTCAAAATTTTAGTACTTTGAAATGCTAGTTATAGGTCTAAACAGATGGCCCATCTTTTAATGATAATATGGAATATATATATATATATATATATATATATATATATATATATATGCATGTGTGTGTGTTTCTTCCTATGCATCATAATTTTTAAAAAGTATACAATTTTTGAATACATACACATTTTCTTAATAGTATTATAATGGATATTTACAATGTTTTAAATTTATATACAATTCGTTTTAGCAGCTCATTCTTATTAATTTTAAAAATCTATATTAAGAATACTTTTTCAATACATGACATGGCGTTTCAAGTTTACACTGGGATTTTCAAGTGATTGGACCCAGACTGTGTTAGGGGTTGGAAAATTAATAATTTCGTACTTTACACAATAATACTTTGATTTATTCGAATTTATTTCTTAAGTTGATTTTTTTTCATATTTATCCCCATGAGCTTATCACAAATCTGAAATCACGGTTCTATACGTTCATTATATATAATGAAACGTTCATATAGTTTCCTGATATATATATTTATTTATTTCTTAACCAAGACATTTGAATATTTTCGTCTGCAATATCAATTAGATCATTTTCGCTTTATCTAAAACCAGCCTTAATAATAATTTACAGTCCAGTGGCGAGTAAAGCTCTCGCAATCTTTGTAGTTTTTCTAATAAGATCTTACCTAATTCAACATCTAGACTGTGTAAATAAACTTTTCCTATAATTATACAAATCTTCTCAAATTAAGTCGTGAAAAGTCTTATTCAATAAATTAACTAGTACAATACTAGTTTCACAATATTTTATGCATAATTGATTTAAAACAAATAATCGAGTTGGAGTAGCAAGTTAAGTATTCTTGTTTTATTATTTATCAAGTTAGAAAAAAACATTATGCGGGTATCAGGAAACTATATGAACGTTTCATTACGTACATTTCTAATAATAATTTCAACATTATTTGCAGAAAAAAAAAAAACTTTCATAACTCTTTTATTCAATTGAGAAAAATTTACAACCGAATTCTTTGAATTATCTTTGTTTGCAACCAAAAAAAAAAAAACACTGGGATACATAGAGTGATGGTTTAGATGTTTTATATTATTTTTAGCTAATAAGTCATTCAAGAAGTGGTCTGATAATTTTAATCTATGTTTAGTTAAGGGATATGATTGCTAATAGCAAGAAGTATCATCAGTTAATTTAATCTCATGGTCCCTAACTCTTACTAATTACATCTAAATATTTGTTTACCAATTTTCACAAAAGAATCTGTTAAGCTTTTTTCATAGATATCAGCATGATTGCCATTTGTACCTATTTGTTATATAATGGTTCTATCTCCGGATCATCGAATGGTTTTGATTAAACTGGATTTCTGATATGTTCTATTTCTGAATGATTTCGATAAATAGTTCCGACATGTCTATGAACTATGACTGTATCATTTGTTATACCTTCCATCCTTTTCCTAGTTGTAAGTGGTCCTCTGCACACTTGTCTATACATCAAATAAACCTTCCCTTTTAAAAGCCTTCTTAGATTTTTGGACACTCCTGATAGGAAATGTACCGGACGACGATTTCTTGATTTGTACTGTTCTCCTTTTTCTTGAAAAGTCACAGGCATAGTATTATGACCTTCACCAAAGTCTCCTGTACGTTCCTGTAATCAATACAAGGTTCATGGTCGTTCGAATATTTTCCACCTACTAATAACGGTATATGTGATATGTCTATGAGGCAACTCCAAGCAATATATTTATTATATTTATGGAAAAAAACATAATTTTAACAGATTCTTAAACCAAAATAACACAGATTTCAAAGTTACCCTTGAATATTGATTGCTCTTGTTTTATATTTGCATTCTTCTCTTAATTGTGTAAGAAAGTTAGTACAGTTGTATGATCTAGCGGTATCAATTTTACAAGTCACAAGAACATGGAATACTGAAACAGTAAATTGCAAAACCTAACATTTATATAAAAAAAATCGTTGATAAATTCTTCTAAAAGGTTGCAATCAAACCTATTATCTGCATTACAATTTCTCCAGAAATTTCCTTCTGAGACGCACTTAAAAGGCTGTTTTGATTTCTAGCAAAGATTTCTGCTTTAGCTTAACACCTACGGGAGAAGACTACCCTTTGATAGTCTGCTTCATATTTACGAATTAAACCATACGATTCATCAAAGTATACTAAGTGTTTTTAGTGGAAGGCACAGCTGTTTCATAAATACGTTCCTAATTTTGGGTGTGACTATATTAGTAAATCAAATTATTTTTCACACATTCTAATTCCGAATAATTTTACCACACTGTTTTCTCACGTATAAATTCCGAAAATTGATTTTCAAGATACCTTATTTTATAAAATCTTTGTTGTAAAATTCTGGATTTTTCAGCACTACTTATATATTTATTAACTATACTGCGGAGAATGCATTCCCTGTTTCTCCTAGTTTTCACTAATCGCTGTAAATCGGTAAAGAGATTCGCCTGTTACTCGTTCTAACAAGAGTAACAGACTTATTTGTATTTAAGATGTTTTTGTTCAGTGAGTATCAACTTTAATTAATATGTGAAACCATCTTCCATATTTAAATTCGTTATAGTATTTAATTTCAATTCCAATGTTTTATATGCACTTCTGGATATACGTGTATGAAAATTATATCATGAGGTTCCTTCTTGACTTCTTGTATGACTATGAGTGACATACGGAATAGTGGTGTCAGCGAAATCAATCAAATTTTTTACAAGCTGATTACGCGTGATCTTGGCCTTCCCTGTGGTTTCGGAGGATACAATTCTATCATATGATCGTTGCTTTTCATCATTTTTCGCCCATATCTATAAAACACTGAGCGGTTAGGAATAATAATCCTCTAGTATCTGTATTCGGATTACATGACACTTTTCACTTTTAAAGGGCTAGTTTTTAGTTTTACAGTCATTCTTCGTTCAAAAATATAATTTTGTAGCTTTCAATTTCGTAGATTGTAATATTCGTTCGGTACGTAATACGATAATAATGCACCATTATCTGATTCCAATTTTTCAGTTCAGGATCATGGTAAAATCACTTTCTGTCCTTCTTCAAGTGCAACACGCCTTCTTTCCAAATATCGTTGTAACTGTGTCACAGTTTACAGTACGATGTAGTACACAATCTCTAAATCACGCACCTTTGTAAAGGTTACAAAAGTTAGCTAATAAATTCATTGACGATACCATCTTTAATTCGATGTTTCGCCCTTCAGAACAGTATGTAAGGAAATGATCTACATATACAAACACGTACACGTTCTACGTACTGTCTATGACGTCATCATCCTCTTGTTGGCTACTTTTCATCACATGATCTAACAACGTCAAAATAAAAACACAAACAACATAACATCGTAATTTCCGCTCACCTTACTCCTCCATCTCTCCCTCCCTATGCAAACTACATTATACGATGTCACACATCACGTGACACATCCAATAATTCATGCAAAGCGGGACTTTGAAAAAATAGCCAAGAGACGGTATGATCATACAAACACCAAACAACTTTCCGATGGGAACTTGGACGGAGTCTGCTCAAGTGGGAACCAATACTTCCGACAAGAAGTAACTTTGAAAAAATAACAATGAAACGCTATTACCATAGCACATATACACATGGCAACAGCAAAAGTTCACGATTAAACTTTTCATGCGGGTACAAAGTATGATATATCTATTTTGTATGCTTAATTGGTTATAAAATATGTATGGTTTAAAAGGAATTTTATCAGTTATAAAATCAATTTTGCATACAAATTTCTAATTACATTCTTATTTGAGTTTATTTTAGTCCAATTTTGTATTCATCCTAGTGACAGTAGTTGTTGCAAAGATTTCAAAGCAAGAAGTCTTATAAATATTTGTTTTGGAACTGAAAGTTAAGAAAATGGAATAGGCCTGTATGCAATAAACACCAACTTAACACCAAAACATTAAATTTGAAATTTACATATGTAACAAATATTGCAATTTTAATTATGTCATCATATCTTCATGTAAAAAAAAGTAAATAAAAAAGTAAAGCTTAGAACCGTCGGTCATCAAGTTTATCTATTTGTTTTGCAAAGACACCGTGCCTCACTACACTGTTTCCGTTGAAACAAATACTTCTTGCAGCTATTTTCTACATAAAATCACAGGGAAAAAGTACTTCCTTTTGTACATATCTCTGCGGATTGTGGATCTAGACTCACTTTTTTTAGATTTTGTCTCTGACTAGGAAACTTATCCGAGTGTAACTCTGACTTCGAGTCGAGACTGTGGCCGCTGCATACCTTGTCCCAAAAGAACATAACAGGAAAAGGGATACTTCCTCGATCACAACCGTTGCGGAGATAGAACCGTGAAAAGTTAGATATTGAGCTCCATACTATACATTACAAAGTCAGATTCCGGGTTAGATTTTCCGGGAAGAAACTCAGCGAATACATATCAAATTAGCGTAGGGAGACCCACACCTTTTGAATGAACATTTATGTCCCCGGGGCACTCGCAGGATTCCAGGCGAGGTCCAACTCAAAATTTGCAAGTGGAACCGGGGGTCAAGTACCATATTGTATGAAAGCTATTATTAAATAAAAGAACATAGAACAAATCGCAACTCTCTACAATAACTCTGTCAAAACGGGCATCTGGTCAAAATGTCAATACAACCTACATCAGAAAATCTATGGCTACGCTTCTAAATCCGTTAAATTGCGACAATAACAAAACAGAAAAACGCGTTTAAAGTGCAAGGTATTGAAGTAAAGCAAATTGCTGCAAAGTCTCTCACAGAGTCACACAACGGACCTTATCCAAGTATAAGTGTGACTTCGAATGACCAATGGACCATAGAATTACCATCACAATTGAATTTCGTGTCTTAGAAGAGAGATGATACATTGTGAATAGCAACCCTCGTGGAGGGTGAGAAGTTCAAAAGGCAACGGTTATGCTTCGCGAATCGGGACCCCATAATCACAGATTGCACCATGAAATTTCTATCGGGGAATTTGCTGAACGATAAACATGATGGTAAAGACGAAAATGAGTGTCATTGAAACTGTGAGGAAACTTGGACAGGACTGGGGTTGGAGAAAGTTGGAATAATGGTGCAGAAATAAAATATATCGGAGGGTGCTTTTCTAGGGCTATAGGGAATGGTCAAAAATAATATTTCGTTAAAATATAAAGTTGGAAACCAGTTTGATAATTGTGAACTCGGGATAGAAATCGATAACCAAGTGGGGTGGGAGACGAGCCAACACATCTTTATTGAAGTAACATTCTGTAAATATACCAACACGTATATGCGAAGTTGTATATCTATTTTCTTTGAACATAGTTTTGTTTACTTATATTTCATCCACATATTCTTCCAATAAATTGCATATTGGTGCAAATCAATATTGTATTGTCACAAGATATTTTCTGTGCCAATATTCTATAGAGCAATATCTTTTGACACGTTCACTATGTTCTGGTACGTTCACTATGTCTCAAATACCCCGATAGAAACTTCATGGTGCATTCTAGGAATTTGGGGTCCTGATTCGCGAAGCATATACCGTTGCCTTTTGAACTTCTCACCCTCCACGACGGTTGCGATTGACAATGTATCATCTCTCTTCTAGGACACGAAATCCAATTGTCATGGTAATTCTATGGTCCATCGGTCATTCGAAGTCACACTTATAATTGAATAAGGTCCGTTATGCGACTCTGTGAGAGACTCTGCAGCAATTTGCTTTACTTCAATACCTTGCACTTTTAAACGTGTTTCTCTGTTTAGTTATTGTCTCAACTTAACAGATTTAGAAGCGTGGCCATAGATTTTCTGATGTAGGCTGTATTGACATTTTGGCCAGTTGCCCGTTTACACAGGGTTGCCGTAAGTGTTGCGATTTGTTCTATGTTCTTTTATTAAACAACAGCTTTCATACAATATGCTACTTGACCCCCGGTTCCATTTGGAAATTTTTATTTAACCCCGCCTGGAACCCTGCGAGTGCCCCGGGGGCACAAATGTTTCATTCAAAAGGTTGTGGGCTCCCCACACTAATTTGATATGTATTCGCTGAGTTTCCTTACCCGACCGTTTCAGAAAAATCTGACCTGGAATCTGAGTTTGTGATATATAGTATGGAGCTCAATTTATAATTTTTTAACGCTTATATCATTGCAACAGTTGAGATCGAGGATGTATCCCGTTTCATGTTATGTTCTTTTGGGACAAGGTGTCCAACGGTTATAGTCCCGACTCGATGTCAGAGTTACAGTTGGGTAGGTTCCTTAGTGAGTTTCAATGTTTTTGTGATCAGAAGTACATATAGATGATATTTTTCATGTTACTAAATTTCGCTCTCTTCACTATTGAAAATGTCGTATCCATAAAAAAACAATGTATCTTACGTACCTTGAGACACCCATCTCCCTAGATATGTCGGATATAGTTTTACTGTTTTATTCAGACATATTATCGTAACTGGACAAATATTCCTTTTCTTAACCATGGTACCAAGTATATTCTATTCCAGGAACCTGACACTATGTGCCGGAAATTACTTTGCTAATTTCACTGTGGTGATGACGAAATACCGTTTAACATAGTATTTAATAAATGAACTAACGTCTCATTCTTTCTTGACTAAACTAATGAAGTAAGTTTGTGAAAACAATTTTGCTAACTTTCTCCGTAACTAATAACCTCGAAACATTTTAAAATAGCAAAGTATTTCTTAAATGACTACTCCTCGGTTACTAGTACCCAACAAGATTTAGTTAGAAGGATTTTCCTAACAGAAAATAAACCTATTATAGTCTTTTTTCGGCAAGAGGATAGTGTCTGTGTTTATTTCTACTTTTCAATTCAACCTTTTTCTGTCCTCTCTGGCTTTGTTTTCATTTAGACAGCTATCTTGTTAGGAGACTTCGCCAGTAGTAGAAAAATAGGCGAGATGTTATGGGACCTGGTAATAGTTTTAAGGTCTTCAAATCTATTAGTAGAAAAATAGGCGAGGTGTTATGGGAGTTGATCTAATAATTTTAAGGTCTTTACTTCAAATCCACTCTATTTCAAAATAATACTTGATTTCTCGCAGAAGGTAAATGATAAATTATCTTCGCTCAAAGTTTTTCATCTACAAATGAGATTCAAGTACCATGCATATATTGACCAAAAAGAAGAGAAGTACATATAAGTATTATTGAAATATTATCAGGTACTCCTATGCGCAAAAAATATTGCGCGTATACTGTAACTCACGATTTTTCGCAATTATTCCATTTCTCTTATGTTTATGGGTAAAATTAAGTTATAATATGTGGAGATAAAAGAAAACAATCCATCTAAGGAGATATTTCCAAAAATATAATAAAATAATAAAAATATAATCAAAAAACAAAATTATGTTCGGTTTTGTGTATACTGGCAATAATGTTTTCGAGGGAATTTTTGCAGTAGCACAGCACGATTGTAGAGGGAATAACAGAATTGGTAGTGGGAGAGTTGAATCAAGGAACTGGAAATTGGAGTAAAATATGGCATTTATTGGCTTAAATCTAGGGTGTAAATTGTCTCCCAAGTATAAATTAGCTTCTGTAACCAAGATGTTGTAGGGAAATATAGAAAAAAAGAGAAAAACTGTTGTCTTAAGTTTGGAAATGACATACTCTATAGCCATGAGCATTTATTTGTTAAGAAAAAGACAAGCAACAAAAGAGAGTATGTGTGGTCAAGTGAGTAGAGTGACGGACTAGTAATTCTTATACTGTTTTGACACCAGATCGAATCCGATCCGATCCTGTTCAATTTTTTCTTTACAAAACATTGTAGAAAGTGTATAATTTTTATGTTAATAAGAACCGAAACAATATAATAATGAAATAACCTTTTGTTTTTCTGATGACGTATTTATTCAGAATTAGCTTATTATTTATTACTAATAGCGATTGTTTTTAGCTTATGGTATGGTATGCTTAATCATTTCCTCTCGGTTTTTACACACCACAACTTCAACTCACTGCGAGTGTCCGTGAGTCAGGAACAGTAATAAACAAAACAAGCGCGACCTACAGCTTTACACACAGCGTGACGAACACAGTCACAGCGATAGCTCATTGTCATGAAGAAAAAAAAAAGCTGATGTTAAATTACTGTTCTAGTGTTTCTGTGTGTGTGTTTGTTTTTAGAGTAGTGACTCTCTCTCTCTCTCTCTCTCTCTCTCTCTCCTTTTGTTTTATATCCACAAGTGCAACAAATTCAAGTCTGTGTAAAAAATCAAGAATGCTTTCTTTAAACAAAACTAAATTTTACAGCTCTCTTTATGAGGAACACAAATGCTTCCAAAAGATGCCATGAATATTAACTATAATTACACTGAATTATACTGTAGCGTGAAAAATTGATAATAAAATGATGTAACATGCATAAGGTTTTTTTCCTAGCGTGACAAAACATTAAACATAAATTAAATTTTTGGGATTACAAATTATCACATTATGCGTTGGTGTAGGCCTATTCGTTTTCACATTCGAGCGACGAAAGAAGAAGGTGTGGTGATAGTTATAAAAGTCGAATACCAGTTTTCAATGAATTCAAGTTACGTAGCTCCTACATAT
Source organism: Thermobia domestica (assembly GCF_964235325.1). Taxonomy (NCBI): domain Eukaryota; kingdom Metazoa; phylum Arthropoda; class Insecta; order Zygentoma; family Lepismatidae; genus Thermobia; species Thermobia domestica. The sequence goes on from NC_137470.1 coordinate 98,687,177, forward strand.
CGAAAAATTGTTCGTCACGCTTTTACACGTACTCAAATAGAGGCCATACTGTTCAACGTACCTGGACCAAATTCTAGACATAACGTTTTAATAACATACTTTCTTTCGAATTTTATGTCCTTCGACGCCTAAAAGTAAGGGTAATTTACTGAAGGATTTAAATTTAAAATAATTCAATTTTCTCAAGTTAAAAAACCTGTGACGATTTTATTTAGTTTTTATAAATATATATTTTATTCACAAATCTCCACCGCATATGAATATTTTTTCTGAAAAAATATATATGGTGTAATTTACTGTATGATATGCGTTCTTTTTACACAATTTTCTCAACCACATTTCATAAATAAACGTATCATTAATAACCTAACAATATGACAACTCTTTCAAAGGAGTAGCTTAATCTTCGGGTGAGCTTTCCCCCGATGGCTTTCCCATTAACGCCTCAGGCAATTTTGTTCATATTTCGTAAAGAAATGTTTCATTAATAAACTAACATGCAGCATAAATAGTTTATTCCGATAACATACAAAAGAAGTGGTTTTCTCAAGGGTTGAATTTTTTTGACAATTTTCACAGTAATAACAGACAAATTCGTTCTAATTTCAGTAAAAATATTTTCTGCAATAATCTTACAATATGATATAACTCGCTTGTTCCGAAAAGAAAAATCCAAAAGATATAGTTTACTTTGGCAGTGAAATTTTTCCGGACGATTTGCTTAAAAATTACTGGATATACTGTCAAAATTACATATACCTTTGGGGGTAAGCTTTTCCCGATGACCTTCCTAAAAACAACTCAGGAGATGTTTCTTGTTCATATTTTATAAATACATGTTACATAAATAACCTAGCTATATGGTATAATTCCCTCATCCGGAAAATCTAGAAATGGCATATTAATCTTGACATTAAGTTTTATCCTGCGACTTTCGCAAGAACGACTCAGGCAATTGTGTTCGTATTTCATGAATAAATGTTTTATGAAAACACTAACAATATAGCATAGCTCGTTTCTCCTGAAAAGATCCACAAGGGATAATTTCTCCTTGGGGGTTACTTTTTTTTATGATTTTCTCAGAAATTACTCAGACGCTTTTGCTTATAGTTCACATACAATTATATCCTTAATAATTCTAATATATGGATCAAGTTATTTCTAACGGAAATATGACCAATAGGTACTTTACTTTTGGGCCTGACGTTTCTTCTAGCAAAGTTTTCCAAAACATTATTTTATTCGCAATTTCCCAAATAAATGTTTCAATAATAGTTGCAGAATAACGTAAGTCAGTATAAAAAATTCGAGCGAGAAAATACAGGGCGTTTGCTCCGTACCCTTTCTTATATATATTTTTAAATGTTACACCTAATCACAATTTTCCGAACAAAATCGAAACTTCGTTTTAAATGTGCCTTGTTGTGGTCAAATGGTTCAAGTGCATTGGTTCTGGATTTGATTTCCAGTGAGAGCTAGTGTATTTTCATCCAAGAGATGTCACACGTCGATGCAAAGGAGAAAGTGTTTAAATAAGCCTAACCAAGCTAATCAATAATATAAAGAAATAACACAATGTTGCGAAATTATCGTAGAAACGTTGTTAATATTAGGTATGTGCGACTGAAATGTCCAAACGATGATTGTCAATTCCAAAGGTCTTCGTTTTCGTCCATCGGGAGCTCATGTGGTTCGGATTCCAAGTTAATCAGTAGGTCCACGTCTCATATAGCATCGCTGCTGAAAGGGACGATAAACTCAAAATCACATCACACATCTTTGTTTTCGCCTTTGTTTTAGCTCATAAATGTCTCTGTTAATGAGCTCCTTAGTGGCTAAGCGGTTAGCGTACGCGCCTTTGGCGTGGAAGACCCGGCTTCGATTCCCAGCGAAACCTCACTTGGTTCGGAGTCCACGTTAATTAGTAGGCCGACGTCTCATATAGCTTCGTTGCTGAACGAGACGTTAAACTCAAACTCAATGTCTTTGTTCATAAATGTCTTTGTGTATGGTTTTGCTATACGTAGCATGGACATTAAATTTTGATTTCTACGCCATATGTATCTAATTACATACACACCTATAGAACGAACACAACAAACTTGGAATATCTACATTGTTTGCGTATGGAAAATAATCACGCTCTACTGCACAGGAGAGCCGTGTGTATGGAATTCCATATACATGGGAATCAACGCATTAAGAAATGTATAATAATAATAATAATAATAATAATAATAATAATAATAATAATAATAATAATAATAATAATAATAATAATAATAATAATAAACAGAAAACGATAGATCACTTACATAATTTATAAGTTAACATTTAATAAGCATATAAGTGCAATGGAATTAAAATGTTTCTCTCTCTCTCTGAACGCAAAAGCCCTTATTGTGCTAAGGCGTAGAAGAGAACTTGTAGCACTCACGATTTGGGGGGGGGAGTGTGGTCACAACATCGGATCCCTTTGTTGTTAGTCCTAGCTTTCCAGACGGATGCAGTTATTCCCGGTAGAATATACAAGCAAATAGACTTTTGTATTAGTATTACAGTAAATAATTATACTCATTCCCTCAATGTGATACTTGTGGTTGCTTAACTGTATACAGACAGCTGATCCATGGAAGAATCGTTGATAATAATAATAATAATAATAATAATAATAATAATAATAATAATAATAATAATAATAATAATAATAAAATAACAGTAACTCGACAAATATTCTTGCAAATAATAGGAAAAAGTTTGCGTCACACTGTTCACTTTGCTGGACACACCAGTGTGCCGCGTTATACCGATTGTGGCACACTGGAATAGAGGGTTTGTTTTTTTTAATTTTTTCCAACAATTCCAACTGCTTCAATTGAAATGGATCTATAAGAAGTGAGTGAATTTAGTCTTCTTACCCTTCGATTTAGAAATAAGGTTCGCGAGAATTTCATAAAAGAATAATATACTAAGAATTGTATATAGTAGTTTGTTTTATTCGAAATTCCATACTTCCTGCAACTGTTTTTTGATTGAAATGATTTGAAATTAATTCTTTAAGTTTTACTTCCCACGTTTATGTCGGATAAGCTAAAGGATACAGTGATGATAAGAAATGAATGAAATGGTCGAATGAAGAAAGTGGGATAAAACGGGAGAACCTCGAGAAAACCCACGCGCACAATGTTTATCCAGCACAAGGTTCACTTGGCGCGAACATAGATCGAACCAAGGACTCCATGCACCAGAGGTGAACGCCCTGCCACTGAAACACCGTGGTCTCTAAAATTACTTAAAGAAGAAAGGGACTACTTTATGAAAACTTGATGACGAACACATTTGTTAAAAAATACCAGTTTTTCGTGAAATATTGCTTATAGACAGGGGCGGATTAAGGCTTTTGGGGACCTAGAGCCGACTATTTTAAGGGGGCCATATGTTAAGAATAGTTCCAGTGCATAAATTTTCTTTGCTGCCTTCCACAGCCTCATAGGCTTATGAAACTACCGAGAACTATGCTGTAATATTTGAATGTGCTCCAAGTTTACAATAATTAGTTAGTTAAATTCATTATTAACAATTAAATAATTGCATTCATTATTAACAAGTAAATGCTGCTGATGGAAAGACTTAAATCTAGCGATACCCCGAGCGTAACGAGCGGGAAAAAAATTACATCGGTCTGCCTATAATATAATAAGTTGATTACTATATTTTAGTATTAAACAGAGGGATTTTAAAGAGCCCCCTGAGCTTGAGGCCCCGAAGCCTGGGCTCCATTGGCTCCTCCCTTAATCCGCTAATGCCTATAGATTATAAATTAAAGGAGACGGGCCGGGTCCGTTCTAAAAATTCCGGCCCGTGCAGACCTCTAGCCCCCGTGTATATGCTATCTTTGAAAATACAGTCGAGTTTCGCTTATCCGACATAAAACATGCAGGCAGAACGCCGGATAATATGGATGTGTTAAGGAAAGACCTATTCAAAGTCAAACTATGATATAATTTTACATATTACGCATCTAATTATCATGTTTTGCAAGAAACAAATATAATGCATTGACTCAGTGATGTATCCAGCGTGAGGTCCTGGAAGCTGTCCCTTACCAAACCTCAAGAACTTTTTACTAAACCTACTTTTTTCCCTTTTGAGGTTCTTTTGTGTCAGATTACTTTGAGTCAGTGTCCAAACTGTGGACAATGCGTTGTTGTTATGATTCTAACAAGTAACACTTCGCAAGTGTAACACTCCGATTTTGATAAAATTTGGCAGGTAGATACTACACATAAAATAAACAAATAAGTGCTTTTTTATTTAATTTTTGCTGAAAAACGGTTTTAGGCGGCAAAAGCCCTCACCCAAAATTTTGAAAGTTGACGCCCGAAAGGCAAAAACAAGTGGACCAAAGTGAACGAAATTGAGAACAGATATTGCAGACATAAAATTATAGAATACGTGTTTTGTAATTTCCTGGAAAAAAATGATTAGGTGGGGCACAGACCCCTCCAAACCTTTGACCATGAAATATCAAAAGTGCTAATAACAGTATGTCAGAAGTGCCTAAATTTACATGAAGAATTGGAACAAAACTTTGTGTTAGGACAATAAGCAAAAAATAAACAAATACGGCTTCTATATTTCCTGCGAAAAAAACTGTTTTAGGTCGCACCCAGAATTTTGAAATTTGACGCAAGAAAGGCAAGAAGAAATGGACCGAACTGAATGAAATTGTTCACAAATGTTGTAGAGGTAAGATGAGGGAATACGTGCTTCGTATTTTCCTGAAAAGAAAAAAAAACTGTTGAGTGGACCGAGGCGTTGAGTGTCGGAAGGAGTGGACCGAAGCGAATGAAATTGTCTGTAGATATTGGATATGAAAAATAAAGCCTTTCGTGTTTCACAAGTGTCTCCATCAGATTTCTTCAAATTTGGCAGATCAACAACAAGCACAAACAGTATAGCGTATTTTGTACTATTTCACGAGGCAACTTTAACCTTTACAGTGTTTTTCCGCATAAACAAAAACACGTGCCGATTAATTTTCTGTTTGCTGCTGATGTGCCAAAATTGATAGGGACATCTTAAAAACAAGAAAGTCCTTATTTTACATACAGTCTATACAATATTTACACAGAATTTGATTTGCTTCGTCCACTCCTTCCTGCACTTTTACGGTAATAATGACTTATTTTTGGAGGGGCTCTAGGCCTCAACACTGTTTGTGCTTGTTGTTAAAACGCATATATTTTATTGTTTTCCAAATTGTCCCTATACGAAGTTTCGTTGCAATTCTCCATACTCTTTAGGAACTTCTGACGTATACTTATTTAAACTTTTGATATTTCGTAATCAACAGCTTAGAGGGTCCGTGCTCCACTCAACCGCTTTTTTCCAGGAAAATATGAAACACAATTACCTTAATTTATGTCTAGAATATCTGTGCACGATTTCAAAATTTTGGGTGGGGAATTCTGCCCCCTAAAACCGTTTTTCCGCAGAAAATAAAAAAAAAAACATGTATTCGTTTATTTTATGTGTAGTATCTGCCTGTCAAATTTTATCAAAATCGGAGTGTTACACTTGGGAAGTGTTACTCGTAAGAATATACCCTAATGCCATTGATACCAGGTGGAATTAAAGAACATTTTTAAATGCGATTACAATTTCGTTTCCGTTCTGTTTATAACATTACTGTATTAGAACGATACACTCATTGCCATTTGCTATTTTTGTTATGTGATTCTAGCAGACAGTTTTTCTTACATGTTTCTAGAAAATATTTTTTTGATTTCGTTTGTGTTAGAATGCAGTTTGACCGGTCCATAAATGAAAAGTAAGAAACGTTTAAGAGAAATACAGAACTGTTGCATTGTAATTATTATTATTATTATTATTATTATTATTATTATTATTATTATTGATATTTTTGAAACATTAGAATTACGTGCTTACGAGGATTCATGTCGGGCCCCCTCCGGAAAGAAAAGCTGGATACGTGCCTGCACTGAATATATAGACATATGAGTCAAGGTATAGACAGACGTGCTAGGCGATCGAGTCCGGAGCATCAAAACCAGACAAAGACCACAACTTGCAGTTCTTCTTGCCGATTGATGCTGCTTTTTACCTGCTATGATATGTCGGATAATAATGTGAAATAAACGAAGGTCAAGACCATGGCGTATTCGTGTTTCGTGCACCTAAATCTGTAAAATATTTGTCCCGAAAACATCTTTCACTCACTAGCTAAATTTGTGGGTATGATCACACATCTTGCCTTATAAAGTATAATCTTGTATAGAATATATATAGCATGCTAAAAACCTAAAGACCAAATTCAATGATTTTCTAAAATTTTCTTTTTTAATAACATGAAACTTGTTTATTTCATCACGATAAATCACGTTTGATACTAAGATGTCTCTTTCTGTTTATATATATTTTTCATACCTTATTGGATACAAATTTTGTTTGTTTGTTTGTTTTTTAAGAAAAGAAGATGAGAAAAGAAGCTATACAACAGCATAAACTGAAAACAATTGCTATTACAATAGTACACTAATTCTGAATAAATACGTCATCAGAAAAACAAAAAGTTATTTCATTATTATATTGTTTCGGTTCTTATTAACATAAAAATTATACACTTTCTACAATGTTTTGTAAAGAAAAAAATTGAAAAGGATCGGATGGGATTCGATCTGGTGTCAAAACAGTATAAGAATTACTAATCCGTCACTCTACTCACTTGACCACACATACTCTCTTTTGTTGCTTGTCTTTTTCTTAACAAATAAATGCTCATGGCTATAGAGCATGTCACTTCCAAACTTAAGACAACAGTTTTTCCTCTTTGTTTCTATATTTCCCTACAACATCTTGGTTACAGAAGCTAATTTATACTTGGGAGACAATTTACACCCTAGATTTAAGCCAATAAATGCCATATTTTACTCCAATTTCCAGTTCCTTGATTCAACTCTCCAACTACCAATTCTGTTATTCCCTCTACAATCGTGCTGTGCTACTGCAAAAATTCCCTCGAAAACATTATTGCCAGTATACACAAAACCGAACACAATTTTGTTTTTTGCTTATATTTTTATTATTTTATTATATTTTTGGAAATATCTCCTTAGATTTATTGCTTTCTATTATCTCCACATACTAATAACTGAATTTTACCCGAAAACATAAGGGAAATGGAATAAATGCAAAAAATCGTGAGTTACAGTACACGCGCAATATTTTTTGCGCATGGGAGTACATTAATCTGTAATTATATTTGTTTTTTTACGTTTTTTATTCTTTATGAAATTACAGACATTGATTGCTTAGTGTACAGCAAAGAATTTCAAAAATATGCATTTCTACTATCTGTTATATGTGAAGCATATGACATGTCATCTATTGATAAGAAAATATCTTGTTTCTATAAAGGGAACCAAGAAAGTTCTGACGTTTTTGGAGGTCTTTGTTCAATTGGCCCTCACACCGAGAGTTGAATGCGGATGGAGGTAAGGCGAAGGTCGGTTGTTGGTGTGGACATATCATACATACTGGCTGGTTGTGGCAGTTCAGTTACACCGTGAACTTCCGTAAGTACAGGATGAATATGAGGCCTCCACAGACCGTCATAAAGACGTGTATGCTTTACGAGTTCAAACTGGAGTCAAACGCAGCTGCAGCGCTCGGAAGTTAAGCCAGGCTTTGGTGAGGGTGTCGTAAGTACGCAGAGAGTGCAGCGGTGGTTAACAAGTTTAAGGACGATGATCTAACACTCAAAGACGCACCACGTGCCGGAAGACCAACTCATGTACAAAATAAAGATCTTCAGGCAGTAATTGATGAAAGCAGTGGCCAGGTATGTGAGGAACTGAGACAATAATTCTGTGTGAGTGAAGAAACCATTCAGCAGCACCTTCATCATCTTGCGTAGCACTACAAGTTGGGTCGATGTGTCCCACATGATTTGACTCCAGGTTGGATGTAAAGCGGGCAGACACCGTTATTTCACTGCTGTCTCGTGTGAGGGAGGAACCATTTCTGGACAAGGTGTTCACATATGATGCGAGATGGGTCCTGTACGAAGCTCCATCGTTGCTAAGCATTATATGCACGGGTCGCAAAACAGCATTGCACAAGAAAAAGGCCCTGCTGTGTGTTTGGTGGACTTCTCGCGGCATCATGCATCGTTAAGTACTACAAACTGGGCAGAGAATCAATACAACTGTGTACTGTCAGCAGTTGAACCGTGTTCAAGAAACATTCAATCTCTGAAGCCAGCACTTCTGAAATGCAAAGTGGTCTTCCACTTACTGGACAAAGCTAAGCCCCGCGTGACTAGGAGGACCCGGGACATCATTCTACGCTTTGCATGAGAAACAATTCCATCAGCCATACTCCCCGAATATTACACTATCCGACTATTACCTCTTCCATTCCTTGGGAAATCACGCCAGTGGACGCCAGTTCAATTCCCTAGTAGAGGTGGAAAATGCATTTAATACATTTTTCGTTTCACGGCCCACCAAGTTATACTGCGATGAGCCCATGGCCTTCCAGGCGTTGGCAGAAGGTTGTCGGTGTTGATGGGGAATATCTTCATCTTACAAGTACGACTGAAGTGACATATCGATGTTCAAAGGTGGTGGGTAAAAAAGCCGTCGAACTTTCTTGATTACCTCTATACTTTCTTTGATTGTCCTTTCGTACTTTTCCATTTCATTTTTCAAATAAACTGGAAACCAATAATATAATATTGGAATATATTATTCTTAGCTGTAATGTATAATGTATGATAAAAATAACAATAATACATATTTTAAAAAAACGAAATATACAATGGTTTTGTGGCTAAAAGAAATTCTTGGAAAACAAAGAAGACAGTGACATCACCAGCACGACTTGTAAATTTGTCCCATAATATCGATCGCTAAGTAGGTATTAACTGTGTTTTTTAACCTATTGTTTATTCGTTGTACAATCATGGTAATTATGACATTTTTTCCGTTTCTTACTCTAACATCTTTCAAACAAAGTGGAGCAATTTTACAAAACACTACTTTGTTCCCAATCAACAAATTTTATCTCCATTTTGGTTGTCTAACGTTGAAGGGTGTAAAAATGGCAGTGTGAATGTACTTTTGCTGATGGTGATACGTAACACGATTAGCTCAGAAATCACTCTTTTTGATGGTACTAATACACTCAAAGGGGTTGCTATTTGTTTGATGATAATGGTGTAAGTGAAATTGTATTTTATTTACTATTTACTAAATCACTTTCCGTGGCATGATATATGAGGGCTTTGAAGTCAATTTTTTCATTAACATCTAGACATGAGGATATGTTTAATAGTATTAAGTACATTTACATATATAATGTTTATGTAATATATATAATGTTTATGTATGATTAGTTTGAATACCACGGAATACACGACTTCCCCATGGCTGGTATGGAATTCCTTATGGTTGCTCCTGTGTCATGTCTGGAAACTCTTCAAATAATTGCGTCTGCCACTTGCGAAGTGTCAGATGAAGACGTTCGCTCTATCCCACTGGAATCAAGAAGATGTAGGTTTCCTGATGAGAACAACGGCATCTGGATTTCAGATCATTACAGCTACTCCGCTTGTTTGTGGCAATGTTTCATAGAAGACAGTATGCATGTATGTAATTGCAGTTCAACAATTGTAGGAAATAACAAAGGTAATACTTTAATACGTAAGATTTGTTGAACTACTCGTATATGTCTATCTACCTGTATACACCAGGGTTACTAAACTCGAACTGGCAACACTGTTACGATTGGAGTGTCATGTAGGCAGGAGACAAATGATAAATGTAGTGAGTTCCGTGCAAGCGTACAAGTCATTTCAACGCTGCTGCGATCCCATATTATGGTGTGTGTGTGGCAAGTAGACATTGCTAAAGTGATTGTTGTGTGAAATACCGCCCTAACACAATGTTCGCGCGTACGGGACAGCGTGTGTTTATGAAATTCCAGGTTTCTCGAAGGCGAAATGCTAGGACGATTCACAGAAGATTAGTAGGGGCCTGTGGTGAAGCTGCTCTACCGTATCGGACAGTCGCGAGATGGGTTGCAGCATTTCAGGCGGGACGACAGTCAACTAACAAAATGCAAGGTGGAAGGCATATGCTAGGGTCTACGGACGGAATTCATCTTGCAGGACTACGGAAATTGCTTGACGGTGATTGGCGTTGGAATTGTAGTGAGCTGAAAATTTCTTTCAAATCAGTGTTCCGCATGCTAACACAAGATTGCAGCTAGATGGGTCCCTCATGCTATGACCGAAGTTCAGAAGTGCCATAGGTGGGAATGTGTGCGCCTACATCTTCAACGTTACAATGAGGAAGGTGGTGACTTCTTGCACCGCATTATTGCAACTGATGAAACGTGGAGAAGATACTACGAGCGTGAATTGAAACGTCAGTCGAGCTAATGACGCCACAAAGAGTCTCCACGACCGAAAAAAGCTTAGGCAAGAACCAGCGAAGGTGAATGTCATGATGATAATGTCATACGACCACGAAGGCATTATCCTGTCACATCATGTTCCACCAGGCGTTACCGTCAATGTTGCACAACTATGCTTCTTACCAGAATTACCATTTGCGACCAGCATTGCGGCCCAAACGTCCACACTTCCTAGAGTCTGCAACATGTTTTCCAATACGACAATGCCAGATGCCATACAGCCAATCCAGTACTGAATCTGTTACGACTATGGAGTTGGGAGGTACTGTAGCACCGGCCCCAAAAATATAAGATCCTCTCAAGGACAAACGTTTCAGGGACATTCTCAGCATTGCCTTAGGGCGCACTGTCAACACCCTCTCACAAAGTGACAGGTATTCAACGGTTACCAAACACCTGGCGAAGGGTTCAACAGGCTTGCGGATACAACATCGAAGGGCTGTAAGCTTCTTGAAAAATCTTTGAGTTTTACGTCCCACGTTTATGCCGGCTAGGCTAAAGGAGACGGTGATGATGAGTAATGAATGAAATGGTGGAATGAAGAAAGTGGGAGGAAACGGGAAACCCCGAGAAAACCCACGCACACGGTGTTTGTCCACCACATGTAAGCTTCTTCAGGTGAGTGATTCACTACATTCCATTTCACAAGTATATTGCCACTTCGAGTTAAATAACCCTTGTATATACATATATTAATGTGAGTTACGTCTGTTATTATATTTTCATATCTAATTTGTCTATTCAAAATGATATTTCGGTTTATATCGCATCAATAATAAATAACAAAGCTAGAAAACTATTTGTCTCTGTAATAGTATTTATTATGTTATGTAGGTTAGGAAGAGGCGACGTTACTAATTATACCAAAAAGCATTCTATAGTTCATATTTTGAAATACCATATTTTACGTAATTCACAATAATATCTAAATCGTTGCTAACGCTTCATTCAAATATTAGACATTAACAGGTACATTATCTTAAAATCGCTAAAAATATTAAAGCAAAACATTGTAAAGCAGCTACTGACTTCTCTTTGCGTTTAAGGGAATAATTACTTATTCCAAGTAATTATATATATTGATAGTAAAGAGAGAGACAGAGAGATTGATTGGTTGGTAGATAATGGTAATCTTCCATTTCATGGTTTTTGAAAGTACATTCAAACTGTTTAACTGTTTTCAGGTTCTTTTAATCTTGTGTGAAATATTGTTTCTGGCTTTATATATACATTTAAACTCACATAAGGTTGTCTGTGTGAATGTATTACATGCGTGAATAGATGTCTGAATGTTGCTCCATGTACGCTTCATAATTCACTGAATTAAGTTCAAAAAATTATTTCGTAAGAAATTGAACACTCCTAATTCTAATTTTTCACATTCGAGAGAATGTTTATTTAATCAGTTTTTCAGCAATTAAGTATGTGTTTCCAATTCGCCAGTAACAATTCTGTCTAAAATGTCCAATAATTTTATTCACTTTCTAAATATTATCTAACTCGCTGGAGTCGATAATGTTTCCAGAAGCTTTTTTGTATACACTTGATTTTTTTTTTTTTGAGAATTGTGCAATGTATTGGAAAGATAGATTTAGTTGTATTTGTAGATCCCGTCAACCTAAACATTCACAAAAGGCAATCATATTGAGTTGATATTATTTTCGAAGAGTTGCATTTATAAGTAAATTGGCCACGCTGGTAAGGACAGAGAATGGAGTATTAAATTGACATGATTCGTAAGCGGAAATAAAATTTAACACTTATTAGAAACTCGAAACTAATATGACGTTCATTATCTAGAGTACAATGGAACATAAACGAACAGTAGGTGAAACTAGATTTAAGTAGAAAGCAGCATCTTTGAGAACACTTCAAGTTCATGTAATCATATTCTTACTCATACACATATTTTGAGAAATTTATGAATATTCCTTTTTTTTAGTTATAAAACTATACTTACAATGTTGGTGATTATTTAGTAAAGGAATTAAATTTCGTTTCCGAAAGATTAGTTAGTCAAGTGTAATGTCTATTTGGATCATATCTAGTGGCTTATGAGAAAATTAAACAGCTGCAGTGCAATACGTCATTCGGGACTGCTTAAGTTTTGTATACTAAAAAGTATATTCATTCAATTCGAACAAATTGTAATAAGTTTCAGTAATTGTGAATAATACGCTAAGGATTTTTGATAATTTTACTTCAAATATATTGATTTACGCGTAAGTTAAAACCATCGATAATGCATTAAAAGTTCTTTTGAAATCATAGTTTGTTTATTTGTATACATATTAACAAAAGTATTATGTATGTTAAATCGCAAATAATTGATAGTTTGTGTGCGAAGTAATTTGGGCGCACCTTTAACTCTTTGGTATATAGTTCCTATATCATTGAAGAATTATATATCAAAGAGTTAAAGATAAATTTAATAATATAATAAACTAAAACGTAATGCTTAAGTAATCAAACCAGACGCAAACATGATAATGTAAGATGCATCAACGTGAAGCGGCCTTGCAGGACAAAAGACAAAATAACAGTTTATTACATTATATGTTGATATATATATATATATATATATATATATATGTTGATATTGTTATGTTACGGACACGAAAATGAGTTGACTTATCATTGTAACTTTCCTTAAACCATCATTATTTACCATGAGTTAATATTGCGCATGCATATGCACTTTACCTTCTATGTGCTTCGACATACCACTATTGGTAATAATAAAACACAACAAAAAGTATAGATCTTCTTAGGTATTAGAAGTGGTGGTAACACATATATGTAACCTATAGGTATATGAAAGAATAAATATGTTACAATGCAGGTATGACCCCCAAGAATAGTGACGGATGGGCGGAATATTTTAGCCTTACTTCACATACCTAGGAACGAAACATATAATTAACAAATTAAGAAACGACAGGGTAAATTGCCTGATAGTCGGCAATATCACAAAATTACGCAGCTACCAAGATAAATTAATATTTCCTTAAATGACACATCAAGTTATTATGTATTTCAAACCTATATACTAAACGAAATATTAAGTACCACTTTGTTATTTGGTATCACACACTTAGGGCGTTCATATTTTCCAACGTTACAAATTGTGAAGGCCTCTGTCAACTTGCAGTTATTATTATTATAATTATTATTACTATTATTAAGAACTGAGGCTTACGGAGCAATGCCTGCTATAATACAAAGTAATACGATCATGATAACACTCATTCGAATTTGCAGAAACAAAAGTGCATTTTTTCTGTATTTAATTGACTGTCCTCTATAAATTATTTATTAATTTCGTATACATGTTGACACAAGTAGGCTATTGATGCAGTTACATGCTTTTTTGTCGTTTACGCGAATTTGTTCTGTAGGTAAACGTATGTGAAATTTGCAAAACCCATTAAAATTACGTAATTACAATACGTTATGATTACGCTCACTTGAAACTGTTGCTGTGATACTGCAAAAGCACAGGAAAACACCAAACACATTGAACATTTCTACAAATACGTTAATTTTAGCAATGTTGCAAAACACGGTCGAATCAGCAAGTCGAGGAAACATAATGAAAATTTTGTTATTGTGCTAAAATTAAAAGAAAAGTACAGAATTATCATGCAATTCAACGCACTGATACATTTCAAACATGCCGCACTTGTCATCTGCTAGTACTATTCTGAAATTAAGAAAAGAACATACTGCTCTGAGGTGCAGTACGAACCTGTTACACCTAACAACTGAACATAATCGGAAATGTTGTTTACTAATATGTTTACAAAGCCGTTCATATGCAGGCGGTTTGAGATACCAAATCATAAGAAAAAGCAGAATAAAGTATTTGTATATTGAATAAAATGTAAGTAATTACATGTGATAGTTTAAGAGCTTTCTCAAAACTAAAGCTTTCGAATAAAGTAAGAATTTCGAACCGTTGTTAGTTTTTCTTCTATTAATTAGAAATACTTTGGGTCACATTATTCGAAACTAAACTACTTTAGATGTTCTTTATCAAGCCTATGTAACTCGACTTGCTACTATTATAAAGTCCTTGAAACTTACAATGTTTCTAATGCTGTAGTGTTATTGTTTGCCACTTTGACTATAAACGTGTTATTATTTGGGTTAGTCTGACATGCATTTTTGAAATATGTAATAACCTGTGGTAGTATCATCGGAAATAGCAAAACTTTACGTGCGGTTGCTAATAAATCTTCCCTTATCGATAATATTACCGTACAAAATTTCAACGTTTTACATATTAATTTATAAGTTCACCTGTCATAGATGTACAGTATGAGTTAACTGTTTATGCATTATACAGTACTAATATATTAATTCGAATTCAAGTTGTTATTAAAGTAAGTATACATTTCAGTGAAATGTAACTCCACTGATGTGTTTACAGTTACAAGAACGTCACCTAATAATTCGTTCATTAATACTCCTGCAATGCAGGTAACTAATTGATGATTGTTAGGGAAGCATACTTACGATATCCTGGGAATGTATCATTAGGTTCTGGTGGCGAAAGAGATATAGTTTCTAAGTTCAGTGTTCAGTGTTCGGAAATGTTGATTATAATTGAACTTGAGAACAGATTACAGATATTTAACAGTGATCTGTGATTGGATGATCCAGAGTAGATGATATAGTTTAGTTTGGATTTCTTAAATAAAATTCTAATATCTCAAGCGGAGAATTTTTTTTGCCTTCATAATAATTGCGGTGCTAGTCTGAGTATTATTATACGAACCTTGCGCCCGCCATTGATAATGAACTTAATATATAATTGATTGTTAGTGAGCTGCTATTCATTTGACTATTACTTTTCGTTGATACTGTTTGACCAAACGGTACGTCAAGAGCTGCCGTCTTGTCTAGTGTTTCCCACATCATTCTCAATACAAAGGCTACATCTAATAAAACTGCCCCTTTTAACTTCGGATCATAAATTATTCGTATTTCGTATATCCAATCACTTCATCGTTCTTATTTATTCATCCGTTTCTTCATTTCTGGCTTAGTATTGACAATCCCGTGAACAGTATAAACAACAGTGGGGAACTGCACGTGCTTCCACAGTGTTCACACCCAGGACACACATGTTGCATACAATATATTTTCCATTTCTAAAACTAATATACGTAGACGTGTACACAATAGATTGTCCAATATTTAAACTAACATACATATAACGTATTTCTTTCTTTACAGAGCGGCAATCGTTATGTGACACTTCTGGTATGGCATGCATAGAGAATTTCAAAGGTATTTATAATTATATTTTTCATCTATATTTCATGTTAGACACATTGATATGGATTGCTCATAGGCTATACGAGAAATGTTTCCAATGCTTTATAATCAATTGGTTTGTTACATTAGTCCTGAAACAAAAAAAAAAGAAAGAACAGAAAAAAGATTGAAAGAAAGTACGCATGAAACTGTAAGTACAAGTATTATTTATATCGACATTACAAGCCCGATATTTTCGTAAATAGCTTCAAGTGAGAAACGAAATGTAGATTTATTTGTCCATGAAATTGGATGTCTATGTTTTGGAAGTGTTCGCTATTACCCATTAAGCATTGTGTACATATTTAGCAAATGTAAACTCGAAAGTGATTAGGATATTCCTTAGATATTCTATCAAATGGAATTACAGAACCTGTGAAAACCAAATGTTGGTAAGAATAGATTTTTAAACACATGATAATTCGACATATACGAGTTATGATATAATTAGCACCGATTTGTTACGATATGTACGTTCAACTTTCATCACTCACGCATTTTACAAACAGATTGAATCTCTCAGATGCATTGAAATGATAATATAATATGAGATAAAGGCTGCATTAAATGTGCAGTGTACCAGAGCAGCACAATAGGCGTGAGATGCCTTCCTTGAAATGCATTTTGTTTTGTAACAAGTGACGACAATAATGTTTGTATATATTGCAAATGAAGTAGTAACAATGAAGGTATTATTATTTATATAACAGCTAAACACTGTATATGAAATTTATTCCTGATGAGAAGTACATTTAACAATCTATCTTCTCATGATTAGGAAGATTTTGACATTTTCCTCAATGAAACTCCTTTCTCCAAACTTCGGCTTACTTTTATGCTTAAAAAGAACTTTCAATAGAACAAGGCGTAAGCATCCAACATTATATAAATGTCGTTGTAGTTACTTGCACTGGTTTCGTTCTGGAACCTAATTTAAAGAACGAGATTGCAAATTGCTTTAGTATTTTATTCTCAAAGTCTGATTAGCTCCTCATTTATCTGTTCAAATTGTTCATTCCTTGATCAATAATTTATGTTTATTATTCAATGCATATATAAAAATATTTTCATATTGAATAATTATCTCCAAGATTGTAACTAGGAAAAAAGAGAGAAATAACTTGAACATTAGAAAACTAGGTTTTGTAATCACACGAGGAAAATTTACTAACGGCCAATTTACATTTCTTACATGTAAATAAGGAAAAAATACCATGAGAATACAGTAAAGAAACAATTTAATGTTATAAGCAATTGACACGGCTATTTAGTAGAGAATGTTAGCAAAGAGAAAGGTGATTAGAAAATATAATTACGTTACCCAAGTAAGAATTTTGTCCACAGCAAATGAAAAGTATGTGTGAACGTGTCTGACCAGAATGTAACCGTATATAATTTTGACAGTCGTTCAAGTAATTGCCAGGACATAGTTTTCTCTCTTTGACGGAGGTAACCACTTACACTTAGTGTTGTGGAGACTTGAAAAAAACGAAAATTTTGGGCTAAAAACATATTTTTACGATTTTTCCTGAGCTTAAAAAAACGGAAATTTTGAGAAAATTAAAATTTTTGAATATTTTACTATATTATGCCTTTAAAATGAAACCTATTTTATAGTTACGAGTTTACAGTTAAGGTCACTGAATGTTCATATGTTCTGTATTATAATAGAGAAAATTGGGGCAACAAATGTATGTGCACCACTCATGTAAACACGTTAAAGTTAGCAACATGATAAAATTGAGTTATGGCTAAAAGAGGAACTAAACTATAACTGTAGCGGCATTAATTAATGAAGACGCATTTAAATTATCTTAGGCAATCTTATCAAGTTCTACCTTGACGACAGGGAATTTTTTTAAATAACGGAATCATTTTAGTTAATATGTTAAAATCCAATATATATTTTATACAGATATTTTCCATGTGCTGTAAAACAAATTTGTGATTTTGAACCCATTAAAGAAAAGTATTTTGTTCGTAAATGTTCGTAAAAAGCGGAAATCACAATTTAAAAACTAGTTCTTAGTTTGGTGCTAATCTTACTAGCTGTAATATGTTAGCTGCATATATAATATGCAATGTATTTCACTAACACGAAAAATTATTAAAGCAACAGGTTTTCATTTTACATTTTTAGTTTTCTGATTTCTGGAAAATTTCTTCTTTATTACTTGTACATCCAAACACAAAAGTATCTCCCCCTCTAAGTGCTCTATTTCCATTACTTGCGGTCCAGGTCTTTTGCAGTTGTAAGGACGCCTAGACAGATGCAACGCATCTTACACGTAACATTTCTCGGCACTGACCGCAGTTGGTAGCACTGATTCTGTATGGAAATAAAATTGTGAGTAGGTGACGCACGAAACATGTCTCCATTCTGAGATCAATGTCTCTCGTTCAGAGCGTGTTGTCCAATGAACAGCATATGTCAATCTCAATATTAGTGTATATGTAATATTTTTTCATTATATACTGTATATTCAAAGAAATAAAAACACTGATAACATATGAGTCAGAAAATGCTTGAAAGTAGCTGAAAATATCAAATCTAGAACAACTACTGGAAACAACTTTGTAAATGATTGCCTCCATTGAGAGACCTTCTCCAATTCTCCTCATTCCATCTTTTTCTTTCTAGGGAAGAGAAGATCATGCTTGTAACACTGAGTATGCATTGAAATCAAAATTGAAACAGAATCAGTTGAAAATATTTCAGCCTGGCCGGGATTCGAACCCGGGTCCACCAAATAGAATTTCAATGCGCTAACCACTAACCTACCTCGCCACTTAAACTTCCAACCAAACTAATACCTAGTTAAAATCTTTTCATGGAAAAATATAAACAAGATACTCAAATATAACAAAATCAAACAAATAAACAAAATATAAATAAAAATATAAAAAAGAAAATTAAGCAACTTGCGTGAGTGTCTTAATGACTTACTCGAGGTTTCTTTGTTTAACTCAAAAACAAGTTATATAGACGTTGCTTGAAGAGGAAATTATCACAAAATATTCTTCAAGTTGAGCCTACGTCATCGGCAGAGCCGTAACTTGTGGAGGCAGCTGCCCCCCAGAGAATCTCCCCGCAGTTCGAGAGGGCTAATTTTGAGAAAAAAAATTCCTACTATATATACGATACGAACATGAAATTAGAAATGAAGACTCTAATAGGGTCCC
Source organism: Thermobia domestica (assembly GCF_964235325.1). Lineage (NCBI taxonomy): Eukaryota > Metazoa > Arthropoda > Insecta > Zygentoma > Lepismatidae > Thermobia > Thermobia domestica. Next base: position 98,706,185 of record NC_137470.1, read on the forward strand.
TACATTACATAAAAAAACAGCACACAAAAGGTAAATAGAACAAAAATGAGTCGTTGATACATTTCAGAAATATTTATTGGTATGGCTTTGAGATTTATCAACATTGTCCCCTTAATAATTTTTTCATATATGGAATGCGCCCAGGGACTAACTAACGGAACCTCAGATCTTGCCGTGCAGGAGGGCCCACAGGCTCCGGGGTTCCCACACAGATTAAGAGAAAGCTGGAAAGAGGGTGCCGTATAATTAGAAAATAACCTTTTTCTAGGGGGAACAAATAAGCTTACTAATGCTTGTCCCCAGAAAAGAATCTAAGTTACTGCGTTGGTCGTTGGTTGCAGCGATGGTCCCGATTTACATTACATTTCGTGTTTACCATAACTTCTAATTTCCAAACAAGAAAATATAACAAAAGTTATTTTCACATTCTTAGAATTGTATCGATACATGCAGAAATAGATAGTTCTATAATTATGTTCCATAACTGCTTGTTTATTTTCTTATATTCATATGAGAAGTTTGTGGCAAATTGAACCGGTGCTACTATCCGAGTTATCTAAGGCATTCGGCTTGTGACCATGACGCGCAATACACTAGGGGTTAAAATTTCTGTGAAGAGCAAGGTCGGAATTTTAATGCTCCTCAGTATTTCTGTGTTCTTGTTCCTGTAGTATTTGGAATAAGTCTAAAGGACATGAGGTGACAGTGGCGAACAATACGACGGTTGGGACGATTTGTTTTTTAAAAAATGTGAAAGCAGGAAACTCCAATTTCAGCTACTTGGGTTCAAATCCCATCGCGGTTAATAGTATTTTTTTTGAATGGAAGATAATGTTTATGTAATTGGTATTGTAATTATGTTATTGATTTATTATTATTATTATTATTATTATATTATTATTATTATTATTATTATTATTATTATTATTATTATTATTATTATTATCACATTGGAAAGAAAAAGTAACATAGTCGAAGGTATTCACAGGAACAGAAAAGATATAGAGTATGTCAGATATTTCTTAGGTTTCACATGAACGCAATACTATTATTACGTTTTTGATTTACAGTTAACATGATAATTTTATGAAAACAAGAAGTGAAATATAAAACTTTCTTAGCTGATAACAGTAATGCATTTTCTTTGGCCCTCCATCTAAGTAGAAAGGTGATATGACATTTTCAAAATGATGATTCTTGTGACTAGCGATCCCTATTGTAAGTTCGATCACTAGTTGCAATTTGTGTACAGCTAGGAACTCATTTCTGTCCCATACTACAGCAGTAAGGACGTGCTCAGCCCCTATGTGTTCATCAATTCTTGTCCGAACACGTTACTTGCCAGACATTTACGAACCAAGGTTCATACGGATGACGTAATTTTGTGTTGTTGGCATACAGCTATTAGAAGCCAGTATTATTAAGGGGACAAGTGACAGTTTCTTCCCCTCACCACTTCTCATAGTTAGGAAATCAAATACTTCGGAATTCCGCCTAGTTTTGAATCTACAGGCTTGTAATTACTTTACAAAATATTTGAGAATTCCATTCTAATCCACAGAAGACATTTTGCATCTGCTCAGAAGAAAATCTTGCATATCGACTATCGATATAAAGTCTAGCAACTTCCAGCTATTATTGCATCATAAAAGTCAAAAATACATGACTTCTGAACTTAACCATATAACGAAGGCGTATAAATTCCAACGCAGCGTGATGGGCCATATCACTTCAGCAGCAGGGCTAAGTAGAACCGTACGCATGGTTTTAGAGGGCTTACCACCTCACATAACTGTCTTCCCTGACGACCCTGTGATTGGAAGCAAACATTAGAAGCAACAACTATCGGACTTGGAATAGCTTTCAAAAGACTAAGAAAACATGATTTGAATGCAAGCCCCAGGAAGAGTACCGAAATCTTTACTAGGCAAATAGTTTGATGCTGTCCATAACAACCCAATGGCACCCCATTTCTGGTATACTAAGACGTGCCAGTCGGCACCCAGAAAATATTATTTTGCTAATATAAAAGCTTACGTAGCAAACAGAATAAAGACATGCAATCTTTGCCTAAGACTCTAGAAGTTACCAGCCAAACCGGTGGGCCAATTGCTTCATCATCCTAAAAAATACCATTGTGACTGCCTGACCGTACGATTCAACTGGAAAAGTACCAGTCGGACATGGGAATTTCAAACACATACTAGTTGGCATTGAGATGTCCGCGTGATACTGAGTGGCCAGGATTGTAGGGAACATTACAGCAGAAGAAATTGAACAATTTCTCATATATGACATTATTCTTAAATACGGAGCTTTTTCGTACCTGTATTTGGACAGACAGCCTGTAGGTAATGCTAAGAGACTGCGGAACCTAGCCAAGGTCTACAACTTTGAATTTAAATATTGTCCAGCATATGATCACAAAACTTGAGGTGTAGTGAAAACATTCAAGAGAATCGTAGAAAACACTCTTAATTTTTTAAAACATGAAAATCAAAATCATTGGCAAAAACTAATCCCGTATATAACATTCGCAATTAATAAGTTACTAGAATCTGGAACTAAGTATTCAAGATTTTTCCTTATGCATAGATACGAACCTAAGACCATTTCTGATATTGCGTTAGCATCCACCCCGACGTTATGCGTCAACAAAGAACAACTGAATAAGATAGGTGGAATAGTACAGGATAATTTAATTTCAAGTTATAACAAACAGGAAAGATATTACGACCTTAAACATCATCAGACTAATTTTAATAAGAGCCAGAAAGTACTTGTATTTTTCCCCAATCATCAGATTGGAACACAAGAAACTTTATCGACTAGATACGTAGGACCTTTTGAAATTATCGAAATAGTTAATCCTCGTTTTTGTAAGGTCAGATTTCCTGACTCATATCGTCAACCTATGCAGGAGATTTCTATAGACATAATTAAATTATATTATGATGTTAGAGACGACACGGCACAGGAGTAAGTAACTATTTTTTTTTCTATACGAGCGAAGACAGTACTCGTGTAGAAATTAATTTTAAAAAAGACAGTGCTCACCTAGGAAGAAGGAAATACAAAACAAATATTCAGAAAGACAAAAACAATTTTCATTGCGATACAAACATTTCTTCTCTGTTTTAGAAAACGCTGATTCATTTATTCTGCAACTGAATGAAAGAATGTTGACTTTGCATTTCCACATTTAAAAGGCAACTGATCGTTAAAAGGACAACTAGCCTATAATTCTAAAATTATTTGATATTATTTTCTTTTTCCACTGTGAATTACATATTCCCATCGACATTATGCAACATAAATATTATACAAGACCACTCTTACATTATAAAGGATGACCAAGAATTCAGGACCATCATTATCATCATCTTTGGAATGAAAATTGGATTACTTATATATATATATATATATATATATATATATATATATATATACATATATTAGAACTTTACACCTTATATTCCTGTGATAATTGGGACCATTTTACTTCTTATTATTTAATACATACTATATCTCGGTCTCCGCTCGATACCAAAAATATCCAAAAGACCTCGCTTACTTACATCTCCTCCAATTCCAATGTTCACATTTAATAGCTCTCATACGACTAAGTAGCAACCGATTTCACCGACTCCAACTCCCCTCACCGTAAGTGAGCTCATATATATATATATATATATATATATATATATATATATATATATATATATATATATATATATATTAACGCCAAAGCTTAAAACAACTCTGCCTGGAGGGAATTGAAGTGGCATATAGTATGCACCGATCCTGCTTGTGATTAGGGAATGAGTGTTTAATGCTTTCTTCCGCTACCTCATTAGTGCTCTGAGAAGTGATTTTTTAGTTTTGCCAACTAGTACAGGAAGAAAAATAACCCTCCGGCTCATTTTTTAAACAAGCCAGTGGGGTGTAATGTCCCACGTGATGAGATAAAGAAACAATTCCGAACCCCAGTGTTTACAAACATTAATACGTGGTTTGATAAAATGATTTCACATCAGATGGCTCTACAATCACTTGCAGACGACGGCTTGTAGCCCTTCCCACGGAGCAGAAGACGACATCGGAGCAGTAACGCCAAGGAACGCTATAAATTGAATGGGGCAGCTTTCTGGTGACCCTCCAATTCTTTGCTTCGGAACATTAGGAGTAACCTAACCTCAGGGCCTCAAGTCTGCTTCGAGACTACGCCTATCCTTTCTACTCGCTTAGCCTGCTTCGGGGTCCTGACTGGGAATCCTAACCACAGCCGCTTAGCCTGCTTCGGGGTCCTGACTGGGAAACCTAACCACAGCCGCTTAACCTGCTTCGGAACTCTGTTGGCCATTTAATCTTCCCTGTGCTTTCACCAGAGCATAGGGTCCCTAATTCCACTCTGCTTTCCCTACTTCGGGGCTCTGTAGAGATTCTGTCTGCGACCCTAGGTCAAAGACTACGTGTGACTTACCTTGTAAATTTGAACAGATTACTTGTGTAGTATTTTCTAAAAAAATACTTTTATAGTAAGAAATTTTATAATAAAAGTCGGTAGTGGGAGTGGATTCCGGACACTCTTTTTATTAACGCTCTACCTATACCTATATGGGACAAAGTTTTACAATATTTAGTAGTTTCTTCTTTTTTTACTATCCCGAGATTCTTAATCACTTCCTTTGGTATTTGTTCTATTCTTGAGGCTTTACCCTGTTCCATTTTCTTCAAAGCATTGTCAAAACCGCAATGTAAAATTGGTGGTCCTAATTCATTTTCATTGACGTCTTCTTCCTTCTCTGGCTCTTCTTCGTTCACTCTTTCTCCTTTGTAGATTTCTTCAATGTATTACTTGTATCTTCTTGTTATCTACTCCTCTTCTATTACCGTTCTCCCGCCCTTGTCTAGGATAATGTCTGTGCGGTTCTTTTTCTAACCTTTCTATATACCTTTTCTGTATTGCCTTTGACTGTATTTTACTCACTTTCTTTGCACAAGTTGTTTATCCAGTTTTTTGTGGCCTTCTTTACTTTTATGTTGATGTGATTTCTGCACCTTCTATATTCGTATTATTTCTTTGTTATCTTGAACTGTCTTCTTTGCTCCATTATTCCCAATATTTCTGCTCTTATCTAGGATATACATTGGGTTCTTGTTTCTCTTCCTATGTCTTCGTCGGCAGCTTTAGTTGTACTTGCTTTCATGCTATCCCATTTCGACTCGATGTCATAACCTGTTAAAGTTTTCTTAGACGTCTCTTTGTCTGTCACATTTGCAAATTCTCTTTTCATATTTTCATTTCTTTTTAGCTTGATTGTGTTCCATCTTTTGTTTAGTGCTACCACTCGTTTCCTCTTTACTCGGAGTTAGTTCTTCATCAAAACTAAAGTATGGTCTGAGTCAACGTCTGTTCCTGGATAACTCTTACTGTTCTTTACTTGATTTCTAAATGGTTGTCGGATCAGTACATAGTCTATTTATATATCTTCCTTTGTCTACTGGTCTTGTCCATTTTTATCGTCTTCTTAGTGGTTGGTCCAAGACAGTGTTCGATACAGTCAGATGATGGCTTTTGACTATGGCTATTAGACTTAATTAATCATGTACCTCTTGCATTCCTCTCACATTTTTCCGAAATTCCCAGTCATATTCTCTTCTTTGCCTTAGCTGACTGCGTTCCAGTCACCCTTGATGATTAAATTGTTCTGGTCTTCAACTTTCATCATTACTTCCTCTATTTGCTTTTACTTTCTTCTACTTAATCATTTGCGTAGCTTGATGTGGGCATATATACTTGGCTTATCACAATATTCCTCGGTTCGGTTGCTATAATCGACACTACCATCCTTTCATTGTATCTCCGCTGCCTATCACTTTGTGCCGTATCTTGTCATTCAAGACGGAATAGACTACTGCTGTGCCATTTACAGCTCCTGAGTATATCATTCTGAAGTCCTCGCTCCATGTGTCTCCTCCATCGCTGCTTCCCAAGATATCTATCTTCTTGTGTTCCATTCCTTTCTTCAGGTTTTCCCGTTTCTCAAACTCTAATAGTGATCGCACCTTCCAGATTCCTATCTTGCAGCGGTTTCGTTCGATGACGATGAGGAGGAGCTGTTGTGCTTAACTCCACTCTCGGGCACGACCCTCTGTGAAACAATAGTGTCGTATTCCCTAAGATTACATTCTATTATTTCTCTTTCCATGTTGTTTTCTAGGCACTGAGTAAAGTGGTGGTGTCCCAGGTCATTCCACCTTGCAGTGAAACAACCGTAAAAGACATCCTGTCCCTCCCTGTTTTTGTCCACATCTGTGCTTTGCCGATATCAAACATCTTCAGAATCAGTGTGGTAATGGTAGAGCTGCTGCTGCACACTACTATAATATCTTTGTATGACTCCTACCCCTAAAGACCTGTCCGGCAAGGGACACCCTCTGATAGTGAAGCTATATCCGGCATAGCTCTTCGGATCACAAGAGCACGAGCTCTCCCCCACCGCAGCAAGGTGGAGATATCATCAAAACCAACGGTACTTTCTTTCTTTTTACCAATTGGGTGCAGTCATGATTTTGATTGGAAAGGAAAACAGAGATGCAAATTACAAATGAAGGAAAAGTATTTCGTTAAAAGTATCAAAGGGGGTACTTGTTAGAGATTGAGTGAAAATGGATGCAAAGTGGATGAACACATGTCGATCTAATGTGCTACACGGCTTGTGCGCCGATTACAAAAAAAGTGTCAGAAGTGTACCAACATCATACTGTATACATATCACGTGTCAAGTGCTACTGTGTAATTAAAACTTTACAAACTAACACACACACATGAATTAGGAGTTATGCATAAACTTCAGTTGTATATGACGCATAAAATTTCGTAACAATAATAGATATTTGCTTTCCTCTCTATTCAACAGTACAATAATTATAAAAATAACTCTCTTGGTAGAACCACTGGGCATATATTTCTCACCCACAATTTACATTCCCCGTACTTTAATTGCAAATCAATCCCAGAGTGACTTATAGTAATTATATCGAACACAGTATACGTTTCTACAGAACATTCATCCCATAGTAAAATAAAACTGATTTTCAAAGAAGGAATATCCGACCACGAAATTTATATTTTGTTTCGTAATGTAGGCTATAACTAATGTCCGGATTTGTATGTAATTACATGTTTTTCCTTCATATTTAGTTTCGTCAAATCCTTAAATATTTGTGATTCACACCTGTAGGATGCCTCAACTCCAGTTTCATATTACATATTTTTACATATTTTGACCAATGTTACATATTTCAATGGTTTCTACATATTTTTTTTAATAAAACGGACTGAAAATTTTGCGTTTACTGAAATTTTAATTTAAAATTAAAAATAAACTCTTAAACAGTGCAAGGCTTGCATCTAGATTCAGTTTTGTCATGCCTATCATTTCGTTTATTTACCGAAAGAGAAACATCTCTTTTTTTTTAATTTTTCAAACCATCGGTTTCTCAGAACTTTCGCCGATAACACAATAAATATAAGAGGAAATAATTAAAAATCCTCCCTCCGGGCTACATTAGCAGCACCCTTTATTTTTAAATCTAGAGGAAGACTGATCACGTGCCTGACAGACGACTGGCAGGAAACTCCTAAAATGAAATCTATTTGATTGTTATCGGACGAAAAAAAGACGAAAGCAAATCATGCAATTCAAGTTAAAAATATATGCTAGTGTGATTCCAGGAATTTACAGCAAGAGTTCGTTCCAAGATGCTGGCGACAATGGCAATATCATAGCAGGTAACCTAAGCTTTCAAAGAACTTCGCTTGTTCAACTCAATGACAGGAGGACAGTACTCTAGTATTGCAGTTGCAAAACGCTCGTGTTCTGTATTGACCGTCGAAGTTAGAAATGACTCCGGTTGCCTCAACTTTATCCGCGAAATTGCGGTCATGGGTAACTAACGATGATGCGTTTACTACGGATGGTAAAGTGGTGTTGTGCCAAGTGTGTGATAAGAAAAAATTGGATGTTCAATGAAATCTCGGTTAGATCATTTACGAAGTGCACTCGATGCAAGAAATTAAAATTTGCGAACTGCAAGAAAAAAGTATTTTTGACATAAATGCATCAAGATACTTCAATGAGTGAGTTTTTCAAAGACTTGTGCCAAGCAATGATAGCAGCAAGCATTCTTTCGAACAAAGTTCAAGTGCCAAAATACCATGCTTTTCTGGAGAAGTACTGCTTGCGTCGAATTCCTGAGGAATTCACTCTTCGAAAGTGTTATCTCGAAGTTTGTTATAGGGAAGCTATAGACACCATTAGGGCAGAAATAGGTAGTTCACATATTTGGATATCTGTGGACGAAACAACAGACATTTTGGGACGTTATGTAGGAAATTTAGTGATTGGAAAGTTAAGTGAAGATGCTCCATCTAAATGCTATCTTATTGCAGGTAAGTTACTGGAACGCAGGAATCATTCCACGATTGCTCGCTTTGTAAACGATGGTCTTAAAGTGTTGTGGCCGGGAGAAGTTCAGGAAGAAAAACGTTCTTCTTCTCTGTACAGACAGTGAAGCGTACATTTTAAAAGCGGCTAGAGCACTTACAGTTTTTTACCCTCACTTAATTCATTTCACCTGTATGGCCCAAGATATTCATAAGTAAAGAGGTGTTGCTGAAGAGGTGAGAGACAACTTTTGCGAAGTAAATCAACATGTTTCTTCCAAGAAAAAAATGTTTGTTAAGGCACCACAACGTGTTCAAGTTTACATACATCAACTGCCAGACGTGCTACTTTCTAGGTAACCTGTGCTAACGCGATGGGGCACTTGGATACAGGCAGTACATTTCTACAATGAACATTATCTAAATATTAAGCCTGTTGTTCATTCATTTCCATCGGAGTCTGCTGTGTCAGTTGGCATTGCTCAGAAACTGTTTAATGAGTCAAAAGTAGCGTGTGATATCGCATAGATAGACAGCAATTTTGGTTGCCTACCTACAAGCATTAAAAAGCTAGAGACTGTTGGGCGGCCTCTTCCGGAATCCATGAAAATCACAGAGGATGGAAAGAGACTGCTGCAAGGTGTGTGTCTGTGGAGATGTAGGAGAAAAAGTTCGAAAGAAACTAAATGCAGTGCTGGAGGCAGTGTGTGATATTCTCAGTAGTGAAACAAGAACCCCCCTGAAGATATTTCCCCTAACTACATCCCCCTGTTGAAATACGCTCCTGTTACCTCATTTAATGTGGAGAGGTCATTCTGTGCATACAAAAATATTTTATCCGATCGCCGACAAAATTTTACTTCTGATCATTTGGAAATGTACCTTGTAACCCAACAACACACAGTTGAACTGGAGGTACATGTTTTGTAAGTACTTTATTTCAAATTAAAAATGTTCGTTAGTGGAAATATTCTTCAATCTTAGTTCAGCTGGTATTGTTTAAAAGATATAGGACTGCTTTTCCCTGCATGAAATAAATATATATAAAACTATACGTTTCGTCTTAAGTTGATTTTAGTATTTAAATTTGTATATTGCGTATAATTCATTTCAAGATTGGGCCGTGGTGACGGACGCGTATTTAATGTGAAAGGTTCTAGAGTTGAAACTGGACCACACCACAACACAAGACATTTCTGACGTACAAATGTCGTATGCATTGTTTTTCTCGGTGCTTTCCTGATTCTCTGTAGCCGATTCACATCTTCCTTCATTCGCGTCTGATTTTTATTATCCTGCAATTAGTCAAGTTTTTGACGTATGGCTGTCTCAGCTGTTCAAGCATTTCACTTCATTGGGGGACTTGCATTAAGCAAGATAAAATGTAGTAAATTTTCCTTTTTGTTATCATAATTCGTTTAAATGTTGCATACACATACACGTGTTAATATTACGTTTTCATAAATGTGTAACATATGTAATATTACTTATTCTTATATAAAGTTACATATTTCTTACATTTTAAGCGATTTTTGTTACATACTTATGTACATATTTAGGGGTTGATATTACATAAAAAATCCGGACTCTAGTTATAACATAGCCGCCTGCTAGGGTATACGGTATGCATATTCTGTATTAATAATCCATTTAATTGGACATGAATAGTCGTTATTCTAATTTAATGCAAATAAAGTATTTTATTTCAAGTTTTTCCATTACAACCATCAAATATATATTTCGGATGACAAGTGCCTTAGCTCCAACATTGTAATTTTCCAGGATAAAATTTTAAGTTCGATTTCTCTTGAACAACTTGTGTTTGAGTTACTAAGCCAATCAAAATTACACCTTAGGGTTTATAATTTACTCTACAAAAGTATTTCTGAAGAGGTAGCGTTATACAGAATTGGATTAAATGTTAAGTATTATTTTATTTGGTTCTGGAGATCACTTGACATTCAGAAGTTTCAAATACTTATTATGAACAATTTTCGATTTGAATTATATAGAACTACTCAATGTGTTAGCTTTGTTTTTTTTTTTTCATTCTAACCGCGAAATTTTACCCAATGCAAATTACACTATATCGAAACTAGCTTCTTCTTGATTTTAGGACATAATCAATGTACGACAGTAAAGAAAAATATCTGCGCATCAGGGTAGACTATAGGAAGCCAAACATATCGAGTAAAGTATTATAGTCCTGAAATTTCAATGTATGAATATTGATTTGTCATTAACTCTATATATGTTTATCTTATTTTCTGATATATCTATTTCTTAGAGATTGAGAAAATATTTAATCTCAATTGGAACAACGGTAAGGGGAGAAAAATTCTACAGCCCACCAGGAGTTGAAGGAAGACTGTTGAGTTGTCATATAAATGTATTAGTAACGATAAATAAGTAACAATGATTCCGATTTAATTCATACCTTACAGATTTACAAGAAAGTGTCAAACGTATGCATGTTGTTTCAGTATTTATATTTCTTAACAGCTTTAATTCGCCGATTATTAACTGCTTAGATGATTTACTAAACCTTAGTTTATTACCAGTACATATAGCATTAATCGAAAATTTATATATGCAAATGAAGCAAATCACGAATCTGGTGCACCAACTGGCCAAAATAGGGCACGAGAGCAACGCCGTTGTGTTTTAGGATATATGTTGTAATATATAATAAAATTACGCAACTAACACCAAAGACTATGAAACGCAGAGATTGAATGCCACGTACACAAACCTATCATTTGACTTACATGCTTAGCGAACTGGATCCAGTTTCTAGTTTGCATTCATAGGTGTGTCAGATTGATCCTAATATTGTTATTTCATCTGTGCCTACATCTTCCTATTTGACTTCCTGTTAAAACATTGAAAGCGTTCATACTTTCTTCCATTCTGACTACATAACCTGTCCACCTGAATCTTCTAGATTTGATGTTCTTAAGAATGTTTGGTAAGCGGTATAAATTATGCTTTTCCTCGTTATGAAATTTCCACAATGCCCCATTCCCGTTCCTCTTGGCTCCGAATATTTACCTCAGGATCTTGTTCTGAAATATTTTCAGTCTACGTTCTTCCCTCAGAGTGAGAGACCATATTTCGCCACCATACAGAACAACATACATGATAATCGTTTTATATATTTTAAGCTTTAAGTTCCTGGACAGAATTCGCGACTACAAGATATTTTGAACTGAATAATAATACGAATTACCAGCTTTTAGTCGGCATTTGAATTTATTCTTGGATATGGTTTTAATTATAATATATAATAATACATTCTTTTTCAGATGTATTGAAACTTTATAATCCTTCATCACAAAATGAGAAGGAGCCTAAGTGTGATTGCCCTCAAAGTTGCCTGGAGTGTAGCGTCAACGTATTGAAAGCATCAGGGTAAGTCTTAAAATATACATAGCTGTATATTAAAATTGAACACTAGTAAAGACGGAATGCATAAACATTGAGTTAAAAGAAAACACAGAACAATAACAACATAAAAGAAATGTAGTATTACGTGTGAAATATAATACTATATTTAATGAGGATTGGTTAAAATTAGAGAATCAAATTCAATAAGTAGTAGAGTTATCTTTGTATGAATAGCGATAAGCTCAACTCCGCAAATAGATGACTAGGGTGGAAACAGATGACCAAAACTTTGGCAATTGCCCACCTTCAAACTTTCCCAATTTAAAACTTCAGTATACTTACCTCGTGCTGCATTATAATATGTCCAACTATGTTTATATTCTATTATAGCAAAATGTTTTTGAAATTCTTAATTTGTTCTTTTATGAACACCACATTTATTTAAAGGAGTTAGCGTTACCAACTCATAGGTTATATAAATTCGTTTATATATTTACAATGTTCTTTCGTTCTTCTGGAAGACAAAATGTCTCAAGAACTATTTGAACAATTATCACCAAATTTGAATAGAATGTACAGGGTTAACACTTAGAAATTAAGTTCGACTTTTGGACCCCTTAAGGAAACAAGTAGAAATTAGTTGTTTCTCGTTTTAATGTTGAACGGTGTGAGAGCAAGAATGTTAATAAATAAAACAATTTTGTCTCTGCAATTATTTAAGTGTCTCAAGAATTCAGTAAGTGTTTACCCTTACTACTGTACTAAAACCAGAAATAGTTAAGTTCACAGAATCTTCCGGTTTCAATGTCGAACTACGTAAAGCAGAAATGAGGTCATACAAAATTCAGATTGGTTTTGCGTTCTGCGAATACGTACCAACATCATATTCAAACAAATATTTGTACTTCCTAATTAAATGATAAGATTGCTTCCAACATTCTTTCGCCTAAGGATAATTTGGTGCGCATGAATTCAACATTCTTTATGTTTTAGACGTGTATAATTATAACAAAAAACATTAGAATTTGTTTCACAACACTAAAAAATTATTGATTCCTTTATTCGATTATATTCGAAATCTAAAAAAATGAATGACCACTAATGTGATTATCTTGTCTTGTTTTTCATCTAAAACAAAAATAATGTTTTTGCATTTCTAAAAAACTTCTCTGTAACGCTGTTGTATTGTATTTTAAAATTAAAATGAACATGGTACACCGAAGGATTTTAATTACTCACTTCCCGCCCCACTCACACAATTTAAAACACAATTATTATATCAGACCTCTATTCGTCATTGCTAATCTTTACAACACACGGGACTTTATAAATGTCTTACGTATTCTGCATTTTTTTGAAAACAAAAAAAAAACGTTATTTCAAAAGAAAACATGCCAAATATTAAACATATTCACGATAACTTGTTATAATGTTTAAGTATTGCTAGAAGAATAAAATAGTACATACCACATACTATGAGGACAGTAATCTTTAAAATTAGTACTAATATAAATCTAGAAAATAACCCTGCTTCTTAAAATATTTCAAATTATGTTACTCTGAATTGTTAAATCATCTCATAAATGTGAAAATATAAGTGGAAGTTAAAAATTTACATCTTCTAAGTATATTTTTGACAAAGTCCTTTGGGAGATTACTGCTCCTCCTACTGACCATGTTCAATTTCGCAATACCCTCTTCCTCGATTACAGAAACAGATTACATGAACTGACTTCCCCATGCTGACTGTTATGCAGCGTTGTGTCAATTGTGTAGGACTCTTTCAAATGTGAAATTTCCGGTGATTATTTTGGTTGAAACGTCATGTCCAACTAGTTTTTTATGAGGTCGTTAATAGTTGAGCAGACCGATATAAAATATTAACTATAGTCATGTTTTCTTTTCAACTAGCCCAGATAGTCACAATCTAAATTCTCGAGAGTCTATTTTCTTTATATAGAGCTGACCGTCTACGTTGAATCACCCATGCAACTTTTAAATTTATAATCCAATAATATAGATGTTGAAGTATGGAAATATTGGCAAGGAAGCGTTACGTGGAGATTCAAAGTGTTTCGAACTCAACACAGTCACACTTTTTGAATTGTAAAAAATACAAAATCTGGTAAATGTTCCCGAACGCAGTAATGGATCTCTGTAAATTTAGTCAGTCTTGCTTATCCCTTTCTGTGATGATAATAAATTGCCAAATATTAATATTGGCATGTGTTTGCCAAGTATTGGTATTGCCATCCTTTATTGACCAAAATTATCTTCTTTGTTAATGTTTTACTGCCACATATGATTTTATGTTTAATTGCAGAGGTATATTTTCTTTCATGGAACATAAATATGTTCGGAAAGTCCTCTTCATTTCTGGTAGCTTAGCGGTTAGAATGGCCTAACTTTATGTTTAGAAGATGTGAAGAAACAACATTTGGCAAATGTTCTTTACGACTTGTACGGAGTGGCGCACGAAAAACAGCAAGTCACGATCATATACAAAATACATATAAAATGCAAAGGTTTGGTTAGTGAAATGTTTACTTTACTTACTTAGTTACCTTATTTATAGAAGTAATCTTCTGATCCTCTTTTGACTTTTACAGCAGATGCTAAACCTCTGCACTTTGCATGTATTTTTGTATATGCTCGTGGTATGCCGGGTCGGTTTACGTGCACCATCCTCTATAATAGTGGTTATGCAGATATGGGTGATTCCGTTCATCCCTTCTATGAGTATTAAATCTAAAATTCAAAGTTTGGAGAATTTCTACCAATTATATCATCTTTAATGAGTTTTTTTGTCTGTCGTCCCGTTTAAAGGTTTTTGCCCTTTTTTCGGGTAAGTGCTGCATATATAGAAGAGTTGATTGCACTTTAATGTGGTTGGTCTAGGAGGTGTACATATTTTATATTTATTCATTTATTCATTTATTGAGTACACATACATACAGAGAGGTGATTGAAAGGTGAAAAATAACATAATGAGGATCAAACATAATATGATGCGAAGCCAAGTGTGCCACAATAATATTGTAGAAAATAATACATTATTAGCATGCCGTAATGAATTATGGCGAATGCAAAACTGAATAATTGTAGAGCAGGATGCAGTGGGCAGAGAAGTAGATGAAGATGGAATGTGGTGCTCTGGACGCAACATCACAGGGTTTGTTAGTGCTGACGAATGCAAGTTATCTTCTGTTCCTGGGGCGATTCAGGAACTGATTAAGACAGAGGAAGCTCATGTTTATTGGGTAGTTACTGTGCATATGACGGGTAGGTGAATGATGGAAGTTCACGTGGTTCATAGATTTGAAAGATTTAGGGATCCACTACAGCATCATCTAGTTGTAAATGATAGAAGGTCATGAAGTGCTGGAGAGGAGTATCGACATAAGTTGAAGGTGCGTCATGATCCCGATCGTACTGTAGGATATCAAGTAACATGGGATGCTGCTGGTCAATTCGCTTGCAAACTTACCGAGTACGAAGCTGTTCGAGATAATGCAATAAAGGTGGGAAATCAATGAGCGTGTAAAGTAATCGTGTCGGATGCGGTAAGCTGATGCGATGTGCTAGGCATAGAGCGTGACGCTCTAGGATAGCCAATTTCTGATAGAATTTTGGCGGTGCGGATGTCCAGGCAGTGTGTCCATATGTTAATGCACTGCGCATAAAGGCTTTGTAAGTATCAAGTACTGTTAATGCTTTTAGCCCCCAGGTTGTACCGACTAAGTGCTTGAGTAGGTTGAGCCGATTTTGTGTTTGGCGTACTATCTTAGTGAGGTGTGGATTCCAGGTATGTGTGGAGTCAAATATGACACCAAAGTAAGTCAGAGTATTTGACGCCACGACAGGTGTATGATCTACTTGAAGGTTTAATCGACTTGGATTTCTGTATATTCGTGAACGGCAGGTACGTGGGAGGAACACAAGAGCCTGATCTTTCGTAGAATTAATACTTAACCGCCATATATTACACCAGTGAACAAATGTGTTAATTTCCGTTTGCATGATTGATTGCACTGTGCGGGCCGTCGTGAAAAAGGCCGCTCTAACGTATGCACTTGCTATTGTAACAATCTATTTGGTATTGCGCTTACCATAAGCTTCGAACTCAAAAAAAATCTTTAGGGTGGTATTGTCTCTTTAAACACACTATACTTCTGCAAGCACAAGCAAAAATGATAGTGCGACAACACTTTTAAGGTTGTCATTATCTATAAATTTGCTTTTTTTAGGGTAATAGGGCTAGGGATTGATAGGTTGTACTTTATTCATCATTTTGTAGTTCCAAAAGAATAAATGGTTTTGGAGTATGTCTCCTAACCCTAGACATTAGAGGGCTACGCCATCTCTTTGGCACAGTATTTACGACATTGACTGATTAAATCATGTAGGATGGTCTAACGTAAGAGTAGTTTTATAAACAGACAGTCCTGAAAAATTACAATAAACAAAATATTAGACGACTGAATAAATAGAAATGTGCATACAAGAAAGCAACAAACATCTAAATGGTGCAGGTATAAACAGACAAAAATTTTGGTATAGAAACGATGTGTTGTGCTTTTATGAAGTAAAGATGATTATGTAAAATGAAATGCAGTGCATATACTCCACAGTCACAAAAACAGTGTTAGGTATACGAATGCAGGTTAGTTCTTCTGTCTCGGGGCGACTCGAGACTGATGACGACATGGGGGCAGCTCAAGGTTAATATTGAAGTCAGACATTGTGCTACAATGGAAACAAATGAGGAAGATGATCGGGTATATGATATATATTAAAGATGTCGTGTTCTTCAGCTGTAGGATGTGCGGTTTTTAGATATAACGTGAGAAAAATGTTTAATACTGAATGCAAATATTTATACGGTGCGTCAGTTTTCGCATCAGCTTGTAAAGTATCAAGACGTAGTGGATGGGAGGCTGATAGGCGTGATAGTATGTATTTCAAACGAAGTTCGGCAATATGTTGAATAAGGTGAGGGAAATTGATATGTTCATATCTCAGGAAGTTCGGATATGACAACTTTATGCGACATGCAAGTCGGATGGCATGGTGTTCCAATATCGATAAACGGTCGTAGAACTTTGTTGGAGCATTGCACCAAACAATATGACCAAAAGTTAAGATAGGCCTAAGGAACATTTTTATATGTATTTTGTAGCAATGGAGCGTTTAATCCCCCCAAATAGTTCCAGTTAGCCGACGTAGAAGGGTGAGCCGGATATTAGCCTTTTGTGATATTTTTCCAAGGTGAGCCTTCCGATAGAGTTTTGTGTCGAATACAACCCCGAGATATGTTCCCGTAGAAGTTGTTTGGAGAGAATGTTCATTAATCGTGATTTTGAGTTTTCGCGGATTACGGTGAACTTTGGAGTGGTGTTTCGGAGGTAAAGAGACTAACACTTGTGTTTTTTCGCTATTGACAGTAAGTTTCCCAGTTTTACACCATTGCATAAATTCACTGAGAGTGGATTGTAATCTGATGCTAATCTGATGCATAGTTTTGCCAAGAGGTAGAAATGCCGTGTCATTGGCATATTCAAATAAGTACACGTTTTGCATAGGTTTAGATATATCAGAGGCATACAGTATATATAAGAGTGGACTGAGAGCAGGGCCCTGCGGAACGCCACAATACGGAAAAATGGGATGTGAGATGGCAGATCCTTTGTATACATATCCTATTCGATTAGTTAAAAATGAATATATGAAACGTAAGTAGCAGATAGGGGGGTTTAGTTTCTGTAATTTTGGAATAAGCCCATAATGCCATACTTTATGGAAAGAGTTTTCAAGGTTCATTAATACGAGGCAAGATTGAAAGGCCTTGCTTTATTGGTTTGTTATTAGTGTAGACAGCCGAAGTAACTGGTCGTTAGTGGAAAAAGCTGGTCGAAAACATGCTTGGTAGAGGGGCAGTAAGTTATGCACTTGAATATGTAAATGGAGCCCATGGACAAGAATTTTCTCAAACAGTTTACTGAAGACTGTTGTCAGTTGTATTGGGCGATAAGAAGACATAGAGTGCGCTGGTTTATGAGGCTTAAAAACATGCAAATTTTGGATACCTTCCAATCCAGTGGGTAAAAGCCAGTGCGCAGAATAAAGTTGTAGTGAGAAAAGGGTAGTGTAAGTAAAGTGATTGGAGTTTCTTTTAGGAGCCGGTAAGAAATATGATCGATGCCTGGTGCAGTGTTTCGTTTCTTACGTTGTGCCCGTTTAAGTTCTTGAGTAGTGATTGGTATTGTAAGAGGATGGTCTTTATCTATGAAGTGTGAGAGTGATGGTTGAAGAGCTGGGATAAAAGACAAATATGTGCGGTTGATAAATATATGACATTGTAGGCGTAAAGACCGTTTGTAATTGTGTTGCGAATGTGTTAGAATTATTTTGGTCAGTAAAAAGAGGGACATCATTGTCCAACCGAGGGTACGATAGTTTAGTGCTTTTGCCTGTGAGTCTATGAAAGATTTTCCAATATCGGCCTGGTGAGGCTTCATTGATTAGTTTATTTCATGCGCTGATCCAGTTGCGACGTTCGTATGCTATGACATAATTTTTAACAGTTCTTTGCCATTGTCTTTGTTGACGGAGACATTTGTGGTTGCCGGTTCGTTTATATTCTCGAAATTGTTGGCGTGATTTCTGTATTAGGAAAAGATATTGTGGAGGCAATTTTGGCTTAGCTGGATACATTTTCTCCACAGGAATAGCTTGTTGAGTACCAGTATGTAAAGTATGTGTGATGTGCTTTAGAACATTGTACATTTCGGTTTCTGAACTTTGTGGTTGAAAAGTGGAAACACGGTTATTTACGGTCTGCCAAAATTGAGGCCAATCAGCTTTATTACAACGGTGGATAAGTGGTGGTTCTAACATTTGTAAAGATAGTCGATTCTTCTTGACGGTTAGTTTGATTGGGCAGTGATCGCTTCCAATGGTATCAAGAACCTTCAACTGGCTGTCATTTATAAGCGCCAGAGACGTAATCACTGCATCCGGTGTTGTATGGCTGGCTAGTCGAGTATTACCAGGAATATTATGAATGTGAATTTGAAATATAGTTGAAACAAAGTCCATAAACCGTTGTTTCTTCTTGCACATCTGCTATGAATTTTTATGTCAGCCATGATTATTATGTTTTTAAAGTTATGGGCTATATAATCAAATAAGGTGAATGGTATTGGGTGGCCAGGCCGTATATATATGGTAGCTACATTAACAGTAAAAGAAGGGTAGTATATAGAGAATAAGAGATGTTCAGGAAGTTTTGCAAATCCAATAGGATTGCATTCTCTATAAGGACGTTTGGGATAAAAGCCAATCAACCCCCATCCTTGAGCGCGTGCTCGTACATTGTGGTAGTCGCAGCGTTGAAGTTGGTAACCAGAAATTCGTGCAGAAGCCGCTGGTTTTAAAGCTGTTTCGTTGAGAGCTACGATATATTTTTTTCTTCTAACAGAAGAGGTTTTACAAGTACTTTGTGTTGTTCAAATGATCTGATATTCACGAATAGTAAAGTAAAAGCCATAATGTATACTGCCGTATTGGTAATATAATTGGTTTCTAGAGGTGCGATGTGGAAGTGAACGAAAATCCTGAACATGTAGCAGTAAAGTGAACAGAGATTCGAATGTTGATATAGCTACACGAAGAATGTGATCCCGTTGGAAAGGGAAAACATTTTGTACTACAATGGTGATATAACGAAGATCTTAGACTGTGAGAAGTTGAACAAGAAATGGTGAGGGTGGTATGATGTTCTCAAAACTTTGTACTGACGCTGTCAGTCATGGACGTTCCGGTTGTGCCTGAGGTTTTCCCTTACAGCGGTAGCTATATGTTGGATGATTTTCATTGCACGTAGAGCAGTGCGGTTGTTGCTGCTGATTTTTGCACGCATTTTTCTCGTGAAATTCACCACAATAACCACATTTAGATGGATTAGGGCACTGACGAGTAAAGTGTGCGCTATAAGTTTGGCATTTCTCACACCCAATTGGCAAATTCCCCGGTGTCTTGGACGGCTCGACTCTATGCAGTTTCTTATTGATAGGAGCTACATGAGCTAACAAATAGTCAAGTGTTGTATGATCTTGGGACAAAACGCGTACCATATGAATGAATGTAAGTATGAATATTGTTATTTTTAATGCGAATGCATTTGCTGACCTCAATGCTTTCTTGTTTAAATTCTTCAAGAACTTCTTCATCCCTGATTTCAGGTATTACTCCACGGATAACAACGGAAACCATGGGTGGCTTTCGTGGAGGAGGCGGTTGTTTTGTCTTCCGATAAGCTTGTTTGGTTAATTAAGCCATTTTGTCAAAGATCTCGTATGATGCCTTGTTACTAAGTGTGACACCGAAGTTCGGATCTTTTCAGTGGATGATAAAGCCATTTCTACTTTTAACAATATCCTCTATACTATCTCTAGGTAGATACTTGTTTATCTGTAGGAATACCATCTTGGGATGAGTATATTTGGTGTCAAAATCGGTGAGCAAAAAATAAAAGTTTGATTCTTTAGCTGTGGAGAAATTTGAGCCTGAGCTAGAAGAAGTGTCCTTTGCCGAGTCAATACTAGTAGTTACAGGAGACCGAGATCTGTCGCGAGGTCTTTTACTTGAGTGAGTGGAGTCATCAGAATTTGTACGATTCCTGGGTCTAGTTGTTCACAAACTGGGGTGACTGCCCCATGAAAGGTGCCTGGTACGACCGAAACGAGACATTTTCACGGTCTACTATACAAGAGCCAGGAGCCGGTGGCTCAACGAACTGAGATAGGTTCCTGTGTATTGGTCCAAGGGCTAGCACAATCTATCCGTGTGATACGCCAAGAGTGAAAAATGAAGTGATGATAATAATGACGATGATGACAATATTCCAAAAATACAAGCAACCTTCCGACAGTGCCAACTTTCGTCAATCCTCTAAATAACGTACGTCTTTGATGCTTACAAGACCGTATGCTACACCTGATCCTCGCTAAGAGATTAATAGTTATAAGAGAGGCTAGGTTCTGCTCAAAGGTAAAGATGAACTGTATTTATTTGATTTTGTTTACTGTTTTCCGCAGACGATAACGTCGTCTCTTCGGGAGGGACTTAAGTTTAATGTCAGTGAGAAGTGGAACACATTTATGTGCTATGAGGTTTTCTAACAACAATAATAAAGAAGCTCACTTTATTCGTGCATATAGGTGAATTACTATTGTTGTTGTAATCATGGCAGGAGACATAAGGAGAAATACACAGAGCCTAAGTAACATCAAAATGAGACACCAATAATCATAAGTTTTACATTAGAAATGAAAACAAATAAACAGAGAAGGAATATTATGAAATCTGAGTAGTCGTAAGGTTATGATGATGAGATGAAGTTCGTGGACGCCACAGTTCACAGGGCAGTGTTAGTAGTCACAAATGAGGTTATCTTCTGTGTTGGGGCTACTCAACACTGATGAGCGACATGGGGAAGCCCTTGTTAGGATGAGAGTCACTGTGCAAGCGATGGATAAACGTGATGATTGAATTTTGGTGGATGATATGATTGAAAGAAAAGTTAATCAGGATGCTGTGGATGTTTCTGACTATAGATTGTAAGTAGATGCTGTAAAGGTGTATAAGCATACTTAGGATGAGTGCAAAGCCTGGCATTAATGTGTATTTTTTCCAGAAGGGTGTGATGCTGAGTTGTCCATTTTTTTTATCTATGTACCTAGAGCAGATATCTTCAAGATGTCGAGTGATATGCGGAAAGGTCAGCTTATCGTACAAAAGGCGAGTAGGGCTAGGCAAGGTAATGCGGTAGGCTAGACGTAATACATGACTTTCGAGCATAAGAAGTCCTTATAAAATTCATCTCCAGCGCTAACCCACGCAGTGTGGCTATGTGTGAGACACGGACGGAAAAACGGTTTATACGTTTCTAATACTGTGTCAGCATATAAGCCCCAGGTGGTACCGACCAGGCGCTTCAATCGATTTAAGCGGTTTTGGACCTTCTCTTTAACTGAAAGAAGGTGAGGTTTCCAGTTTAATTTAGCATCAAAGATCACTCCCAGACATTTAGCGGTAGTACTTGCATAAATGGGTACACCTTGGACTTGAATATTAAGCGGAGATAGATTACGTCTCACTCGACTGCGCCTCTTATGCGGAAGGATGACTAACGCCTGTGTTTTGTCACAGTTTAAATTTAATTTCCACCGACTACACCAGTTGCTGAAGGTATCAATGGCCCGTTGTAAATGTATTCATTTGATGGATAGTTTGACAGCAAGTGAGCAGCGCTGTATCATCCGCAAGGTGAAACTGTAAATAGGTTCTGGCGTAACAGGTAGATCACTAACAAATAGAATATATAATAAAGGCGATAAAGCTGAACCTTGTGGGACGCCAGTGCAAGGAATGATTGGAAAAGATAGACTGCTATTTATTGAAATATAAGCAAGACGGTTGGTGAGAAAATAATAAACCATCCGAAGATAGGCCGCAGGAAGACGAAAAATGTAATTTATAGATAAGACCATTATGCCACACTCGGTCAAACGCATTTTCTAGGTCGAAGAGAAGTAAGCAGGAAGTTGCTGTTTTATAACAATGATTCGTGAGAATAGTAACTATACGTACGAGATTATCGAGGAGGCTGTGATTAGTTCGAAAACCGGCTTGGTGTGTAGGCAGAAGATCATGGTGTTACAAGTGGTGATGAAGTCTGCGAACGATTTTACGTTCAAATATTTTGCCTAACGTTGACGTCAGTTGAATTGGCCTGTATGATGCTGGGTCTGACTTTTCTTTATGTGGCTTAAAAAACATGAGTACCTTGGAAAACTTCCAATCTGGTGGTTCATAGCCGGTTCGGAGAACGAAAGAATACAGCGAAGCCACAATGTAGAATAAAAGACATTCCTTAATGTGACAGTAAGTGATACGATCGAAGTCAGGCGCAGCGTTCTTTTTGTGACGTAGGACCTCGGTAATGTCTAGTGAAGTTATAGGTGCTGTCAAAGGATTCTGATCGTCCAGAGTATGATCCATATTTATTCTTAGGTACCCATTATGAGGGTTGCTGTACTTCGCAACACGTTGATAGAGATTGGACCTGCCTTGAAGCTGGACTTCTGGTGTAAAGGTGATTTGAAGAATCCGGGCAAAAGCATTAGCTTTCTCTGCATCTGTGGTCAAGGCAGTATTGTTCTCAACTGGCGGATAGTGAGGTGCACTGGTTTTCCCAATAAGACGATTGAAATGTTTCCAGTAACGTGTTGGATGACGTTATGTGGCTAAAGTGTTGACAGTTCTGATCCAGTTACGTTTCTTATACATTCGGATGTAATTTTGCACCATACGAAGATATTGGAGAATGAGACGTAGGGTGACAGCATCACAAGTGCGTAGGTACTCCTAGTATGCAGTCAGGGCTAAGAAAATGAATGAGAGGTACTGAGGGGGTAATTTAGGCCTGTAGAGATTTCTCGTGGTAACAGGAATGGAGAGTGCACTGGCGGTTTGAATGTTCGTAGTGAGTTGACCTAGCGTAGCGTCAAATGATGGGATATCGTTTGGAAGTGGAACATCAGCTAGCATACCAGTTAATTCCTTTCGGTACTCTATCCAATTAGCTAGGTCAAAATTTGGCTGGGTACAAAGAGCTTCCGGTTGTGGTTTCATGGCGGTAGGAAAGTGTAAGTCTACTTTGATAGGATCATGGTCACTACCTATTGAATCAAGAACAGTGATCTCGAGATACTGCATGATACTAGAAGACGAAATGACCATATCAGGAGTGGTATTTGAAGATGGACAGGTTGCTCTAGGTGTAGTGCAAATTTCGCTATTCGTATGCGAGTTGATAAAATTAGAGAATGCACGTTTCTCAGCATCACTTCTGCTGTGTTAGTTGATATCAGCCATGATTATATAATAGTGGAAGGTAGAGTCCAGATAAGTGAAGAAGCTAGTTGGTATGCGAACATGGGAACGAATATATATGGTAGCTATAATGATTGGTCTGGCTTTAAAGTGAATAGTAACGATATTATTTTCCGGAAGAGGTTTGGAAAAGTTAAAAGTAATGATTCGACTTGGGTCCCTATAGCCGTTCCGCCGTTTGCTCGTTGCCCTGTAGGGCTATCGTGGTGGATGAAATCATACCCTGCAAAATAGACAGAGTGATTCGTTTCAGGAAAATATCATTCAATAGAAAACTATGTACCTGATGTGCATGTAAAAGAGCAGTAAGAAGATCTTTCCTGGTACATAACGACTGGATATTTAGGTAGAGTAACGTTATAATAAGGCTCCATGATGAAATACGATAAAACTTGGGTTGTGACAGGATTGATTTGAAAATGGACAGTCTGATCGAGATAAGTCTCCTTGACAACGAGGTGATATAACACTTTGGTCGTATGAATGACTTCACTAACAACGTGGGTTCGCAAGAACGGATAAATATTTTGAAGCGTGAGACTGAAAAAGCGAGTCATAACCTCAACAGTAACTGGCTCACGTAGAGAATTATGTGGGGGCACTGGAGCATCGGGAGTGCGTAAAGGCACAACTATTTCTGGTTCTGTAGGCTCCGCTGGAGGTTTGGCTTTGCACTTATAACTGTATGTAGGGTGCTTTTCGTTACAGGTATTACATTGTGGCGATGCTGTTCCATTAGGACAATCTTTACTGAGATGAGTTTGACCACAGTAGCCGCACTTAGAATTGATAAGACAGCTGGCTGTCAGGTGTTGGCACTTTTTACAACGGATCGGGAGTGGCGGAGGTGTACAGAAAGGCTCTACGTTATGACGGTTTTTGAAAATGTATGCTCCATGCTGTAGCAAGTGATCAACGGCCTGTTGTTCACTGGTCAGAATGCGAACTAACTAAGTAGCGCCTGTATTTTTGCGTATTCGAATGCATTTTTGAATGCTGACCATTTCAGCTGTAAGCTCCTCTTGCCTGCGCCTACGCTGATCCCTAGGCTGGGTGACCACGGGTGGTAGCCTGTGCATCGGCCAACGGCCCTACAAAAGTGATTGAGGCGTATGCAAAGGTACAGGCGATGATCGGATCAAGGAAGCAACAAATGAGATGAGATGAGATGAAAACAGAAATACAGGTTTCAACCCTCCAAAAAGCGTATAATCCTTTTGTCGACCCTGTAAAAAGTGTACTTGAACCGATCTCAGAAATACGTGTTGCAATACTTCTTCATCGGAATGATGCAATAACTGCTTTAGGACAGGCTAGGCTCAACCCATTTTTATATTACCAGCTAGCCTACGCTAGCTACTACCCAAAGAGGGTTACGCACTCTGTAGGGGAAGAGATGTTTAGTATATTCTGCTATTCTGAAAGCAATGGTTGGGCTATGGGTAGGTGCAGAAAACTTTATTATTCAAACTTTCACAGTCAGTATGGCCTTTAACCATAATCATGAGGAAAGGTAAATACATAAACTGCAGTGAGGGAAAACCAGAACTGTAAGTGATATGATGTGGAATGGTGAAATGAAGTGCGAAACTCACTACAACACATAGGTTTTGTTAGTTTAACAAATGCTGGTTATCTTCTCGCCTAGGGGCGGCGCTAGGCATCAATGAGGACAGAGGAGCCCTGTTAGTTCACAAGGTGTCACTGTGCATATGATGGCCATATGTGAGGTAGATGAACCGCTGTAGTGTCTTAACCCAAAGTAGTATGCTGTATAAATTTGAAGTACTCCTTTGTTCATAAGAGAAATATCCCATAAAGTAACAGTGATAATCTAAGTTGGTCATACCTTTTTGTTATAAGCAAAGCTTTAAGAGATATATTTTTTAAATATACAACGGAAGAATAAACGTATTATATCTCTTGTAAGCATTTTGAGAGAAATGTTATGTAGTGAACTTTTGGGCAGCATTTACAAGAGTAACAGTGCTGCCATCTAATGAGCGTATTAGTACTAGTAACATGGCTCGTTATGTTATAGTCATTTACCTGCCAGAAAATGCATACACTTCTGTAAATAAACTTTCTTTCACGTTTCTCTATTACTTCATGTAGAATCCGTGTACTTAATAAATGCTTGCTATTCCTTTGAACATATGCACAATTGGTAAGACTTTTCTTTCTTGAAATTGCAAATGTCGTCTTTCTTCCTGTTTCACGTTGGTCAGAGCATGCGCGACACTGAATGAAAATGAACCACGCATATTGTTCACGCAACTATGTGTATTATGTGTTAAACTATAAAAGCGACCACAATATGGTATTTTTATGTACCACAAAATAATTTTCTCACATGATTCTGGTAAAATAGAAGGTAATGTTATGTTGTTTGTGTAACGATAAAGATGTTTCCAACGGCCATACCATGTTTAACTACATTTTTATGGTTCTCATAATCCTACTCGTTTTTAGAGTGTGCATTATATGATTATTCAATAAAGGAGTATAGGGCTCAATTTTCATTCACAAACATGCATACGTTGATGTTTCCTTTTAACATTTGAGATTGACACACATCTCATTTACACAGTTCTAAAATTTGAAAGTGGTCAGCCAATCAGGTTGCATCAAGGATAGTTTTCTACTAGTGAGTTAGATTAAAAATTGTTGCTAAAGTTGAACTTGTAACATTGTTATATTAGCGTATTAATTGTTTTTATTTACATATTTGGTTTCATATCGTAACATTTACCGCCGAACCACAGACTAGCTAAAATCTTAACGTTCAGACATTTTCAAAGTAAATTTCAAACCAGTAATACAATGATTACAAGTAAAAAATGTTTAAACGTTTTGCAAAAGGTAAACAGAGAAGCGAAAGTGAACAGCTGATCCATTTTCCTGACATAATTTAAAATCCCTGCCAAATATACTGTTATTTTTATTGTTATAAAATTCACAATATTATATCCATAAAAACTCAAACAAAGGACCCCGCTAAGAGCTTATGGAATTCCGATTACCGGTAAATTAGCTTCTATT
Source organism: Thermobia domestica (assembly GCF_964235325.1). Classification (NCBI taxonomy): domain Eukaryota; kingdom Metazoa; phylum Arthropoda; class Insecta; order Zygentoma; family Lepismatidae; genus Thermobia; species Thermobia domestica. Next base: position 98,733,024 of record NC_137470.1, read on the forward strand.
GCAATAAGTTGTGCATTTTGGCCTTCAGATGAGAACTCTTAATGGACATGAAGCCTGACAACCTCACGTTTTATTGGATATCCACAGATTGTTATCGTCATTTAAAGGCATACTCTACATCGTAAATTGAAAATAATAATTAGGGCGACACTTTATGTATGAATTATGAACGAGTCCTACTATGGTATACTAGGGATTTTGTTACTGCTGATTCCGAAACTGACATTGGTAAACCTCTCTCACGTTAGGTTCAAGGGGATTTGAAGGTTAATTGTAGAGGGAGTGTAGCAAAAATCAGAAGAAAAAGTACATAATTTTTTTTTTTAGTCGATGTATCGGGTCATGCCATTTTCTTGATCAAACAAGGTCATGCGAAAGTTGCTTCAGGTTCATTTCAAGGTGAAACCCGAAAAACCGTCGGAAAAGTATGAAAAAAAGGAGCATTGCCTCAACCATACTCAGTTCATAAAACCGCCATCTCGTTAAACGAGTTCTCGTAGTAGCACCATATGGTTACATTTTAGACATTATTGTTCCGCATTTTGCTGATTCAGAAAATAATGATCCATCAATCCTAATATAAAAATTTGAACGAGATATCAATGAAATAAATGAATAGTTTTAGGAAGGATATATTTTTCTTGTTGATCGTGGTTATCGTGAAAAAGACAGTTCCTCGAAAACGAAAAGTACGTCGTGAAAATGCCACTTTTGCGTGCACCAAATCAGCGGCATATTCACAGTGCATTTAGCAAATTTCGCTCGCAGTATTAGAATGCAACGGTGGGTCGTCGAAGCTAGAAATGGCTTTGTAAAAATATCGCTTACTGGATGGGATTATAACAAGAACACATGCTTTACATTTAAAATAATTTTATTTGATTGTTGGTGCCTTAATGAATAAGTATGATTGTGGTTTATTGATGATGGATAAGACTGTAGAATTGGCACAGCAAATTCGAAATAATATCGCTGACTATAATGTGATGCAGGCTAGAGTAGAAGCAGATAGTTTGAAGAGGCGAAATGCTATGTGGCATGAAATCATTCAAGCCGATATCTAAGAAATCTCTCAGTTTGACTTAGAGTCTCTTAATCGAATTTTATTGCGCGTTGGCATGTAGATTGAACTAGCACCTTCGTGTATACCAGATTATTTAGACCATGAAAGTAGTGATATTTTCAATTTAAAATAAATACGTTTGAGCCAGTATTGTTACGTCTTAGAATCTTTTCAAGATTTAAAAAGGCTACCCGATATCAGCTTTGGATACACTTTGCAGTGAATAATGACGAATTGCCGGTTATGGGAAGAGAACATGGCCCGATATTAGAGTATTATTGCACTCTAAGATCGGCGCTAGGACATTAGGTTGTTGTGCACATTCAGCCGATGTGCTACGGTTTTTAGGATGAACCCGACATCAGCAACAAATCAAATACCCTAGTCAAGCTCTACTGGAATACATACAAGATGTTGGTAATCGTAATGTGAAGAACTGTGGAAATGAAGGTGGAATACTAGAAGTTGAACTTCAAGAGTGATGAGATGTGGGATGCAAACCAATTTATTATTGAAGAAAAAAATACGGCAAATGACTGACTGAAAACTTGGTGGACAATATTAATGGCAAATTAGAATAACACCAACCTCGGATTCGAAATCAGGTATCCTAAAAACTATCTACGATGTTTTACAAATTTTTCCGACTGTTCTTTCAAGTTTCAGATAAAAATAACCCAGCAACGACCGTGACATTATCTTATCTTGTCAAGAAAACGACATAATCCGATACAGTGACACAAAGAAATTATTTACTTTTGTTGAGATTTTTGCAACGTACTCTCTCCATTTGACTTTCAAATGACCTTCAACCTTACATGATAGAGGTTAACCGATCGGACCCAAAAATTCTTAGTACAGCAGAGTGAGACTCGTTCATACCGCATAGATAAAATGACGACCTAATTATTATTTTCGTTTTACGAAGGAGCGTATGCCCTTAAGTGACGATAATAATAAGCAGATATCTCAAAAATGTTAGGATATGTTGTTTCGTGTACATTAGGACTTTTCATCAGGGGACCAAAATACAAACCGTACTGTAATACCAGCCAATTAAACGGAAACCGGATTTCCATAAGATCTGAGCGAGGTCCTTTACAAAAGTATGCATTCAAGTGTCAGGGAACACATACCAATACATATACACAATAAATCCTAATGGAGGAGAACATAAATAGTCAAAACCTTCAAAATTATGAATGTTTGACAACTTTCTACCCATACAAGAAATAACCCTTACCAAACAGGTTTACACAAATATATCCTCAGGGCTTATAGGACTTTTTGCTAATTTTATTCAATCAATTCCTAATTTAAGAGATGTGCGAACGTAATCGCCCAAATTTGAAAGGAAAACCAAAGATGCACAAATGTGCTAGAAAAGAGAAGAGACGCTGTACTCAACCATACAACCACATTTTATATTAAAACATCGACCACAACTATGGATTCTATCAGCAGCCGGTCAACTAGCGAACACGTGGCAATACTACTATTTGGAAAATGTTTACGTAGAGAAAAGAATAAGCAGGACGATGCAAATTTACAGTGGTATACAGTTGAGTCCTACAGAAATAAATTCTTTTTTTATCAAATTTAAAGGGCTATTCTATGTATTATCTTACAGGAAAGTAAATGCACATCTGTTTTTTGAGCTTGGCACTCCTGTGCTCCAGCCATGGAGAGTATGAAAATTAAATCAATCAAATGTATAGTGAGGGACACAAAGATAAGTCCAATCTAAATAAGACGATGCAGATGGGCACAAACTGTGAGTACGAATAGTGCATGGTGTAAATAAATTACGACACCAAAAGAGAAATTCAGAAACAGCTGGGAAACGGAGAAAAAGGAGTAAAAATTGTCGAAGTGGGAACATAAAATACAAATACAAACAAATATGCCAACAACCAAACACTTGCTAAGCAAAGATCTTGGTGTACTGGCTAAGAAGTTAGATTATAAATCAAACGGACATAAGCTCGAATCCACACCAAGTAGAATGATTTTTTTAATAATGCATACAGCACGTGAGAGGTGGTTAAATATAGCGTACTACCCGTTTGAGAAGTTAAGTAAAACGAGGTAAGAATTCCAGTTATGTTTATTAGCGAAGTGAAACAATGAAAAACAGTAGCAGGTATATCTATTCAGGTGTATGTATCAGAGGGCGGTGATCGGAAAAACGAAATTTTCCCGAATTTCACATATGTGAATCTCTACAATAGGCAAACTTCTTCAGAAATATGCCTATTGCAGAGACCATCATACTCCACCGATTACGCTACCCAAAGTTTGTTTAACAAATAGTCTAGTGTTTTTTCATTAATCACGATTGCTTTGAAAAAAAAACTTGAAAGGGATTTGAATCTATATTGATTAGCTGTACTACTCAGAAGTGTAGCACTTCACCCATACACTATCTTCCCATGCAACATGATAAGTTAAATATTGCTGAATTCAGCCATCATGGTTGGAACGAACCGGTAATGTTCTTCCTGTAATGATATTTCCACCAAAATTGCATGCCGAAGTTTATTTATTCGATGACCTGCAGACAATTTAGTGCCCACTAATAAACTAAATAACATAGAATGGAGTAAAACTACAGAAATTTTATCGTGTTATAGAGTAATCTCGAAGTGCAAGTTCTAAAGTGAGAAAATAATAATAATAATAATAATAATATTTTTATTATTAATAATAATAATAATAATCCTTCGGTCCTGCGCGGAGAGTATGAGATGAAAAAAAATGTTCTTAAAAGAACATATTTTACGGCCGGGTTTGAACCCGCGCCAAAAGCGAAATTCTTTAATAGCCCATACACTAGAAAACTCGGCTACAAACGGCGACAGGATCTAGCATTTCCTCTCTACTATATGTATGCTGCATGGCGAGAAACGGATAACACAAACCATTCAGAACCGTGTGTTTAGTTTCTGCTTCTGGAGTATTACTTCTCCGAACGAATCGTGCACATGAGAGTTGCTAAAAGAGATCATATTACTCGTTTAATACGTTAAGTGAAAATGACCTAAAAATTCCATTGACATTTATTAGAGAAGTCAAATAATGAAAACGAAAAAAATAGATAATGTAATCAGAGGTATGTATCAGAGCACAGTGATCGGAAAAAATGAAACCTTCCCGATTTTGCACATGTGAGTCTCTACAGTAGGATTTTTTAAAAATAAATGTGCCTATTGCAGAGAGCATCAACTCAGAAATGCCTCAAAATTTCTATGCACTTTTACCGAACATGACCCTCTGAGACGAAAACCGTTCAACCATTCTCAGATCGAAAGGTTCGTTCTCTCTCTCTCTCTCTCTCTCTCTCTCTCTCTCTCTCTCTATATATATATATATATATATATATATATATATATATATATATATATATATACACGCTTTTTGTGAACGCAATAACTGTCGTAGCTTTCAGCGGATTGAGATTAAACTTCGCACAAACATTAATTGTTGAAATATTTTTGTCGAATGCGTTAACCATAATAATCAGATGTAAGTGTTCAAAATGGCGGGAGTTCAAACTTTTAAAAACTTCCAAGGAACCAAATTTGGCCCATAAATGGGTATTCACAATGCTTGAGGGACTTTTCCTCTTTTATTGAAATATGGGTGTGGAGGGATTTATCTGCTTTTGTTGAAGTATTGCATCCGACTAGTCACTTAAAGAAGGTTCACGTCCTTTCACTCTGGATTTGGGAGGGGAATATTTTCCTATCGGATCAATACGATTGTTAATGATGATGAAGATGTGAAGTTGCACATAGAAAAAATGAAGTAACTTGTGAAACGTTTTATTTGAAAGAATAGTATAATAAATGTGTTTTCCGCTATCACAGAAACTATAAATCAAGTATTTGATGTTCGAGAGCGTAAATGGCGAAGAGTATAATTTAATTTCTTTTTTAGTACACATTGCATTGGAAATAGTGATAGGCAACATTAGTGATAAGTAAAATAATAATAATAATCACTAAGTAGTGTTGTTTATGGCAACTCCGTATCTTCCTCAATTTTTTATCATACGTAATGATTGAAACGCCATATCTCCATTGCAGGAAAAATATTAATAATTTATATCTAGAGAACGGGAGGTGGTAGAAGAATGGGAGCAACGTTGGACACTATGCACTCATAATTCACATAAAAAATATGTTGAGGCGCTAGCACCCTACAACTTGATTAAAAAGTAAACAAGTGATAATAAGCGATTTGAATTAAAATAATAATGAAAAACGTCCTTCGGGACATCGTCATGTGGGGTCATGCGTCCACAGTAGAGCCCTCCACAGGCAAAATGTCAATAATTGATATCGAGAGCAGGAGGTGGTAGAGGGATGAGACCAACCTTGGACACTGTGGACCCATAACATGCATGAAAAAGATATGAGGGGTACGCCAGCCCTCTTACTTACTTTCACATATTAATATTAAATTATATTTTGCGAAATTTACGCATGGGTCAGCTAGTAATAGTTATTATTATTAGACCTATTATTATTATTATTATTATTATTATTATTATTATTATTATTTTATTATTATTATTATTATTAACAGCGTCTTTTACTACCTGCGCATGTTTGACATGGAATAAACAGAAAATCCATCATTCGTAGAACGAATAAGAATAGACCGTTTTCTTTTTTAAAATGCAAATCGGGGGGCAGAAAATATGAAAAGAGTGACTACCTGTAACGAAAAGAAACAGTATTTTCTCTCAACTGGATAAAAAAAGCCAAGATAGATTCGAACTTGAGTGGCCGGCGCGAGAAACCAGTGCTTTGTTCATTCACCCACTGTATCGTTAGGGATTACTGTGTATTAACAGCTATCATTTCTATGGGTTGTATATTGTGATCACGTGTTCCTTCTTTGCAGGAAGTTGACAAATGGCTTACATTTAGTAGTTAAATCTACATGCTATATGTAATACATGGTATATTTAGACATACCTGCTTTCCATATAATTAATAAGAGGTTCATGCTGGAAATAAGGAACGGAATATTGGTTGGACGAAACGGAAATTATTAGCATCAGTAGACATATTTACTTACAAGGCATACGCAGTAACATAATTCAGAATAATTATTGTCTAAATCACTAAACGAAGACAATGTTATAGAAAGATAACATGTCGCGTCAACGAGATCGAGCAGAGTTGACAGAGGCGGAAGCAGATGTGTAGTAATACAACAACTTTGGTTAAATTGATAATTAGTTCTGTATCCTGAAGTAGATCGTATCACAACTTTACGGGGGAGCACAGAAAGACTTACTAACCCTATCATATAGAAAGCTTTACTAACCCGATCATTTAGACACAAATGGATGTAACTGTGAATACTACATCTTGAATTTAAAGAAAGCCGTTTAGACATTCAGTGGTTTGCAGGGTTGTATAAGACACAAAAAGATAAGGCACAATACAATTCTTTGTACCTCAACTTCCAGTAGCAAGATATATTCAATTTCTGGTTAGATACTGGAACAGTTGTCGGATTTTAATACATGACGTAGTGCAGGATACAAAATGCTTTGCATTACTTCTTTGTTTGTAGACAGTTATTAGTTTAGTGTTCTGAAAGGCCAATTCCGGGCTAAATTACGGATGGCCAATTACGGAATTTTTGCTTTCCGGACTCCCTAAAGTAGAATCGGACAAATTCCGGAATTCGGAAAGACACGATTTTGGAAAAAATCCTGAATTCGGAAAAATGCGGAATTTACGAATTTCTGATTTCATAACATTCCGAAATTCGGAAAAATCTGGAATTTTTCCGAATTCCTGGATTTTTCTTAATTTCGGAATTTTCTAAATTCCGAATTCTTTCCGAGTTCCGGAATTTTTCTGAATTCTGAAATTTTACCGAATTCCATAATTTTCCGAAACCCGGAAAATGAAACTTCTGTTTCTGGAAAATAAATTTATGTTTTTCAATCTATAACGTGGCGGACATAAGTCTTTGACCAGGTAATGGCTACTGCTTTGAAACAAATGCAAAGTATGAGAATTAAATCTGTGTATCTGTAGTTTCGTCTGGAGAAAAAAACAAACTTGTGAACCAAAGGTTTAAGAACAACTCAAGTTATTAATATAAAGTTTGGCGAAGATTATTTACAAAAGAAATACGAAAGACGTTTCGAATCGAAGTAATATAACATACAAATTTGCCAGCGGAGACAATGAAACCTAACGTAACCAGACTGAAGACGAATCGTTTACCGCCTAGCGATCGCGGTTCAGTGTTAAAGCTGCTTGTTCGAATCCATGTCGCAAGTTTTTTCACTATATGATTTTTGATTTCGATAGATCGGCGATGACATACGTTTTATTACATTCAGATATTTGAATACTCGGATGTTTCAATACTGTAACTATCAAATGTTCAGGAATAATAATAGTAATAATAATAATAAACTAATAATAATTATTATTATCTCGTAGAAGATTAAAAGCTAGGAGCTAATTATCGTTCAGGTCATACCATTACAACCAGAAACGTGACATTTGGAAAGAATATTTTTGTTAGATTTAATGTTGCCCACGAGAAGAAGAATTTCTCCGAGACGAAAAGTATCGTATACATTTCCCGTCTTCACTCGATTCTCGAAATAGTGTATATCAATGCTTTAAGTAACAAATGCTCTGTAGACTGAATCTCATAGGCTATTTCGTTACATTGTATTTCAGAGCTCATTGAATTTATGGTCTGTGTAGGTATTTTTGAAGCAAAGCTTTTATATTTACCTCTGCATGTCCTAAACATTAATTTATTATATGCCTTACTGTTGCGCGATATTCAGTTATGTTTATCACAGTTATTTTAATTAAAACATAAAGTAGAATATTTTCTATATGAACCTTGAGTGGAACGCTCTAGTTTAAAATTTTCGTAGTTGCAGAGGTGTGTCTCGAAGGTACGGAACCCCTTCCGCGACATCTCTACTTTTAAGTAAGTTTTGCCAAATTTTAGGGCAAGTTTAAAACTTTTAATGCCATAATAATAATAATAATAATAATAATAATAATAATAATAATAATAATAATAATAATAATAATAATAATTACTATTATTATTATTATATCTACACCGTGTATAATCTTTAAAAGATATGCGGTTTGTATCTGAATAGTAAAAGCTAATTGACTATCGATCTTGGTCGTCGAGAAGTCTTCATGAGGCAAGGACATGGGTAACGTTCTGGGTTTGAGTTCCGAAGGGGCAAGTACTCGGGCTCGAGCCAAAAATTGTTAAATTTATAGGCTTCAGCCAAACATGTTGAAAACAGCTGGGATCGGGTTTAGGTTTCTCAACGGCTCGAGCGGCTCGGCTTACAGCTCATTCACTACCGAACCGAATCGAGAAGTGAGCCAAGCCAACAGCCCACCCAACCGAGCCGATTTGAGCCATGGGCTTATTTGAGCTGAGTCGAACCGTGCCGATGGACTAGATTCAACTTAGCTGGCTCGAACCGGTTCACATGAACTGAGTAGGTGACCCATCCCAACAGAGAAAGCTCGAGCTATCGGCTCAATTGGGCGGAGTCGATGGCTCGTTCCAACTGAGCCTGCTCAGGTAATCGTCTTAGTTCGGTCGAGCCGACTGCTCATCCCAACAAACCGACTGTAGCTGTTCGCTCAGTTGGTACGAGCCGAGCCGGTTGATATCATTACCGAGTTTGATCTTCTGCTTGTTCTCAAGAATTCGACCGTGCAGGTCTCAGCCTTGATTTTAAGTACTACAGTATATACTTATATTGGTGACTACGACAATTGAGGCTGTCTCGTAATAAAAGAAACTCTTGTCCTCTCGTTATCTAGACGAGACGAGATACACTAAAATTGCATCACGAAATTAACTAAAATTACGAGACGAGATGCACCCCTGTCGTGAGCAACACCAAAAATATTCCACTTTACTGCTTACATTGCTCATGGCTTTCGCTTTCCAGTCTAATCAGGCCATTATTTCAAAATGACTTAAAAAAAAAGCTGAACGAGCGAGCGAGCCATTACCAAACTCGACTCAACTCGAAACTCGACCTCGAAAACAGCGACTTGACTCGGAACTCAACTCAAGAAAATTACCTTTGACTCGACTCGAATTGAACTCGAGTCGAGTCGAATTTTAAATCGACTCGTGCTCAGCCCTATTCGTATTTGTATTTTATGTTGCCACTTCAACAATTTCTACTCTTTTCCTCCGTTTACCTGCTGTTTCTGGATTCTCTTTCGGTGTCGTCCTTTATTTACGCCATGCACTATTCTTATTCCCACCTTGTGACCCGCTTCAATGTTTTATTCAGTTTAGGTTTTTCTCCTCACCTTGACTACATATGTGATTGATTTAATTCTCACTTATCGAGCATGTTCGATGAAAAATTATTATTATTATTATTATTATTATTATTATTATTATTATTATACTATTGAACTTTGCCGGCGAAATTATTGTATAATACGATATCATTTCTATAATTTTACTCCATTGTACGTTAGTTTATTAATGGGCACTAAATTGTCTCCAGATCATCGAATAAATTAACTTCGGCATGCACTTTGGTGGAAATATCATTACAGGTACATTACCGGTTCCTTCCAAACATCAAGGCTGAACTTAGCAATATTTAGCTTATGATGTTGCATTAGAAGATAATGTAGGGGTGAAGTGCTGGACTTGTGAGTAATACAGCTAATCAATATAGCTTCAAATCATGTTCAAGTTATTTTATTTTCAAAGCAATTGTGAAGAATCAGAGAGTGACTTCTCATACTAAACTTGCAATCCTTAAGAAAGTGGACGCAAACACTTGTATTATGATAGATACTATTTACGCATGTTAATTGGGAAAGGGCAAGGAAATTACTAGGACATTCGAAACACTACGTTCACCTGCAGTATGCACTTCTTAATTTATCGTTCTAAGGAAAAAACACTACACAATTTATTATTGTTAAACTAACTTTGCCTAGCACAATCAGTGGGATATGATGATCTCTGTAATAGGCGCATTTCCGAAGAAGTTTGCCTATTGTAGAGACTCACATGTTTGAAATTCGGAAAAATTTCGTTTCATCGATCACCTCCCTCCGATTCATAACCCTGATTAGATATACTTGCTTCCTCATTTTCATTGTATCACTTCTCTAATAAAGGTGAGTGGAATTTTTGCCAAGTTTTCACTTAACATCACAAACGGGTAATACGCAATCTTTTACCATCTCTCACGTGCTATATGCATTAGTAAAAATCATTCTACTTGTAGTGGATTCGAGCTTACGTCCTTTGTATTTTCAATCTAGGGTCTTAGCCACTACATTCCTGCGCTCTAACCATCTAGAATATGAGGATTAAATCAATACAGAGAAAGCAGAGAAAAAGAAAGTAGAAATTGTCGAAGTGAGAACATAAAATATAAATGCGAACATATATTCTAACAACTAACATTTACCAAGCAACGATCTTCGTGTAGTGGTTAAGGCGATAGATTACAAATCCAAAGGAGGGCGGCCCGAATTGCTCCAAAGAGTATATGTATATATATATATATATATATATATATATATATATATATATATATATATATATATATATATTCATCCTCACGGCATTGTCAAGGCTCTATATTTGTATTTTACATTTAAAGTTGCAACCGGGTGTCTCTGACTGCCGTATTCGGTAGCCCGATCATCACCCCTGTTCTTCGCGCTCAGAGTCATTCGAAGAACTGAAAACGTACTCTGTACACAAACAGATTATGGTTGTGAACTCGGAAAGCCTGGTACTTCTGCTTGTCAAGGTCAAAAAGTGGGAGAAAAAAGGATGTGTAGAATGTAAAGAGGGTGCAACAGTGACTGATGCTTGTAAGGGAACATATTCATTTGTAGTTCGTGCACATTCCGCCTGTAGCGCTACTGTGGCACAACGTATATTGTAACTGTATAACTCTTGTACACCGCTAGTAGGTCTATTCGCGTTAGTGACGACCGAAACTATGTTGTCAGCTCTGACTGCGATAAGGCACTGCCGTGCTGCTTTTCCTTCTCTTTTTTCCCCTTTTCCATTTGTGAGACGCCAACATGTTATTTTTGCTTGTTGCACGCGCTGAACGGGTTTCGGCGAGCGAAGCATTTAAGAAGTTGTTACATATTCTTGTTTGCGATAGTTTTAAATTGGTTAACTGTTGAAAAATATACGAAAATAAAGCTGTACTTGTTAAGGTATATTAGTCAAGGACGTAGCTACTGACAGTGTTGATTACAGATTTTCTCGAGGAATTTAATTACAGTAAAGGTGAAAAGAAGACGTCCATTTAGACAGCCGCCCCCCTTATCAGACTCAATCGGAAATGGTCTCAATCGTTTGTACACAAATGTGCAGGCGAAATTTTCGTTTGTACACAATTAGGGGCGCCCTCAAAACGAAAACAAAGTGGGGGCTGTCTAAATGGTAGCCCACAACCAATATGTCCTATTCAACCACAAATTGTCGCAATCATTTGTACATCGTTTCTACAGAAATGTGAAGGCAAAATTTTCGTTTGTACACAATTAGCGGCGCCGCCAGAACGAAAACAAATTGGGGGCTGTCCAAATGGTAGCGCCCCCCCACTATGTCCAATTCAATCACAAATTGTCACAATCGTTTTGTACATCGTTTGTACAGAAATGTGCAGGCGAAATTTTTGTTTGTATGATCTGTCAGGAAAGTAAATGTACACCTATTTTTCGAGTCTGGCATTCCTGCGCTCCATCCGTGGAGAGTATGAGAATTAAATCAATCAAATGTTTACTGAGGGGCAAAAAGAAAAGCTTAATCTGAATAAGACATTGCAGAGGGGCACAAGCTGTGAATACAAATAGTGCATTGTGTAAATAAAGGACGACACCGAAAGAGAAAGCCAGAAACAGCTGTTAAACTTACAAAAAAAGAGTAAAAATTGTCGAAGTGGGAACATAAAACACAAATACAACAAATACGCCGACAACTAAACGATCACCATGCCATGTTCTTGGTGTAGTGGTTAAGGTGCTGGCTTACAAATGCAAAGGACGCAAGTTCGAATCCTCGACAAGGACATTTTTAAAAATTTTTGTTAATAATACATACAACTCATGAGAGATGGTAAAAGAGGTCGTATTTAGTTTTTCGTAGCAATTATTATTGGTAATGTTTAGTACTGATAACACTTTTTGTCTTTGCGTATTGCTTTTGTTCTTGTCTTCATTTCGAAAGAGAAGAATATTCGAACAAATGCCACCAAAATTCCTCATATTTTGAATGTAAACGCCATTTGCAATTAGTAGAGAATAAAAATTGAACGTTCCGAAGTAGCTGCAAAAAGTAAAAGGAAAAACATGGAAGTGGACCATACTCTTGGTTATTAAAAATACAATTTCTACATGCCTTACACCTCCCGACCACGTTTCTACGTTACCAAGTAAGAGGCTTGTGTTTAGGTTAGGCTCGTCAATACGTTTTGCAAAGGGGCCCGGTTTAGCTCTGACGCACCACAGGTGGAGAAGGGAGAAAAACACTTTTTCTCTCTCCCTCTGTGTGTCTATTTATCTATCTATTTGTGTATATATATAACGCTATTTGTGAATGCCATAACCACCCTAATTTTCAGCGGATTGAGACGAAACTTGGCACAAACATTAATTGTTGAAATATCTTGATGAGTTCGTTAACCAGAATAATCAGATGAAAATGTTCAAAATGGTGGCCCTTCAAACTCTTAAAAAGTTCCAAGGGAACCAAATTTCGCCCATAAATAGGTATTCAGAAAGTTTGAATAAATTTTCCTCTTTTACTGAAATATTTGTGTGCAGAAACTTATTGAAATATTGGACCCGATTAATCGCCTAAAGAAGGTTCACGCCCTTTCGCTACGGTCAGTTTTTTTTTTTTTTTTGCAGGAGGGGGTTATGTTCCTATTGGAACAAGATGATTGTTACTGATGATATGAAATTACACATTGAAAGTGAAGTAACTTGTGTAACGTGTTATTTGAAAGAATAATATAATAAATGTGCATTCCTCTAACACAGAGAACTCATGTATTTCGAGTTCGGGAGCCTGAATGGCGAGGAGTGTTATTTGATTTGCTTTTTAGTAACACATTGCATTGCAAATAAAGGTAGGCACCATTAGTGGTAAATAAAATAATAATAATAATAATAATAATAATAATAATAATAATAATAATAATAATAATAATAATAATAATAATAATAATAATAATAATAATAATAGGTGTTGTTTGTGGCAAGGCAATATCTTCCTCAGTTCTTCAAACGTAATGATTGTAACGCCATATCTCCCTTACAAACAAAATATTAGCAATTTATATCGAGAGAACGGGAAACTGTAGAGCGATGGGACCAACGTTGGACAGTATGCACCCATAGTACTCAGAAAAATAAGCGATTTCAATGCAAAATGAACGAAGAGTCATTGTCATGGGTACTCATGGGGCCATGGCAGAGCCCTCTTTAGGCAAAATGTCGATAGCTTATATCGAGAAAACAGGAGGTGATACTGGGATGGGACCAACGTTGGACACCGTGGACCCATAAGGCGCATCGAAAAAATTAGGGAGACGGGCGCCAGCCAGCCTTACTTATTTCCACATAATAATATAAAATTATATTGTCGAAATACACACACGAGTTAGCTACTAATATTTCATATTATTATTATTATTATTATTATTATTATTATTATTATTATTATTATTATTATTATTATTATTATTATTATTATTATTATTATCTACAGCGTCTTTTCATTACGTGAGCATGTTTGACATGAAGCCAAAGAGAAAATCCATCCTGTAGCGAAAAGAAACAATACTTTCTCTCAAATGGATAAAATATCAAGCCGAGATTGATTCGAACTCGCATGAACGGCGCGAAAAGCCACTGCTTTGTCCACTATTTTTTAACTGACTCACCGAACGCGTTTCAGTAACTTACTTATTGCTAATTTTACTTGCTTCACTCGTTTAACTTGCTTTTTCTAATAACTTATAACGACAGGGACACGAACACTGAAACATCGAGAACAGTTAAAAATGATAGATGCTCTCCCGCCGAGAATCGAACCCGAGACTCCATACACCCAAGGCTCACGTGCTAGCCTCTAGACCAGCGGCGATGGTAACGCTCACTTCCTGTGTCGTTAGGGATTACGACCACTGTATTGCCAGCTATCACTTCTGTGGGTTGTATACTATGATCACATGTTTCTTCTTTGGTGGAAGAGTAAAACCTACATTATATGTAATACATGAGGTATTTAGACCTACATGCTCTTCATATAATGTAATAAAAGGGTCATGGTGTCGGATTTTAATACATGACGTATTGCAGTATACAACATGCTTTGCATTACTTGTTTGTTTGTAGACAGCTACTAGCTTAGTGTTCTGAAAGGTTGTGTATAAACTAGGGATAGCCCGTTCCGGAATTATTAGTTTTCGGACTCCCGAAAGTAAAGCCGGACAAATTCCGGAATTCGGAAAATTCCAATTTTGTAATAATTTCGGAATTCGGAAAAATCCGGAATTTAGAAATTTCTGATTTCGTTAACATTCCGGAATTCGGAAAATCCGGATTTTTTCGGAAAGTCGGAGTTTTTCACAATTCCGGAATTTTCTAAATTCCGGATTCTTTCCGAGTTCCGAAATTCTTCTGAATTCCGGAGTATAACTGAATTCCATAATTTTGCGAAATCCGGAAAGTGAAAGTTCCGCTTCCGAAGCGGAAATAAGTCTTTGACCAGGTAATGGCGACTGCTTTGAAAGAAATGGGGAGTATGAGAATTCAATCTGTCATATTTGTAGTTTCGTGTGGAGAAAGAACGAACTTGTGAACCAGTGGTTTAAGAAAAACTCAAGTTATTAATATAAACTTTGCCGACTTCATAAAAGAAATACGAAAGACATTTTGAATCGAAAAATATAACATACAAGTTTGCAAGCGGAGACAAAGAAACCTAACGTAACCAGACTAGAGACGGATCGTTTACCGCGTAGCGATCGCGGTTCAGTGGTCAAGGTGCTTCTGCGAATGCACGTTGCAATTTGTTTTTCTTACTTTAGAATTTTTGATGGCGATTGATCAGCGATAACATACGTTTATTATATTCAGATATTTGAATACTCGGATGTTTCAATACTTGAACTATCAAATCTTCAGGAATAATAATAGTAATAATAATAATTATTATTATCTCGTAGAAGATTAAAATCTAGAAGCTAAATTATCGCTCAGGTCATACCGTTACAAGGAGAAACGTGACATTTGGAAAGAATATTTCGGTTTGGTTTAATGTTGCTCACGAGAAGAGGAGTTTGTCATCTCGTTTCTAAAACAAATAAAATAACATGAGAATTAACATTTTACATTCGAGACGGGTTAGGGCTAAATCCAAATTTTCGTCTCTCTTTGGAGATGAGAATCGAGACGAGACGAAAAGTGTCGTAAACATTTCCCGTCTTGTCTCGATTCTCGAAATAGTGTATGCCCATTCTTTAAGTAACAATTGCTCTGTAGACTGAATCTCATAGGCTATTTCGTTACATTGTATTTCAGAGCTCATTGAATTATGCTCTGTGTAGGTATTTTTGTAGCAAAGCTTTTATATTTACCTCTGCATATTCTAAAAATTAGTTTATTATATGCCTTACTGTCGCGTTATATTCAGTTATATTTATTACAGTTATTTTCCTCAAAACATACTTTCTACATGCAACTTCAATAAAAGGTTCTAGTTTAAAATGTTGGTAGTTGCAGAGGTGTGTCTTGAAGGTACGGAACCCTTTCCCCGAAATCTCTAATTTTAAGTAAGTTTTGCCAAATTTCAGGGCAAGTTTAAAACTACTACTACTACTACTACTACTATTATTATTATTATTATTATTATTATTATTATTATTATTATTATTATTATTATTATTATTATTATTATTATTATTATTATTATATCAACTCCATGTATAATCTTTAAAAGATATACGGTTTGTATCTGAATAGTAAAAGCTAATTGACTGTCGATCTCGGTCGTCTGGAAGTCTTAAGGAGGCAAGGACATCGGTTACGTTCTGGGTTTGAGTTCCGAAGGGGCAAGTATTCGGGCTCGAGCAAAAAATTGTTAAAAGTTATAGGCTTCATCCAAACATATTCAAAACAGCTGGGACCGGGTTTGGGCTTCTCAACGGCTCGAGCGGCTCGGCTTACAGCTCATTCAATATCGAACCGAATCGAGAAGTGAGCCGAGCCAACAGCTCACCACACCGAGCCGATTTGAGCCATCGGCTTAGTTGAGCTGAGTCGAAACGTGCTGATGAACTAGTTTCAACTTAGCTGGCTCGAACCGGTTCACATGAGCCGAGTAGGTGACCCATCCCAACCGAGAAAGCTCGAGCCATCGGCTCAATTGAGCTGAGTCGATGGCTTGTTCCAACTAAGCCGGCTCGGGTCATCGGCTCATCCCAACCGAGCCGACTCGAGCTGTTCGCTCAGTTGATACGAGCCGAGCCGGTTGATATCACTACCCGAGTTGGTCTTCTGCTTGGGCTCAAGAATTCGACCGTGCAGATCACAGCCTTGATTTTAAGAACTACAGTATATAATTATATTGGTGATTACGACATTTGAGGCTGTCTCGTAATAATAATAATAATAATAATAAACTCTTGTCTTCTCGTTATCTAGACGAGACGAGATACACTAAAATTGCCCCACGAGATGCACTAAAATTACGAGATGAGACGCACCTCTGTCGTGAGCAACACTAAAAGTATTCCACATTACTGCTTACATTTCTCATGGCTTTTGCTTTCCAGTCTGATCAGGCCAATATTTCAAAACGAGTTAAAACGAGCTGAACGAGTGAGAGAGCCATTATCAAACTCAACTCAACTCGAAACTAGACCTCGAAAACAGCGACTTGGCTCGGAACTCAATTCAAGAAAATTACCTTTGACTCGACTCAAATTGTACTCGAGTTGAATTGAATTTTGGCTCGACTTGTGCTCATCCCTATTCGTGTTTGTATTTTATGATTCCACTTCAACAATGTCTACTCTTTTTTCTCCTTTTACCTGCTGTTTCTGGATTTCTCTTTCGGTGTCGTCCTTTATTTACACCGTGCACTATTCTTATTCCCAGCTTGTGACCCGCTTCAATGTCTTATTCAGTTTAGGCTTTTCTTCTTACATTGACTTGACATGTGATTGATTTAATTCTCACTTTCCGCGCACGACCGATGAAAATGTTTTATTATTATTATTATTATTATTATTATTATTATTATTATTATTATTATTATTATTATTATTATTATTATTATTATTATTATTATACTATTGAACTTGCACGGCGAAATTACTGTATAATACGATATCATTTCTGTAATTTTACTCCATTGTATGCTATTTAGTTTATTAATGGGCACTAAATTGTCTCCAGATCAACGAATAAATTAACTACGGCATGCACTTTGGTGGAAATATCATTGCAATAAGATTATTGGTTCGTTCCAAACATGTTCATGTAATGATATTTCCACCAAAGTGCATGCCGTAGTTAATTTATTCGTTGATCTGGAGACAATTTAGTGCCCATTAATAAATTAAATAACATACAATGGAATAAAATTACTGAAATGATATCGTATTATACAGTAATTTCGCCGTGCAAGTTCAATAGTATAATAATAATAATAATAATAATAATAATAATAATAATAATAATAATAATAATAATAATAATAATAATAATAATAATAAAACATTTTCATCGGTCGTGCGCGGAAAGTGAGAATTAAATCAATCACATGTCAAGTCAATGTAAGGAGAAAAGCCTAAACTGAATAAGACATTGAAGCGGGTTACAAGCTGGGAATAAGAATAGTGCATGGTGTTAATAAAGGACGACACCGACAGAGAAATCCAGAAACAATAGGTAAACGAAAAAAAAAGAGTAGAAATTGTTGAAGTGGAAACAAAATACAAATACGAATAGGGATGAGCAGGAGTCGAGCCAAAATTCGACTCGACTCGAGTTCAATCCGAGTCGAGTCAAAGGTATTTTTCTTGTAGTACTTAAAATTATACTGTAGTTCTTAAAATTAAGGCTGAGACCTGCAAGGTCGAATTCTTGAGCTCAAGCAGAAGACCAACTCGGGTAGTGATATCAACCGGCTCGGCTCGTATCAACTGAGCGAAGTTGTTGTATTACTATACATCTGCTTCCGCCCCTGTCAAATCTGGTCGATCTCGTTGACGCGACATATTTGCTTTTTTATACCCCTTTCTTCGTTTACTGAACAAAACAGTAACTATTCTGAAATATACTACTGCGCATGCCTCGTAGATAAATATTTCTGATGCCAATAGTTTCCGTTTTGTCCAAGGAATGTTCTTTTTCTTATTCCCAGCATGACCCTTTTATTACATTATATGAAGAGCATGTAGGTCTAAATACCTCATGTATTACATATAATGTAGGTTTTACTCTTGCAGCAGAGAAGAAACATGTGATCATAGTATACAACCCACAGAAGTGATAGCTGGCAAGACAGTGGTCGTAATCCCTAACGACACAGGGAGAGAGTGGTGCCCTTCCCGCTGGTCTAGTCGCTAGCACGTGCGCCTTTGGTGTATGGAGTTCCGGGTTTGATTCCCGGCGGGAGAGCATCTATGATTTTTAACTGTTCTCGATGTTTCTGTGTTCGTGTCTCTGTCGTTATAAGTTATTAGAAAAAGCAAGTTAAACGAGTGAAGCAAGTAAAATTAGCAATAAGTAAGTTACTGAAACACGTTCAGTGAGTCAGTTAAAAAAAAGTGGACAAAGCACTTGCTTTTCGCGCCGTCCATGCGAGTTCGAATTAATCTCGGCTTGATATTTTATCCATTTGAGAGAAAGTATTGTTTCTTTTCGCTACAGGATGGATTTTCTCTTTGGTTTCATGTCAAACATGCTCACGTAATGAAAAGACGCTGTAGATAATAATAATAATAATAATAATAATAATAATAATAATAATAATAATAATAATAATATGAAATATTAGTAGCTAACTCGTGTGTGTATTTCGACAATATAATTTTATATTATTATGTGGAAATAAGTAAGGCTGGCTGGCGCCCCCCCCCTATTATTTCGATGCGCTTTATGGGTCCACGGTGTCCAAAGTTGGTCCCATCCCAGTATCACCTCTCGATATAAGTTATTGACACTTTGCCTAAAGAGGGCTCTGCCGTGGCCCCATGACTACCCATGACAATGACTCTTCGTTCCTTTTGCATTGAAATCGCTTACTTTTCTGAGTACTATGAGTGCATAATGTCCAACGTTGCTCCCATCGCTCTACAGTTTCCCGTTCTCTCGATATAAATTGCTAATATTTTGTTTGTAAGGGAGATATGGCGTTACAATCATTACGTTTGAAGAAGAATTGATTAAGATATTACCTTGCCACAAACAACACCTATTATTATTATTATTATTATTATTATTATTATTATTATTATTATTATTATTATTATTATTATTATTATTATTATTATTATTATTATTATTATTATTATTATTATTTTATTTACCACTAATGGTGCCTACCTTTATTTGCAATGCAATGTGTTACTAAAAAGCAAATCAAATAACACTCCTCGCCATTCAGGCTCCCGAACTCGAAATACATGATTTACAGTTCTCTGTGTTAGAGGAATGCACATTTATTATATTATTATTTCAAATAACATGTTACACAAGTTACTTCACTTTCAATGTGTAATTTCATATCATCACTAACAATCATCTTGTTCCGATAGGAAAATAACCCCCTCCTGCAAAAAAAAAAAAAAAAAACTGACCGTAGCGAAAGGGCGTGAACCTTCTTTAGGCGATTAATCGGGTCCAATATTTCAATAAGTTTCTGCACACAAATATTTCAGTAAAAGAGGAAAATATATTCAAACTTTCTGAATACCTATTTATGGGCGAAATTTGGTTCCCTTGGAACTTTTTAAGAGTTTGAAGGGCCACCATTTTGAACATTTTCATCTGATTGTTCTGGTTAACGAACTCATCAAGATATTTCAACAATTAATGTTTGTTCCAAGTTTCGTCTCAATCCGCTGAAAATTAGGGTGGTTATGGCATTCACAAATAGCGTTATATATATATACAAATAGATACATAAGTAGACACACAGAGGGAGAGAGAAAAAGTGTTTTTCTCCCTTCTCGCATCTGTGGTGCGTCAGAGCTAAACCGGGCCCCTTTGTAAAACGTATTGACCAACCTAACCTAAACACAAGCCTCTTACTTGCTAACGTAGAAACGTGGTCGGGAGGTGTAAGGCATGTAGAAATTGTATTTTTAATAACCATGAGTATGGTCTACTTCCATGTTTTTCTTTTTACTTTTTGCAGCTACATCGGAACGTTCAATTTTTATTCTTCACTAATTGCAAATGGCGTTTACATTCAAAATATGAGGAATTTTGGTGGCGTTTGTTCGGATATTCTTCTCTTTGGAAATGAAGAAAAGAATAAAAGCAATACGCAAAGACAAAAAGTATTATCAGTACTAAACATTACCAATAATAATTGCTACGAAAAACTAAATACGACCTCTTTTACCATCTCTCATGAGTTGTATGTATTATTAACAAAAAATTTTAAAATGTCCTTGTCGAGGATTCGAACTTGCGTCCTTTGCATTTGTAAGCCAGCACCTTAACCACTACACCAAGATCATGGCATGGTGATCGTTTAGTTGTCGGCGTATTTGTTGTATTTGTGTTTTATGTTCCCACTTCGACAATTTTTACTCTTTTTTTGTAAGTTTAACAGCTGTTTCTGGCTTTCTCTTTCGGTGTCGTCCTTTATTTACACAATGCACTATTCGTATTCACAGCTTGTGCCCCTCTGCAATGTCTTATTCACATTAAGCTTTTCTTTTTGCCCCTCAGTAAACATTTGATTGATTTAATTCTCATACTCTCCACGGATGGAGCGCAGGAATGCCAGACTCGAAAAATAGGTGTACATTTACTTTCCTGACAGATCATACATAATTAGGAGCGCCGTCAAAACTGAATCAAATTGGGGGCTGTCTAAGTGATAGCCCCTCCCCCCCAAATGTCCAATTCAATCACAAATTGTCGCAATCGTTTCCACATCGTTTCTACAGAAATGTGAAGGCTAAATTTTCGTTTGTACATAATTAAGGACGCCGCCAGAACGAAAACAAAGTGGGGGCTGTCTAAGAGATAGCCCCCTCACCATGTCCAATTCAATCACAAATCGTCGCAATCGTTTGTACATCATTTGTACAGAAATTTGCAGGTGAAATTTTCGTTTGTACACAATTAGGGGCGCCGCCAGAACGAAAACAATGTGAGGGCTGTCTAAATGGTAGCCCCCCCCATTTCCAATTCAATCACAAATTGTCACAATCGTTTCTATATCGTTTGTACAGAAATGTGCAGGCTAAATTATTGTTTGTA
Source organism: Thermobia domestica (assembly GCF_964235325.1). Classification (NCBI taxonomy): domain Eukaryota; kingdom Metazoa; phylum Arthropoda; class Insecta; order Zygentoma; family Lepismatidae; genus Thermobia; species Thermobia domestica. The sequence continues at coordinate 98,754,645 of NC_137470.1, forward strand.
CATAATTAAGGGCGCCGCCAGAACGAAAACAAAGTGGGGACTGTTTAAGTGATAGCCCCCCACCATGTCTAATTCAATCACAAATTGTCGCAATCGTTTCTACATCGTTTGTACAGAAATGTGCATGCACAATTTTCGTTTGTACATAATTAGGGGCGCCGCCAGGGCGAAAACAAAGTGGGGGCTTTCTAAGTGATAGCCCAATCACCATGTCCAATTCAATCACAAATTGTCGCAATCGTTTGCACATCGTTTGTACAGAAATATGCAGGCGAAATTTTCGTTTGTACACAATTAGGGGCGACCTCAGAACGAAAATAAAGTGGGGGCTGTCTAAATGGTAGCCCTCCCACCATGTTCAATTCAACCACAAACTGTCGCACTTGTTTGTACGCCTTTGTACATAAATGTGCAGCTGAAATTTTCGTTTGCACATAAATGTGGCCCTGCCAAAACGATAACAAACTATGGGCTCTCTACTTGATAGGCCTCCCACCATGTCGAATTCAACCACAAACTGTCGCACTTGTTTGTTACGGTTTTGTACAGAAATTTGCAGGCGAAATTTTCGTTTGTACACAATTGCGGGCGCGCCAAAACGATAACAAAGTATAGGCTACCTAATTGGTAGCACCTCCCTACGTCCGATTCAAAAGAAAATTATCTCAATTGTTTGCACATCGTTTGAGCAGTAATGCGCAGGCGAAATTTTTTTTCTAAGCTATCAGATGCGTGGACAGAACGAAAAAAAAGGGGAGTTGTCTAAGTGGTAGCCCCACCATGTTCGATTGAACCACAAATTGTCGCGATCGTTTATACATCGTTTGTGCAGAAATGTGCAGGTAAAATTTTTGTTTGTATTAAATAATATACGGATGTGAGTATTTTTAATATCTGCGATCAACATTAACCGGTTTGAATAACGGTTGATGAGTTTGAAAATGGTACCTATTGCACTAGTCGAAAAAAAATTCTTTTTCTCTGGCACACGGAAGAAAATGCCTGATTCTAATAGAACTTTTCACGTAGAATTCGAATCTGCAATCAGTTTTTCTCCATCACCCTCAGTTTTCCCGTGGCAGAGGTGTTTTCGGAAAATTTCCCCTCAAATTTCTTTTCTTTTTCTTTTTTCTTTTTTTAAAAACATTTTCATACTTGTAGCTTGGGTACCTTAGGTATATAAACGCACAAATTATATTGTATGTTAGCCTGATTTATACTTAGTAAGCCCTCTAAGTTTCATAAGAATAGCATTATTCTATCTCGAGAAATAAACATATTTATATAAAAATATGCTATGTGTACTGTTCATTTTACAATATTCATTAGTGCAGATAAAATCACATATAACTTCCACGAAAATTACAATAGAAGCACGGTTTATATCTTATTGGATTTGAAATAAAACATATTTTCAATGATGTATACACCGTGTCACCATTTTATATCTACTTAATAAATAATACAAAAGAAGTGAGTGGTATCTTCTTAATAAATGCACACTTACTTACCTCAACTAATATGTTTTAGTTGTCGACTTTCTTCTGTGTTTGGTTTCTGGAACATCTCTTTTAAGTATACAACAGTAATCAGCTAGCACTTTTCAACTTCACTGTCACTGGTACCTCTTTTCCATGGAGGAAATGTCCTGATGAAAATGTTCCCCATACTCGTTACTAACAGCACCAAGCTTTTCAGGAAAGAAATGCAGGTGGGAGTCTAGAAAGTGAACTTTAAGGGACATGCTGCAACCCATTTCATTGAATGATTGCCGGAAATCCCTCACAATTTCACGGTAATTTGGGGCTTTCTTGTTTCCTAAAAAATTCTCTGTTAAACATTTAAATGGACACCAAGCTGTTTTTTCAACCAGAGTTAAGAGATCCTCAAAGTTTTGGTCACGAATCAAACATCTTATTTGGGGGTCTACAAAAATCCCTAGCGTCACTAACCCGAGGAATTTTTTCCTTGAGGTAACAAGATCCTGCATTACTTTTGTCCATTGCCCTAACAAAGTTTTTGAAGAGCCCCAACTTTATGTGAAGAGGAGGTAGAATTATCTAATCAGGGCTCACCAGTGAGGAATAAACAGCATTCTTCTGTCCAGGAGTTAATACATGCGTTGGCCATTCCTTCTTGATGTAATGTTCCCCTTTGTTCCTGCTGTCCCATTCGCAGAGGAAACAACAATATTTCGTATAACCAAGCTGCAAACCCATTAACAAAGAAATGACTTGTAAATCACAGCAAACAGTCCACTTGTATTTCTCATACTGAATTTTTTCTAACACTATTTCGATGTTTTCATAGATTTCCTTCATATTAGTTGCATAAGCCAAAGGCACTGAAGGAAATTTGTTGCTATTGGGCAAATGGACAGCTTTCAAACTACTTTTGGAAGAGTCAATAAGCAATCTCCCCTCTGTACTTATATGTGCATGTCCAAGTGTATCCATCACAGCACAGACATTATTAAAATACACTAAATCATTTTCTTGAGAATAGTAGTTTTGAAACTCTGTATGAAGGTTTCGAAAAATACACACTTTAGTGTCACGATGGAGCAGATTCCAGCCTTAAGTTTAGAATCAAGAAGTTCTGTCTGTGTCTTGGAGAGTTTTAAATCCCGTACGAGGTCATTTAGTTCACCCGGAGTTATCAGATGGGAATCCAATGTAGATGTGCTTCCTACATAGGTAGGATCATCATCTTCATTTGGAACTTCAATAGTTGGCTTAAGTAAGTAATCCTCATTTACCGTAAGATGAGGAGGAGTTACTGATACAGGTAATTCTGCACTGTGTGGAAATGGCCTAATTGCTGATGCAAATTAGGGTACTGTACTGTGTGCTTAGATTTACTGCTTATTTCTTTTATCTGTGTCATACAAAAGTAGCAGTCTGAAGAATGATCTTTTGGTTCCCTCCAGATCATCGGTACTGCGAAGTTCATGTTTCGTCCACCATTTGCCCACCCAGTCAGACGTTTCACGCAAGTACAACAAATGTAGTGAGGAACCCAGTTCTTATCCTGGTCTCCTACACAGCAACCAAAATATAACTGATAACACTTTCTCACAAGTGGAGTAAAACATCGACTTGTGATTTAAATATCAGCTCCCCACATACATAACAGAAATTGTCCGGTTTGTTTACACACTTCCTCGACATCTTGTATCCTGTAAGGTATCACACACACACACACACACACACACACACAGGAATCTATACTCCATCAAATTCCCACAAAATCCCTCTAGACATTCCCTCATACAAAAATGGTGACATGGTGTACACATCATTGAAAATGTTTTATTGGAAGTCCAATGAGGTATAAACCGTGGTATATTGTAATTTTCGTGGAAATTATATGTGTTGAAGACCGACCCGACCCCACCCGTGACCCAAATTGATTGACCCGACCCGAGCTGACCCGATTGGCCCGACCCAAAGTGACTCGAGTGAACCAACCCGAGGTGACCTAACCCGACAACCGACCCGAGTGACTTGACCTTACAATCTAACCAGTTTGAGAGTGCTAGATCCTTACAAAACTGCCACCAGAAAAAAAATGCTGACCAATTCTTATGCATAAACCATTGTTTCGGCTTTTTTTTATTTGTAGTATAATTATCCTCCTCCTCCTCCTCAGTGTTCTGCCATTAATGACAGGCCAGTTTCCGTGAACTAGGTAAGAAGCTTCCATTTTTGCGATTTCCCGCTAATATCTAACTCGCAACCAAACATAAAGTACCACCCTCCTTATTACAATCTATCAATTCCAATCTTCTTACACACTCTCGCTCTCCTGATATCACCCCCTTTACTACATCTCTCATAATGCAATCCCTTCGCAAGATCGAAACTTGTTATCCGTCCATTTTTCGCTTCCTTATATCGTCTAATATTGCTCTCGTCTCTTGCATTTTTTCAGCATTTCCTAATTCGTTTTCCTCTCTACCATGCTAACCTTCTTTATTTTACTCCTCATCCAAATTTCCAAGGTTAAAATTTAGGCAATCAAGTTCAAAAGTCAAAATAAAATTGACTGAGTTCTGAAGACAAGTTCTGAACACTAAAAGAATAAAGGTTCTGAAGACAACATTATTTTCTAGTAAGGAATGCATATAGAACTTCTTTTAATATTTTTTGCTGTGTAACAAACAACAATTTCATCACGTTAACATTCCGATTTTTCTATTTAAAAACAGCGTTGCTGTCTGATAGAATCATAAGGAACTAATTGCTGAATCATAAGGAACTAAGAAATGAAATATCATTATGTAGGGAATTACCTTTTATTTTTTCTTGGTTAACAATTTCCCTGGCAATGCGCATACATTGAAACATCCGTGTCCTGGCAGAAAATTTTGGTTTTTCTGTCTGTGCGCTTATTTATTGTATTATACCAAGATACAGCAAAATAAATGAATATGATTCATACATTTTGGTGAGGAACAGCATCACATATTATTAACCATCCCTCTCCTCTATTCTATATAATCTTTTTCCCCTATGCTCCCCTCCCCTCCCCTTCCCACTCAATATATTGTCTTAGTGTGAAACGCACGGAAACAGGGAATTTTGCAGAAAGCTACACAGCAATTAGAACACATAACGCTAGTTTCTTTGCGAACACCGTGTTTTTGCACACACACGACACTTTCACATTGCAGTTCCTTTTTTCTTCTTGCTTGGTGGGACGTGGATCATTTTGTGAACTTTCAGACCTCCCTGCAGACGATCCGATGGATCCTTAGCTGGTGGTCTTCTTATCCTCTCTGGTACGAGGTCGGTTGAAGTTACTGTTGAAGAAGATGCCGTTTCTGATTCCTCACACATGTCCTTCTGCTCAGCTTTAATTTCTTCAATCTGGCCTGTCATTTCCTCCATTAAATCCTGAATAAAGTCCTTTAGTTGATATCTTCTGTTCTTGTATTTGGCAGACGTTGTGGATTTCTTGAATAGAATGAAGCTATTGCCATTTGAAAAATTACAAATACAAATTTTTTTGGTCCACTTGATTGTCTTCCGCGAACATGAATAGTATTTTAGAAGCTGATCAGCTTTATCTACACCTTTCGTGTATTTGTTGTAGTCTCGCCCTATTTCTTGTTTTACGGTTTTCTGTCTTTTCTGTCGTGGTTTCTCTATTTCAATCATGTTTGCTGTATGCATAGTAGAAATCTGTTTGACTTCCCGCTTATCTTTCCACGCATGAATAAGAACTTGTCCTCTTCGCATATACGTCGACTCCCCCCTTTTTAGGTTCTTTGCCTCCAGTTCTAGTTCTTTCGGGGCTCCTCTGTACCACATACGTATTTATCTGGTATACTCCAAGATGACGTATTTGGCATTTGTGTGCGCAAATTACTTTCGGAATCACTGTCAGCCATATTTCATCATTTTCACACCCATTTCTCTCCTCCCATGCATCATCATCACTGCTGTCTTCCAGTTCTGGTATCATCGATTCGTCGCCACTGTCATCATCTACACGGAGTTCATTTATTACTTCTGAAAGTTTATCAACTGGAATCACCTCTTTCTTGCGTCGAGCAGCCATTGCAAATCAACTGATTACATTACTTCAACAATGAGTCAGTCTGCATACACACAGACAAAGTAAGACACTTAAGGCTTACACGAACGAAGTGTATTATGTACGCACAACCGACGTCTGCTGTTTTGCAATGTTGCCAGACCCAACTAAATCTAACACAATCTCAAAGCGTGAAAACACGTCGACGCCAGGGAAAGGTTGGAATGTCGCCGGCGTGTTAACGCGCCGACGCCAGGGAAAGTGTTAATTTATGTAGAAGATATTTGCAACGTTATATAAAATTAGCAAGTATTTTATTGCGGAGAAAGTCAAATCACTACCCCAGCAATAATAATAATAATAATAATAATAATAATAATAATAATAATAATAATAATAATAATAATAATAATAATAATAATAATAATAATAATAATAATAATAATCTGAAGGTGACCAAGAAAGTTCTGTCTCTTTGTGGAGGTCTGTGTTCAATTGGCCCTCACACCGTGAGTTGAATGCGAATGGATATAAGGTGAAGGTCAGTTGTTGGACGAGACGAGACGAGACAGAATTTTCATGAAGGGGTACGAGATGAGACAGAGCTCTTTCAATAGAAACATATGCACTTTTCCAGACGAGACTACCTTCACGACACATTTTTGAAACGAGAATGCCCCAAACCAGGTCTCGTGAGCAACACTAGTAAGTATATCCAACATACTACTTGGTTGTGGCTGTTCAGATACACCGTGAACGTGCGTAAGGACTGAGTGAACATGGGGCCTTCACAGAGCGTCATAAGGGCTTGTTTGCTGTACGAGTTCAAATTGCTGCTCCGCGGGGCGGAAGATATGACAGGCCTTTGGTGAGGATGTCGTGACTACGCGGAGAGTGCAGTGGTATGACGGTTTAAGGACGGTGACGAAACACTCGAAAACGCACCACGTGCCGGAAGACGAACAGATGTTCAAAATAAAGATCTTCAGGCAGCAATTGAGGCGAAGACAGACATGTGAGGAACTGGTACTACATTTCAGTGTAAGTGGAGAAACCATTCGGCACCACCACCATCAACTTGGGAAGCACTGCAAGTTGGGTTGATAGGTCCTACATGATTTGACTTGGATCCAGAAAGCAACGCGAGCAGACACCTGTGTTTCTTTGGTGTCTCGTCTGAGGAAGGAGCAATTTCTGGACAGGGTGTTGACATGTGATGGGAAGTGGGTCCTGTACGAAGCTCCACGGCGCCGTCATTGTTGGTTAGCATCCCATGAACCGGTTCAAAAACAGCCCACGCCAGCACTACGCCAGAATAAGGTTCTCCTGTGCATTTTGTGGACTGCTCGAGGCATCGTCCATCGGGAACTGCTACCAGCTGGTCAGATCATCAATGCAACTGTGTACTGTCACTGTGTACTGTCTGGATCCAGCAGTTCTGAATCGCAAAGGAGTCCTCTTGTTACAAGGCAAACTAAGCCCCACGTGGCTAAAATGACCCAGTACATCATTCTACGCCTTGGATGGAAAACACTATTGGATCCGCCATACTCCACGGACATTGTACCGTCCGATTATCACATGTTCCATTCCTTGGACAATCACCTTAGAGAACGCCAATTCAAATCGCTAGTAGAGGTTCAATATGCACTTGATACCTTCTACACTTCACGTCCCACCAAGTTCGACTGCGATGGAATCCATGGCATTCCAGAACGTTTTCAGAAGGTCGTCGAGGCTGATGGAGACGATTTTTGATATTCCAGGTACGTCTTAGGTTACATACCAATGTTCGAAGGTGTTGGTGAAAAGGCGGCGGAACTTTCTTGGGCACTCTTAAAGTTATAATAATAATAATAATAATAATAATAATAATAATAATAATAATAATAATAATAATAATAATAATAATAATAATGTGTCCTGCCCAAAGGCAGATGTTTGACAAGAAGGTCCTTGGGTATTGATTCCAGCTCGTACCAAGTAAGTTTTCTGGTGGACAAACACCATGTGCATGGGTTTTCTCGGTGTTCTCCCATGTCATCCCACTTTCTTCATTCAACCACTTCAATTATTTCTCATCATCACTGTCTCTCGTAGCGTTGGTGCATAACGTGGGACGTTAACTAGATATTTCCTTTCAATTTCACTTAATGTGACATTTAACTTGACATAGAAACGCAGAAAGGAAAAAAGTCAGTAGTAATATTAATTACAATTACAATGCCAATTAGTTAATATAGGGTAACATTAAAATTTTATTACTATTTCACCTTCAATTAGTCACATTTATCATTCATTCACCAACTTCGAATTGAATTCTACAACAAAGCACTTTATAGTATTCCGTATAGAAAATAAGTGAAGAATGTGACGACCCGACCCGAGTGACCCTACACGAGCTAACCCGACTGACCCGACCCGACAACCCGACCCGTTTGAGAGCACTCTCAGAGAGGTACAATTTACAGTACAATTTATTTTGTATGGTTTAGCATACTTTAAGGCTACCATACCTTTTGAAAACAGAAAAAACGGGACATCTTACAAATTAGTAGTAAATATTGCATTTTGTATTAATTTTATCTTTCGAATTTTACTACAGTATCGCACTAGTTATACAACTTAAAATAATGTATCAATATAGGCCATACTTAATCAACAGTGCTAAAAAATATTATAGAAGCTAGAAGCTGTTATACAATATAAACGCAATCAGTGAACATACAATATTTAGCCAAAAATTATATTTTCAATATTATTACGCATACCACCTTTACATGCTCTACATGTCTATAAAGAAAAATATCTAGATTTATGAAGTTGTTTCAAAATTTCAATAGGCTGATTTATTTTTGTTAACCTAAAATGCGAACTAAAAGAAAGCAATTTGCATAATTGTTTTTCTGAAGCAGAAAAAAAAATGTGTTTTCGGGGCTGGTCTGCAACGTCACAAGAATTTGTTGCCACCTCTAGGTATACATTCTTACTTTTAGTGATAAGAGTGCTACTTAGAAGGATTTAAACATTGCATGTTATATCCGGGGAAGCAGCGATTGGAATAATAATAAAAATTAGAATGAAATTGTTCCTATAGTATTGTCGGAATTGAAAGCAAAAGGAATAAGTCGATTTTATTATCTTTTCAGAAATTTTGATATGTAATTAATAATAATAATAAAGAAAAAAACAGGACAAGAAGGAAAATTTCTGCACACCGGGACAAATTTTAAGAAACCGGGGCGTATGGTAGAATTACATACTTATTTGCATGCGGAGTGTCAGTACTGAGCCACTACGTAGCAGAGTTGAAACAAAACCTCGTAAATAGGTTGCCAACTCAGGAAAACAAAATTACCGGCACACCCTCAAAATTCTTTGTACAAATGAGAAACTGAAGACTGTATTGATCGTTCATGTATTTACCAGCAATTGCCACTTGTTTAAAATTATCGAAACAGATGAATAATACTGGATATTAATCTTTATGTAACAATAGTTGATTCATAAAATGAAATTTACTCTATAAACTTCACTTCAAACAAAAGAAAAGTCATTTTCTACTCTCAATAAATGAATAAAATTCTTTTATAATAAAATATAAGTGTTATCAAATTTGTTATGTTAAACAAATAAAAAAACTGCCATACATTAAAAAAAAATATCGATAATGTATAATACAACGGAAATTTGTGTTTGTAAAGGCACTGTTGAAAAATTTCGATGTTCAATGTTATATTCTGGATTGCAGATTCCAAAATACCGGTCAGAAGGGGTCTAATAAGAAGTTTGTACCGGTCACCGGCCTTAATCAAAATCACAGCAAATACCGGCCAGTTAGCAACTCTACTCGTAAATCAGAATGCTGAATGCACCAAAATACTTCACCATGCATTCTATAGTTTCTGCAAAATGAGTTTAATGAAGATGATCAAATAAAACAAAATACTGTGTTATAATTTTCCCTTTAACAGTCTACTTTGTGAATTTGTTATATCTTCCAATTATCAATTTCCTGTACAAGATGAGAATAACGGTTTCTGCGCAAGATAGAAAGAAAAAAATTTTTTTTCTCATAAGGATTCAGTTCACGTAAGAAATAATGAATAAGTTTAATAATAAGAGCCGAGGAGTGAAAAACTAACTCAGCAATAATGATTGTAAGTATAAATATAAATATAAAAAACAAAAAAAAATAATTCCATCATCGTTACGATAAGATCAATATAGTGAATCACACGATAGTGTGAACATACCAAACCACACAATAGTGTGAACAAAGTCCTGTTAGAAAAATACTCCATAAATATGACACATTTTTTTAATGCTTCTACCATTTATACAGTCCCCCACATTGTTTTCGATCTGGCGGCGCCCCTAATAGAGTACAAACGAAAATTTCGCCTGCACATTTCTGTGCAAATGATGTACAAGCGATTGATATAATTTGTGATTGAATTGGCTATGGTGGAGGCTACCATTTAGACAGTCCCACTTTGTTTTCGTTCTGGCGGCGCCATTAATTGTGTACAAACGAAACTTACACATGCATATTTCTGTACAAACGATGTACAAACGATTACGAAAATTTGTGATTGAATTGGACATGATGGAGGGGCTACCATTTAGACAGACCCCACATTAATTTATTTCTGCCGTCGCCTCTAATTGTGTACAAACGAAAATTTCCCCTGCACATTTCTGTACAAACGACGTACAAACGATTGCGACAATTTGTGATTGAATTGGACATGTTGGTGGGAAGCTACCACTTAGAGAGCCCCGGTTTGTTTTCGTTCTGGCGGCGTTCCTAATTGTGTACAAACGAAAATTTTGCCTGAACATTTCTGTAAAAACGACGTACAAACGATTGCGACAATTTGTGATTGAATTGGACATGGTCGGGGGCTACCACTTAGACAGCCCCACTTAGTTTTCGTTCTGGCGGCGCCCCTAATTGTGTACAAACAAACATTTCGCCTGCTCGTTTCTGTACAAACGAAGTACAAACGATTCCGACAATTTGTGATTCAATTGGACATGGTGGGGAGGTATTACTTAGAAAGCACCCTACTTTGTTTTGGTTCTGGGGGCGTCCCTAATTGTTTACAAACAAACATTTCGCCTGCACATTTATGTACAAACGACGTACAGACGAATGCGACTATTTGTGATTGAATTAGACATGGTCGGGGCCTACCACTTAGACAGCCACCACTTTGTTTTCGTTCTGGAGTCGCCCCTAATTGTGTACAAACAAACATTTCGCCTGCCCGTTTCTGTACAAACGAAGTACAAACGATTGCGATAATTTGTGATTGAATTGGACATGGTGGGGGGCTACCACTTAAACAGCCCCCTTTTTTCTATTCTGGCGGCGCCACTAATTGTGTACAAACGAAAATTTTGCCTGCACATTTCTGTACACACGAAGTAGAAACGATTGCGATAATTTGTGATTGAATAGAACATGTTGGTGGGGGGCTACCAGTTAGACAGTCCCCCACTTTGTTTTCGTTCTAGCGGCGCCCCTAATTGTGTACGAACATACTTTCTGCCTGCACATTTCTGTACAAACGAAGTACAAACGATTGTGACAATTTGTGATTCAATTGGACATGATGGGGGGGCTACCACTTAGACAGCCCCCACTTTGTTTTCGTTCTGGTGGCGCCCCTAAGTTTGTTCAAACAAACATTTCGCCTGCACATTTCTGTACAAACGATGCACAAACGAATGCGACAACTTGTGATTGAATTGGACATGGTGGGGGGCTACCACTTAGACAGCCCCCATTTTTTCTGTTCTGGCGGCGCACCTAATTGCGAGCGAACATACATTTCGCCTGCACATTTCTGTACAAACGAAGTACAAACGCTTGCGACAATTTGTGATTGAATAGGACATGGTCGGGGGCTACCACTTAGACAGATCCGAATTTTTTTCGTTCTGGCGGCGCCCCTAATTGCGAGCGAACACACATTTCGCCTGCACATTTCTGTACAAATGAAGTACAAACAATTGCGACAATTTGTGATTCAATTGGACATGGTGGGGGGGGCTACCACTTAGACAGCTCCCATTTTTTTCTGTTCTGGCGGCGCCCCTAATTGTGTAGAAACGAAAATTTCGCCTGCACATTTCTGTACAAACGAAGTACAAACGTTTGCGATAATTAGTGATTGAATAGAACATGTTGGTCGGGGGGCTACCAGTTAAACAGCCCCAATTTGTTTTCGTTCTGGCGGCGGCCCTAATAGTGTACAAACGAAAATTTGGCCTGCACATTTTTGTACAAATAATGTACAAACGATTGCGATACTTTGTGATTCAATTGGACATCGTGGGGGGAGCTACCACTCAGACAGCTCCCCACTTTGTTTTCGTTCTGGCAGCGCCCCTATCTTTGTTCAAACAAACATTTCGCCTGCACATTTCTGTACAAACGATGCACAAACGATTGCGACAATTGGTGATTGAATAGGACATGGTCGGGGGCTACCACTTAGACAGCCCCCAATTTTTTTCGTTCTGGCGGCGCCCCTAATTGCGTGCGAACATACATTTCGCCTGCACATTTCCGTACAAACAATGTACAAACGATTGCGGCAATTTGTGATTCAATTGGACATGGCAGGCGCTACCATTTAGGGGAACTCCCTCGAGAGGAATCACTCTACTTATTTATTGCAAAAAGCAGAATTTAAAAATTCGCATTCGTCCAAAGTTATCGTGTGAAGTAACAGCCGTTTGTATGTACGTACTAATATTGATAAGTTCCACTACGCGATCCCAATTAATAGTTCATATACCCGCGCCACACACACACACACTAGCATTTGTACACACGAAAGTATACCTGGTAGTATCCACACGCTCACGCCGGAAACTAGAAACAAACAAACACACACAGACACACACACACACACACAGAGAGAGAGAGAGAGAGAGAGAGAGAGAGAATGTCTTGTTGTACCTTTATACTGAATGCACCATTACTCACAAAATCAGTTAAAAAAGAAAAAGGAAAAAAGTTGTAAATGAAACTTTCAAAGATTGGTACCACTGCTGCGTGTCACACATGAGATTGTTCCATAATGATTGATTCGTAATATGATGTATATGGGTTTCTTAATGGTAGTATAACAAAATGCCTTCAAATTGACCACTAAATAAAAAGTGAAATTTATTTCTCAAATTTTGTAAAATCGAGGTCGGTGGGCATTATGGGAACAGTCTACAATAACAATATATGCAAATAAATATTAATATACTTCACGTTTTCCAGTGGGTGCAAGAAAGCTTCGAATAGTATTTGTTGCAATAAGCATTAGCTGATGTAAATATATATAGAGCGTATTAGAGGTGATAAAATAGAGCGTATTATCCGCTTAATACGTTAAGTGAAAAAGAGTTAAAAATTTCGGAGAAATTTATTAGAGATGTGAAACAACGAAAACGAGAAAGCAGGTATATTTAATCACGCGTATGTATCAAAGGGTGGTAATCTCAAAAACTACAAATTTTCCCGAGTTTCGCTCATGTGAGACCGTCGTTAACAAATATAGTACTTTTGTTGTCTTGAATATCAATAAAACTGGTTGTGGAAAAAATAACTGAATACGAATCTGCTAAAAGTCTACTTATATAGTTTAATATTGTAGTCTCAATATGGTACCTCATCCCAAAACTTGTGATTGTTTTCACAAGACATATTTTTGAAGAGGGGGAGTTGTGTAAGTCATAATATTTTGTCATTCGTGATATTTGTGATATGTTGTTCGGATCTTGGAACCTTAGGTGATAACTCTTGTAATTATTACTTTGCTGTTTTATGGCTTTTTTTATTCTGCGTTCTTATTATGTAACCGTCTATTTGTCATCTCGTTGATTTGAACGGAAGCACCACACTCTCAGTTCCGGGAGCATCTCTCTCTCTCTCTCTCTCTCCCTCTGCAATACGCACATTTCTGAAGAAATTTGCCTATCGTAGAGACTCACATTCGCGAAATTCCGGAAAATGTCCAGTTTTCTCGGTCAACACCCTCTGATACAACCCCTGATTAAATATACTTGCTTCCTCATTTTCATTGTCCCACTTCTCTAATAAATTTCACTGAAATTTTAACTCGTTTTCACTTAACATATTTAACGGGTAATATGCTCTCTTTTACCACGTTTCATGTGCTGTATGCATTATTTAGAAAAATAAAAAATATACTATTTGGAGCAGACTCGAACCTCCGTTCTTTGGATTTGTAATCTAGCGCCTTAACCACTACACCAAGATCGTTGCTGGTATATATGTTGGCATATTTGTTGGTTTTTTATTTTACGTCACCACTTTGACAAGTTTTAGTCTCTTTTCTCTATTTACCAGCTGTTTCTCGCTTTCTCTTTCCGTGCCGCCCTTTATTTACACCATGCACTATTCGTATTCACAACTTGTGCCCTCTGCAATCTCTTATTCAGATTAGACTTTTCTTCTTGTCCCTCAGTAAACATTTGATTGATTTAATTCTCATACTCTCCATGGATGGAGCGCAGGAATGCCAGACTCAAAGAACAGGTGTGCATTTACTTTCCTGACAGATAATGCATAATCGTTATAGTAGCTATTCTGCCATTATTGAGAGGTTTCTTCCCAACACTGGGTAGCTTCCATGATTTACGGTCTTCTCTAACCTCTTTGTCTTCAAGTACGATTTTTTTGGTTTTGTGTTGTCCATCAATTGTAGTATCCTTTTTCTTTCCCTCTTTTTTGGCACACCCATATCTTTAGCACTTCCTCCATAATACAGTTCCTTCTTAGCTAATGTCCCAAATAGTATATCTTCTCCTCTTTATAATATCTAAAATTGTTCTTTTCAGCCTCGCCATTCCTAACACCGTCTTATTCGTTTTCCACTCGACCCAGCTAATTCTTTTCATTCTCCCCAACCCACACTTCTGAAGCTTTCAGCCGGTTTCCATCATTTCTGCGTAATATCCATCTTCCCATCTCATTCAGTACAACACTCGACACGAAGATTTTATAAGACTTTCCCTCAACCCTTTATTTAAGTTCCCCCAAAGAACAGCTTTTGTCTTCCTCTAAAAGTCTTCTTTCGCAATTCCTACCCTAGCTTTTATTTTGCATTCGCATTTCAGACCATTACTAACAATACTACCAAGATACTAAAAAATAGTCACCTGATCTATTTTCTTCCCTTCTACGTCTGTGCTGACACTGATACAGCTAAGTTTCAGCCCCTATGGCTTATGTCTTGTAATTTTAGTTTATTCCTTATTCTACATAGCTCTTTTTCAAACTTTCTATTATCTTATTGATTTTGTTTCCATATTTCTCAAAAAGCGTAATATCACCTGTGAACGGTACACTTAATAATCTGCGACCTGCTGAAATATCGTCTAAATTACGCATATTTCTTTTCCAATGTCCTTTCAAGATAGATAACAGGTAATATAGGCAACATACGGCCTTGCTGCCGAACTCCCCTTCCAATTCCACCCTTTCATATTGTTTTCTCCCAAATTCTAGCTCTAACGTTTTTATTCATATATGCGTCTCTTATGAGTGTTTTATCTTTCCAATTCAACCCAAACTTCTATAAAACTAACAAGAGTAATCCAGAATTCACGCCGTAGTCTGTATTTATGTATCAGAAAGTACAACTAAATAGTACCCACACTCATATAGAATAGGAACAATTCGTTCTCACACTTGTCTACTATAATGTTGATGAATTCGTTTGGTTTATTAGCTGTTTTAGCTGAATTTCCAAATTTCGGATATAACTTTTCAAACTCATCACAAACAACATTGAACACATTGTTATCCCCTCGCAGTTCATATTTTACTTTAACATCTACGACATAAGTTCTATCCCTAATCTTATAAAAGTCTTCAATAAACTCTTTCCATCTTCCCACGACTTCACTTTTCTCGTTGAGTATGTTTACGTTCTTAATTTTTAATACCATCGAAAATAAACCATTGTCTCGTCCGAAATTCTATCGATTTCACATCATATTACATTTCCTCATATTTTCTCTTTCTATTTGTCCATTTTCTCGCATTCTATGTAAAAGAAAAACTCTTCCCTTGCAATGTTTGTTTCATTTTGTAAGTCGTCGATTAACATTCTGTACATCTTTGGTTTTTCGTCTGTATCAACCTGTTCCAACATCTTCTTTCCCTCAGTTTTTGCTACATCTCTCCGTAAACCATTGTTTTCTTTAGATGTTTTGTGCTCGCAGTAAAGTATTACTTCTTCTGCAGCCTGGTGTACGCAAAGTTTAATACGCTCCCACCATCTATTACCACCTATCTTTTCCTACTTTGATTATTTTCTCTCGAATTTTTCAACGAAAAGAATTCTTACTTCCTCGTTTTTCAATTTTTCTGTATTCAACATCTTCTTGCCTACTTTTCTTCTGCCTATATTTTTAAGTGGAACATCTACTTCTGCCAGCAGAAGGTATGATCAGAAAAAAATATCATCCTTAGGAAGGACCTAATCGTTATTCAAAGTATTCCGATACTTCTTCTAGATCATAATATAGTCTATCTGATACCTGTCTGTTGAGGATTTTCATATATATATATATCTTCTTTTGTGCTGATCAAACCCTGTGTTAACAATTACTAGTTAATTCTGTCTAGAGTATTGACCAGTTCTTCTCGCTGTTAATTTCTTTTGCTTAAAGCATATTTGACTGGAAACTACATACTGTTTTTCTCCCAGATCTCCATTTTATCTCCCATACAATGATAGATTCATACCCCTTTTATATGTCTTCAATTTGTACTAGTTCCTCATAACTTTTCTGTACTTCTTCACTTCTATGCAAACTGGTCGTTGCGAATAACGGTATCACTACTATATCCTTCTTTTCTCCTTTAATTCTAAAGATTATAACTATATTATCCACACGTGCTCCCTCGTGGCCAAGCGGTCAGCGTATCTACATTTTGCGAGACAGATCGGGGTTCGATTCCAGCGGGAGCTCATGTGGTTAGTAATCAATCTTAATCAGTAGATCAGCATCTCATATAGCCTAACTGCTGAAGGAGACGTTAAATTCAACTCAGTTCAACTCTATCATCCACACATTCTTCTTCCACTACCTTATCACTTAAACATTTAACAACAATTATTCCTTCACTATTAATATCACCCTCTTCAATACATGTGTAAAACATTCTATATTCCTCATTGTTCGACACCCATTTCCTTCTAATCTAATTTCACAAATTCCTTCAAATTCAGACTATTTTGTGTCAATTCTTAAGATTTTCTAGTTTCCTTTCTATAACACGGTACATACATTCCATGTTTCTATCCTAAACCTTTGGATGTGGCGTGTTTTTCTTTTCATATCTACCTTCCCTATATTATCACTTTCTCACCGATTTTACTTCTGAAGCCACCGCTACCGTAGATCCGAATTAGGTATATTTTACCTCCGAAACTACGTTTCAACTTGCCAAAGATCACTGTACTTATGTTCTTTCTCTAGTGTCAGCAAACTAGGAACAAATAAAGCGGTTGTTTCCCGTTGCCCTACACACCGGGGTATCTCCGCTGTTGAAGTTACTCTGACCATGCCTAGGACGCAGTACATATTACTAAGGTATCCACCAACGTGGCTATTGGTGAACTGCTGAATTCCCCTAGAACACACAGTCTGGGCTACTCCATTCACATCAATTCGATAGAGGTGTCCCTTATGGAAGTGAAGTACCAGTGACATAACACTGAATTTCACTATTATGTACAACTTCTCAAGAATTATAGAAGAAATTAAAGCATCCAGGTCTGAAGAAGCAATAAGGACCTCCATACACATCAATATATTATTGTATTATAGTAGACCTTATAAAAGAAAAGAAAATACACCAAAATCTCATTCTCTTTGCTTTTAACAATTTTATACCCATAAATGGCATGAAGATGGACCATCTTAATTTACAGGATGTAGCACTTGTAACTTACATAGCATTTCTTTGCACAATTCCTAGATTTAATATCTCCTCCAATTTATACCTGTCAAAAATTAAC
This sequence comes from Thermobia domestica, assembly GCF_964235325.1. Lineage (NCBI taxonomy): Eukaryota > Metazoa > Arthropoda > Insecta > Zygentoma > Lepismatidae > Thermobia > Thermobia domestica. The sequence continues at coordinate 98,772,251 of NC_137470.1, forward strand.
AGAGGAGTATCAAAGTACGAACAGCTTATGGACCTTTATACTCACTCACATGAGAAAAGAAGGTAAGAATGGCTGCTCAAGGAGGATAAAACTGGTGAACAACCTAAGAATTTTTCTGTTTTGGCTTTTTTTTATATCGGAGAGAACTAAATTTTTACTCAAAATTTATAGAAGTATATATTGTACAATAGTCCTGTACAATATGATATCAATTTTTTTAAAATTAACCATTTCTAAAATTTAACGTCTATGGTCCGACGTCCCTCTCCCAAAATTTAGAAGGTCTGGTCTTCTATATTCCTGAGCAATGCCATCCGGATCACGAACCCACTGCCACAGAAGTCAGATCAATTCATTAAAAAACTACTACATCTTTAGACCAGTTACTACTAACAATATGAAATTTGGTATTAAAATGTTTTTTTCTTTAGTTGTAAGTTAGCAAGTTCATAAAATAAAATTGTTGGCACTAGAGTGAGTTCACAGGTTCGAGCTACTTTTGTCCTATGAAGTTACTATTTTTCTACGAATCTTCAACTTTTCCAGAATTTTGCTTGAGAATGTAATAAGGTATTTTTATTTCGAAGCCATAATAGCAAATCCAATGTAATACGTAATTTTATTATTTTTGTAAAATTGTTATATTTCTAAAAAATAAAAAAAATCTAGTGAAGATGACTAACAAATATTTTAATGCGTTTTAAAATTGTTTCATCTTTACTTATAATCTCTGATTTCAGATGTTAGGTAAAGCACACTAAGACAGGAAATATGGGTTTCGAGAAACATATATATATATATATATATATATATATATATATATATATAAAGAGATTTTGTCCAACTATGTCGAATATTATTATAGTATTGTTCAACTTATACAGGTTATCCCCCAATATAGTGTTTGACATTTTCTCATTCTACAAATTATCGTAATTTTATAATGCAGAATATTAATAACAATGTTGCTATTATTAGTGTATAATGACTTGGGATAGTTTGCAATAAAACTATTTTTAATGATGTATTAACAAAGATGTAAGTATTGAATATTTAGTAAAGGGTAAAACACTGTATCATATATTGAAAAAGTTACAATTGCGAGGAGTATCGGTTCTTCAGAACTTGCATTTAATTAACAATATGGGATGTTTCTGTAGTAGTAATGCAAAACTTCAGAAACCCAAGTCAAAATCCTTTGAAACTTGTTCCATTTCGCTTAACTTGCAAGTTTGTAAATTTAACTGATTACAGAATTTCATCTTGTCATTTAGTATTTTGTATGGTTTTGTTAACGTGAACGTTCTTTTTAACTTTCTTACACAAACCTTTAAATGTAGTAAACCGTCCAAGGACTTTCTCTTTGCAAAGGTATGGGTACGTTTTTTGATACTTATACTGCTTTCTGGCTGCTTATGTTGTAGCCTGGACTAAAGGAATAATTTGAAGACCATGTCAAGAACAGTGAATGGGTGCTTTGTTTACAAGTTCTAATGAGTTGTTGCCAACACCAAAAACTCATAAAAGAAAAAAAGAAATGGGGTGCAATTTTCTGACAGGTTGAATGTATATCAGCGCTTAGAATCTATTACCAAGTGAATATCCTCTAAGCAGCAACTTGTGGATTATAATCTTCAATACCGCAACTTTGCAAATTAGCCAGAAATATAAAAATGCAATAATAAACACTTCTGACCAGGGTATATACACTTGTTTATTAAAAACTAAATTACAGTGTAACTGTTTCGACAATTTAACATTGTCTTCATCAGAAACTAACTCCAGAGTCGTGATGGATGGAGTTGCATAAAAATGCAATCGTCAGTCCAGTACCTGATTTGTCGAGTGCAATTATTAGAAAAGTTCAACAGTTCAATGTCACTGTTTGAAACTTCAATTTCTACCTACCTGTAAGAAACAGAAGCTAGTTCATTACCGCCTTTGCTGTCTTTGTCTCATCTCAAGTTATACAATACGACTTCTTTGTAGTACTGTCAACAACTGTGTAACTGAATGTCCGTTCTTTTTTTTTTTTAGATAGAAGCTTTGTGACCTTGAAGTAATGATGTTGAAATAAGTCTTAATAAACTTATCATAAATACACTTTACCTGTAATTGGTTCTTCCTTGATGCTTATCATCACGCTTTAAAGGTTTTTTTAAAGACTTGCTTTCTCTAAGCGCTTATCATAATCGTACTGAACGCGAACGTTAACCTCTTCATGTAGAATATATTACAAATTCATTACAAAGTTATCACATGTTTTACAGTGACATTGCCTGGAATTTTGAAGGATAAATTTATATTTTTATTGGAAACACCTCCTTATACTACAATTCTTTAGAATATCTTATAATGGTAAACTTGTCTTGAGTCGATCATATCTAATATACTACAATAAATTTGGTTCCACCTATTGTAAAACACAACTGTACAATTAGAAAAATTATAAGGGTAAGCTAAGTTGTATTTCCTTTCCTATGGAACAACTACATTGTTGCTAGTGGATGCAAACGTTTGAGAAATGATCTTGACTTCTATTGGCTTAAAAATAATACTATAGTAAGTCTTAAAAACGCTATAGACGTTTTTGACATTGTGAGAGATAAACCATTTGTACCCCGATTTGAATATTATAATCTCAAATGTTCTTAACTGACTGTACTGTAAGTGCAAATAATATCCTTTACCTCTCATATTAACAAAGATCTGGATTAGTTTACAACTTATTATGGTATTAAATGGTATTATGGTTATTACCATAATGGTAATTATTATGGTATTATGGAAAATTATGGTATTAAAATGTCTAATATATATATATATATATATATATATATATATATATATATATATATATATATTTGGCGTAATTTACATCTGAGGACCAGAATAATTTATATAGTTGAACATACTAGTTAGTAAAGCAGGATTTGAAATAAGGACTATTGCAAAAAGTGAAATCCTCCTCTCTTCTAACCTTGTTTCTGTTTATCACAAATATGTCACATTTTAATCATAATATTATACACTAGTTTACGTCCATATTCCTATGTGGCATGCGTCTATTTTGTGTAGTCGTTATCGGAGTGTTCTGGTGTATCGTGCTTAGTTTGTAACTCAAAATAGGAAATGTTACATTCTAAGTTTTCAATTTGGCTAACACGTAGATCTGAAAATGTAAAATCTTCACAGCAATATCAGCTGTAAATTAATTGTAATAACTTTATAATGATTTCAAAACACTGTTGGTTTCTGTTGGTTTTCTGAAATTACAGAGTATGTCAAACCACGGCAGTGATACTTCTTTGAAGCAAAAGCGTCAAGGAACAACTGGTTTTAAAATTAGAAGAGCATTTCAAGATAAATACTGTACAACTCTCTCTCACTCTTTCTCTCCCTCTCCCTTTCTCTTTCTCTCTCTCTCTCTCTCACACACACACGCACACACACACACACAAACACACTCTCCCAATCTCTCTATAATCTTTGATTGTTTCTCTTATATAAATTACATACTACTATTTAAGAAATGTAAACTGTTTAGCAGTTTATATACATACAGGAATACCTCTTAATCTGTCAGAAAATCACATGTTATTTATTAGTAATATAACAGTGCAATTAGTACACTTTGGTATTAACGAAATTTTATTTAGCACAGAAATGTGTGAAGTGTAATATACAAAAAAAAAAAAAGAATATAAAAGTGTTCTTGTAAAAGTATATGTAAGTAACGAAAAGTGTACAGTGCAATGCAAAATTGAAGTAGTTCTATAAACATGTTGAAACAAAATGTGAAGATAAAGTCACTATTTTAAAATTAAAAGTTCAAGATAATGTTCGTTCAACTTCTATCTGATATAAGAAGAAAGTGCCGAACTCATGCTTCATAAGAAAAATGAATCAATTAATAGTCCATAGAATTATGCAATTCTTTCTCCATCTGATAATACGTGAAGAAAGTATAACATACCTGATGTTGTGGTTCGCATATAGTATTATCAATGCTGAAAAGCTTATATTCGTTGACAAAGAAAATGGCGTATAAATGGAAACTACATTTGAAGGGTGTGAGACATACACATTGCAACGAAGAAATTTACCCGATAGAGAGTAAAGCATACTGCTTTGTTTAAACTTGTCGGAAATCAATTCTGCTCTATAGATTGCAGTAATGCTCACTTATGGTAAGCTTCTTTCTAAGTTTTTGAAATGAGAAAGATGGTAACCCACAGTTAAGGAGGTAATAAGGAGCCGTGCCATCTGAAAAGAAAAGAATTTTCACATTTCAACCAATTCAATAAAGATAATTTATTGTTGAGTGACTCAGGAAGTTAATATTGTCACGAAGATGACACAACTGGGTCGTGGTGATAAAATAATGAGGTAATGTGAACTGTGTTTTCTGTCACGATCTATACGTTGCTTAGCATGTTCTGTTTTCATAGTTTTGCAGAATTTCATCTGAATACTTTCAATTTGTTTTTCCATAACCTATTATTGATTCTGGATAAAGGTTACAAGCTGGTGCAATTTTGTTGAATGAGTCATGATGTATTTTCAATAATAAGCAGTTGATGTGCAATATCATGTTTTGCTTTATAATAGTTGCTGTTGGATATCAATTATTGCATTTTAGTAATTTCCCAATAAAAATCCAGGAAAACTATTTTTGGCACCAGCAAGCTTCCAATTAGCATAGAGCTTCTCCGTGGCTAAGCAGTTAGCTTACGCGCATTTGGCTTGGGAGACCCGAGTTTGATTTCCGGCGGGAGCTCATTTGGTTCGAATTCTACGTTAACCAGTATGTCCACGTCTCATATACCTTCGATGTTGAAAGGAACGCTGAAGTCAAAATCAACTCAACTTCCATTATCACAGTATGTATTCGCAAAAACTTTTCCGGCATCATCACTGGGTTGCTGAAAATTCATGTCGGATTTTGTGGATGGTCCAGCAAGATTTTGTAACTTGGACAAATAAGTGAACATGTGGCACTTGTACTTCGAAAACCGAAAGAACTTTTATTGTTACGTCGCCTGACGTATTTTTCTTTTATTAATAGTCCTTTCCTTTTGTGAAGTACAAGAGCCTGCATCCCACTTTTCGAATCCTAATTAAGTATAGTTTTCGTTTTATGTAGAAAACAAACCTAATTGTGACAAAAACTCAAGGCTGGCGGAGTGGAACTGGACTGCTGTTAGGGTTGGGTTAGGTTAGGTTAGAAATGTCCCTTCGGTGTGAAAAACGGAACTATCGCCAATATTAATATTCTAACGTGTGTATTAAATTGACATAGGAGAACTTAATGATACAGGGGAGGACCAACACCTCATGGAGTAAGGCAATATCCTCCAAGATTCATTTTTGTGTATACATCTGTTAGGATATTGTTAAAACAATTCGTTTTTATAATAGATTTTCTTCTTAATTTAAAGTCTATTTCTTTAGATAATAAGGTTTTTCACAAAGTTTGTAATATTTGCGTTAGTTGCATTGAAACTCCACTTGTTCGAGTATTCTTCATGTCGTTAGGTGCTTTTCTGTAATATTCATGTTTTGTATTAATGAGTCCCCAAATATTGTTTTCTGATATGAAAATCCAATGTAAAATGTAATCCATGGCTTAAAATAAACACTAGCACTTCAGAAAATAATGATTGCGTCAATTATGGCTTAAATGTTAATACATAGTAACCCATACAGCCGCATACAAAATTAGAAATTTGCTATTTTGAATTGATACAAATATTTTAATCCTTCATGTATAGCCTTATGTGTAAAAACAACATTCTAACTTTGAAAATTAATTGTACAGTGGAAAACATCTAATTTCTTGAAGCAGTAGCATTATGAGTTACTATGTCCTTGCCTAACACCCTACATTTTTTAAGCACACTTTTGTTGCAGCGTGTTTATCTGAACATGTATGCTATATGTATATGCTATAATAAGATTTACATTAAGCTATTTAAAATAGATGGTACTAGACGGAAGATTGTTACGGATAAATTTTTATTATTGTGAAGTTTTGCGAATTAAGCAGTTTACTCATAAAATATTATCTGTTGCTTTTAAAAAGAAATATTCCTTAAATTATCATACTGTAGTCACTAACTCTTTTGTGTTTTTGTTTGAATGCGTTGATTGTTAACTAGCATTACTCCACGACAAAGCAACGCATTAGGTTGTCATACCAGAAGTTTTGGAACGGTGTAAGCTGCCGTTTACCTGAATTGGTTAAATAATTTAGTCCAAGGTTGTTTCAACAAATTTACCCATATATGTGCAAGCAGCAATAAGAAAAATAAGTAAGAATCTGATAAAATTTCCGTGACGATACGTCAACTTCATGAACATCTATTTCAAGGGGTCAAACCGTTAGTGTAGAAAGTAAATTTTACCATGTTTTACACAAATAAGTTATTTTGGTGCTCCTTCACTCATTACTATAATAATAGGTCAAACAGGTTTTCAAGGATAGCGAAATCTACCTCAACAAGGATAAATTAAGCTAATAGCGTTTATAAAGTTTAGAAAGAGTACTAAATAGGTTAGTCGTCAAATGTAAAATTACATAAGATTAGTTTATATGAGAGTATATACTGGCTCGTGGTAGAGTGATTACGTCGGGTGAGTTGAGTTTCTGATTCGATCCCCAGTCAAGTAAGCTTGTGGTGGACATCTTCTTCTCGGGTCTCTTTGGGTACTCCCATTTCCTAACATTTCGTTACATCAATTCTTGCATCATCATTCATTTGCTTTAATCATCATATCCCTTAGCCTAAAAGGCATAACTATGAACCTTAAACTGAAAAAAGATCACCTTATTTCATATTTTGTTTTAAAATTTTCTACGAAGAAGTAGACTTCTAACTGCCAACCAGTCTAGAAACGGAGACTAATCCCAGTATTTGGAATTTAAATTCTCTTAATGTAGCCGAGGTTTGAGCTGTAGCCACCGTGAGATGTAAGTGATAGTATTACATGACCAACAGAGATTTTAAATAGATGATTATTGAAATTCAAGAATTATCAAAAATATATTACCGCTTTACGGTTTGCTTGTCCCTTTGCAATGTCACATAAAACAACTACATAAATAAGTTCACAGCAGAATTTAGCAATGTCTAAAGTAACTAGAGTGACCAAATAGTTGTTGGAATGTATTATGCATGAGAATGAACAGTCTGAAGTACAATAGTAAAGTTGTTCCGTATTGCCGCCTCGCCTGGTTTGTCTAAAATAGTATCGACCAACATGAACGTAAAGTCCCAGTTTATAAACAAAAAGACCCTTCAGAACGTTCGTCTTAAAACAGAACACTCACAACATTACTGTCAGCATATTTATAGTCACGAAACTACCTACGAAGAAACAGATAGACAAGAAAGAACGAAAATGACAAAGAAACGACTCAAAAGTTCACCCAGCTAATAATTATATTAGTAGCTATTTTATTAATTAAGTTATTTTCGAATGGTTTCACGTGTGCATATGCGTGTGCCAATAGTCATGGACAAAGGTTTCCATCTGCCTACAAATCATATTTTACCATTTTGAATCACTATGACAATATATTCGCCCTACTAAGTGTACGCGATTTCAGAATCGAGTTACTGGAGTTAAATTGCAAAGCAACATTACTTTCGTATTAATATGATCACCTATTTCCTTACGAAGGAATTGCTCCCCATTAACGTCGGAAAAATGATGCAGTGCTTATATTCACTTCTTATACATATTATAACTAACTCTTCAATTAATTTTGAAGAAGCACACGAGGTAAGATCACAAAAATTTTTCAGTGAAACTTACTTACGAAATTTGGAAGAATTTGTCGAGTTGTAGTCATCTAATAAGTCATCCTGTCATACTTCCATATCAGGCACTCTTTATTCGATAATTTCTATTTACAATTTCACAATTTCTATTTACCTTGTAGTGTTAACCAAACACAATTTTAAGAACAATTTTCCAGGTGTGTGTTCGAGATATTCTAATATATGTCCAGAATATTGAGACCTCAGTGGGCGTCTGAAATAACCTACAATCTTAGTATGTTTGTGAGAGATAATACCGTTTCAATAGACCAAGTTTTCATTTATTCGTGGGATTGCAGTAATTCCGTTATATATATGTGCTTATTATTTTTCCTACATAGTATATCATTGACATTCATTTTCGTTTTTATATATATATATATATATGAGTTTATATGTTAGTGGTGCCCATATTATTTTACTGATTTCTTTACTTTCATTTCTGATTTTACGTCTATTGCAATGCATATTCCAAACACTGATATTACCTCGGCCGGGACAAACGGCACGCAAGAGCAGCTTTCGATGCAACTAAACTTAAGACCATTAGCTTACTAAGGAAATTAATGCGCTTGGTCTATACTTGAGGAATGAGACAAACGACGGGATAAATACAAATAATGAAAGGTTCGCAAGAGGACAAATACTTCCATAACATGATTAATTTCGGAAATTACAGGCAATATAACATAAGTTGATTTATTCATTTATTTATTTAACAATCACCAGATACAGCTCAGAGGCCATTTACACTGGATATCCAACAACAACGACAATAACAATGGAAAGGATTTGGTCAACAACTGTCGTTTCTACATCTGTATATTACTTGAGTGTGCTTTAATCATGTAACATAAATGAATATTGTTCATGATTCACACTTACACATGTAGATTGTTCTTCCAGGTAACACTACTACTACAGTTTAGCATACATGTGCAGCAGTCAACGATCGAATTTTTAGGATGTTGAAACTATACATTCATCAGTATAGTTAAAAGTATCAACTAAGATACGAAACAGAAATGCGTGTCAGAGCACGTATTAAAAGATTTTTCGTCATTCCCCATTAGCTAAAGATATTGAACAACCGTTGGTTACTATCTGCAGAAAAGTGTTACAGCATGCTTAGATCAAACTAAAAAAGCAGAGAAAAAACGAAAAATATGATAGCTTTTTTCAGAGGAAAACATAATACTAATACATTTATTACTTTGTGAGTGTATCTTACGTCGTTTCTATACCTTACGTTGTAAATGTGTTAACCACATTAACAATCGAGTATTGATTGATTGATGGAATATGTTTCCATCTTATTAGGTGGGTGAACTGCACATGACCCACTCCAGTGTGTATCATTACCTAATTAATAAAAGTGGTGCTATTATGAAACATGATAACCAACCATTATAACGGAAAATGTTAGAAAAAAGAAACAATCGTTTACAAGCATACCCACTATCCGCGTTGATCAATACGGACTGAAATTTTCGTTGAATCACTTGCACTTCATGTTGGTGTGACCTAACGTTAAACACATGTGATATTAGCCATCGGAGATGCGTATTGTACGGTATTGAAGTTATAAACCCAATGTTACAAACTATGCATTGCTCTTTAAGATAAAATTTCATCTATCGCATCTGTAATACCACATTTCATACAGATTGGAAAAGGCAATTTAATTAAATTAAAACAGAATAGTATGATATTTAAAAGCTTCTTGAGTGTGCAATTTGCAATAAATGATTCCTGAAGCAACCTTTTAAGAGATTACAAACAGGATCGACCAATAGTTTTGTCGAAAGATGGTAATTATTAGCGATCAAACCGTTGTAGTTTGTATTGAAAAATCATAATCCTATGTATGTATTATTCACTTATAACTTTTATTCTACATATAATTACACATTGGACACTTTCTTGCATAAAAATTGATATTAGAAAAATGACAGAGCTCCTCTACTTCGAACTTCAGACGATAGTAACAAATATATTAAGTGGCGTTCTTAACTAAACATTTATCAAAACGGTGAAGAAATCGATTTAATATACAACAATCAATGTATCTGACATTAACTACCAGCCACTATTTTTCAAGCACTACTTACGACTCACATGCAAGACTACATTGGGACTTCATAGTTGAAATTACCTATCTCACCAGTTTTTTTTCCTTGACACTGCATGTAGTTGTTTATTACGAACATTGGTTGTAGTAGAATCTTCAAAACTAAGAATAAATTCAATATACAATTGGTATAACTTGTTAACGATTTGTTATAATTTAAAATGAACATGAACCACACATTGTGACAATTCTCTGATTGACTGGTAAGCGAAAACTTGCTGCGATGTTCCCGGAATGCTTAAATCTATTTTCTACGGTTACACCAACGTTACATGTATTATTATTATTATTATTATTATTATTATTATTATTATTATTATTATTATTATTTAGCAAATCTCACTTTATCATTAACTGCATTAAATTATTGTGTTACGTATGTACAACAATGTCATTTAAGATATGACTTGGAAGTGTGTTTTACAGAGAGGAAGTGCTCGATCATGCTATTGCATCGATCGATAACTTGCCTGAGCCAGCGCTTAATAATAAAACAGAATGAATTGTAAAATAGTTCTGAACTAGAAAATCGTACTTTCAGATGCATACGAAGTCATGGAGAGTTAAGCACTGAGCGCGTTACGCACATGATAGTTTTAAATTATTGATGATTAAATATTTGTAACCATAGGTACTTTGAATAATGTGTAGGTATACATTTTGGAAGTAAAAAGTATTGTGGTGGTTAAAATAATTTTGTAATTAGATCTTATTTGTTATCACAGGACTGGAAATGTGAACAAAGGTGACTACGCCCAAGTAACATCAACAATAATAACTACGAAAGAAAGGCGACGACTGAAAGTTATTCGTGGAGCGCTTGAAATTGCAGGTAACCTTGTAATTATAATATAAGTATTAAGTGCGTTTTGTAACTTAATATAGAGGTATTTCCTCCATCCGAGTCAGTGCAACAAAGTCAATGGAAAGTGTTAAGGAAAGTTACCACCGTGCCTCACTTACTTCATTTCACTGTATGTACAATTCTCTGGAATCCATTACTTTCCAAGTTCAACTAGATAAACTTTTTAATAGTAAAAAATTATAGAAGATTGTCAGTGTCAACCTTCATATACACATCGTCAGCGTATAGACCTGACATGTGAGGTAAAGAACTGAATAATGTAGGATTTTTTCGTATATTTACACCACACAAACTTGCATTTTAATTTTTCCCTTACATGTCACACACATTTCCTACATTCAGAATTTTTACAATACACGTTTTATCCCTACATATTTCCCTGACTTTTATATCTGTGTGCTTAAGTTTTCGTTATCATACTATTCCCTCTTTTCCAAATTTGAAATTTTCTTAGTGAAGATTTCTTAAAGCCCGATACTCTTATTTTCTTTCCATATTACGTAACATTGTTAAGCTTTTCACTTTGTACGTTTACTGTAATTTATTCATGGTTCTTACTAAGCAAATTTTATTGCTCATCGTATTTATTACAACACACACGTGTTTATTACTTTTATAAATGGACGTTAAAATATGTTTACTAGCGGGGATTGTGGTACAATTATGAGCATGAAAAACTATTTTGAAGAGGTTGACAGGCGTAGAAAGATAAAGTAGTTCTAGTTCCAGAAATAGTTAGACCTCTGGAGTCCACTGGTACAGAGAAAACTAGTCCTGATAGTGTTTCGAATAGTTTACGTAGGAAATTCTAATAAGTAAAGCAACTGTCATGTGTAATAGTAAGTATCGTTGCTTTATTCTGTTTCTTTATTCCATTCACCTTTAAAAGTAATCCAAATTATAGTAAAGGATTAACCAATAAAAAATGTTAGAATTTGAAAATGAGATGTACTGAATGCAGCAAATAATAATAAAAAATATATATTATATATTTAGGCTAACATTGACTATAGTTCTAAAAATAATGTCTACAGTGCAGACTATAGTTCTGAAAGACTATGTCTATAGTTCTAAAAATAATAAATTAGATATTACAGTGCAGACGGAATATACTTTAGAGAAGCTTAATTGAGTACATCTATCGCTATCTGTTGCCATTCAAATCAATAAAAATTAACGTTAAATCCAGACGTGATTCATTACCACAGCTTCCTACATGAATAATGGTTTAAGAAAACTGCCCCTATTCACAGATGAATAAAATTATTTCATAAACCTGTTTCTAGCTATCTCTTAGCGTTTTTGCTATAAGTAGACCAACATTGAAACAGGTAGTCATGCATTTCATTTCTTTCGTTTTTAGTATTGGTTTAATGATAGACACGAAATTAATTATTGTGATGCTCAATGGATTGGAGGACAAATTCTCTCTCTCTCTCTCTCTCTCTCTCTATATATATATATATATATATATATATATATATATATATATATATATATATATATATATATATATCGGGAGTTTCAACAGAACATCGACAACATTTGCGAGGTGCTTCCTGACACAAAAATAAGACAAAAAGTATAGAGCAACCTGAGTGCTCAAAACTGTGGGACTTAACGTATTCGGATCGAGACTTCACTGATGAACTAGTATGTAATCTAACCAAATATCCATGTTTCAGGTACGTTCACAATTGTATTTATAGAGGTAGTTAGTGAATACTTCAAATTATATGGTCCTAGCCAAACTCCATCCATAATAATTGTTTCGTGAATACGTCAGGATTCTGAAACATGGATGTTTGGATAGGACAATACTAGTTCCTAAGTGAAGTCTTGATCCTACTATGGCAGATCCCATAGGTTTGGAACTATCGACCTTTAAAATTCTTTGTTTCTTGTTTTCGGCAGCCTGTAACTCCGAAACGAAGCATTTGTGAACCCAGGGGGTCAACACTTTTTCTTCTGTTGGTGTCAGGGATCACCTCTCAGAAGTTGTCGGTGTTGTTTTCAAAGTTTCCGCTCAATATTGTTGAAAGTTAAAAGCGTAACTTGCTGATTGCTTCCATTTCCGACTTCATTATAGAGACTAGAATTGAGATTGTATATGTTCTTGGAACGCTTAATTTAGTAAAGATAATAAAGATAATTACAAAACAGTTCTACTCTATCAGGAACAGTTTCCATTCCATAACTTTCAAAGTCAAAAACAAAGGTAGATTTGTGTTCTTCCGAATATAAATGGAAAAATTAGAGTGAAGATTCTTAGAAAGCTTAAACGATTACAGAAATCCAGTTTTCACTATTGGTACCATTTTTTTACTTTTAGCAAAATACGTTAAAACCGGAAGTTATTAATATCAAGTTTTTTTTCTAATTTGAAATAAAAGTTGAGAGAGAACATAGTATCTACTTTTAAAACGCTAAATCGATACAGTAGGTTCACATCTAGTTCTTTATTACCGTTTTGCTCTATACAGAGCAACATTGTAATCGAAAATAATCCTTATTTTTGTTTTCTCAACTTACAATCAGGCTCAGCATAGGTTTTCAACATCGACTTTTCGTGTTGATAAAACTTAAAGGCAGATATTGAACTAAGTTCTCAATTAGTAGTGCAAAATTAGATGTTGAAATACGCATTTAATTAAACTTAGGATATACTTCAGATCTAGAATATATAAGAGGAAATACGTTCCCGGCTAGTTTTAATATGTTTTCGTACGTTTGACATGAATTTCCATAACTGAAAGAATCCCGAGTATTCGAATGCATATGAATTACTTTCAATAATTACGACAACTTATTTGCAAAAGCACAGGGATCTGCCTCAATGTAGTTTAAACTCAGTGAGTATTCTATAAAGTAATTCTTGGAATTTTAGCACTCGAGTACACTGAATAGAGTGCGGGGACATTACTTGCGCTTATTCTAAAGACAGCACATGAATTTACTTGAATCACAGAAAATGGTAGTTTTAGCCTTGAAGAGCATGACTGCTCTCGGTTTTACGCTAATCTTGCTCTGTATACACTGTGTTACTACGTAGATTTATTCTGTGGTACTGATTTAGAGAAAAGAACTACAAAAGTAAACGTGATCTCAGTTTGATACTTACTGATGGCATGTATTATGCATCCATTTTAGTTTCTAAGCTCTTTACACTGCACCTCGTTTCTTCTTCTGGAATTCATCCGAAATTGCGATTATTTTTTAAATATTAACTTTCCTAAATCGAACACAATTTCTATTCTTGTACATTACGCCGACATGGGGTATAGAAACAGAATCGGATTTATTGAGAGTAAACAGGTGCCATCATTCTTCTCCTAAAAGAAAGAAGTATGCTGAAAATGAACATGATTACGAAGTACCTGCTAACGCTGTACAATTTTAAATCTGATAGCTGTCTGCTATTTTGTTACTCAAATAAGCAAGCAGAGGTAGTATCATTGATTACAAACGTATATACATTCATATACGTCTTAGACTGTTTTTTTTTTGAATGATCTACCTTTACTAATAAATCTTATTATTTTTACATAAGCTTATTTATGTTTTTCTCCTAATGAATGAATTAATTGCTACAATTATGGAGTGTTGAGTTTGCATTTCTTTTAATGGTTTCTTATTTCAGTTGCATCTTTACATAATAAATAGTATTAGTAATTGAAAAATAGTCTGTGATTATGTAAGTAAAGTAGTTTATTTTGCAATAATTGTTAAAACGGTTTATGTTTGTAATAAATACATGAGTATACAGGGCTAGCATAAATGATCCATTAATTTTGAAAATTCTATATTTTCACAAATATTACACGTACATACATGAAAGGTACATGAAAAGAACCACAAATTCACCAATTATACACCCTCTGCAAAAGTTCAATATGTGTCCCTTTGGTGACACGACACACGACCAGATTATACGCGGCTCATTTCATACATTTTGCAGGATAGTCTTGTCATTTGTCTGCACTGCAGCACGGATGCGCTCTTTGAGCTTGACTAAGTATTGCGGTAGTAGGGATGCGACGTAAACAAAGTACTACCTCCATAGGAGGAAGTTGCAGGGCGTTAAATCAGGAGATCTGAGAGGCCAGGCGCTTTTCCCTTTACACTAGCAACCAGTGTCCTCGAATTGCCTGTACCACGGAAAAATTCTTTGTTTACATGGCTTTTCTTTTTCCATACTCTCTTCCGAAAGTGTGCTATACAGCTATAACAGACAATCATCTGTCATATTCAAACATGCAAAGGTTTTTTTCTTGCTTTCCTTCCGTTTTTGACAAGTACTGACCTCGTACTACCACACTGCCCCACTGCCATACAGCACACTGTCACACTGCCACACCCGATCGGATAGATAATAGACTCGTGCTGCCACACAGTACAAACTTCGTGACGTCGTGGTTCTTTTCATATTTCGTTTGTGTCCGTGTATTACTTTTGAAAGTATAACCTTTCCAAATGAATGAATCATTTATGCCAAGCATATACTATGATAGAGTTTGGTGGGCTAATTTATAGTCTAGCCAATAGTAGTAGTATTTATATACTATAGATTGATTTGTGAATACATGCTTTTAAATTACACATTTACGATGTTGTGTAAGTGAGAATTTAGTTCACTTTTTTATTTTAATTGTTTTGAAACGTAATGTTTTCTAAAGGATATGACTGTTCTGTACTTAGAGTCCATTGATATTAGCTAAACGAATTTATTATATGAAAATAGAATATTTTAAGTATGATTTAAACAATTGATTCGGCAATACAGAAGAATTAAAAAAGAAAATAGCAAAATGTACATAAGAGTTGACGTATAATATACTATTCCGGTTGCGATAGGCTTAATACTTTTCAAAGGTAGGGAGTTCTACAAAGTGATTTTAAAGCGTTTTCGACCGTTTATAGCTCTTAAAGATGTCACTTGTGAACTTTGTTTATTACTGCATTATTTCCAACTGGTATAAGGAATTACATTGCGGAGTATGATGTTTTCATTTGCAGGTTGGTACCTAGGAGGTGACATAGGAGCTCAGAGCCTCAACTACTACATTGGTTTCTAATTAAATATTAAGTAATTACTTGAGATAGACATATTTATTTTAATAAGCAATCAAGAAATATCTATAGCTTATTTCATTACAAAGGAGAAGAAACGTTCTAATCTGGTTCTGGATGTAAAAAAAATACTAATTCTGTGGTTTTAGTATTTCCACTCCATTCCTACATCAAGTGAAGGTTATGCATGCATACTGTTTTTGCACTGTTATTGTGAACATTACGTCCTGTTTGAGTTCACAATGGAGATAGGGAGTGGAAATTTATTCATTCGCTAAGCAAGATTAAATTTAGTCATTTCATGTGTTTCAAATTTCACGTATTTTGAATAGAACGGATTTTCATGTTTATCGGCTATCTGGGTGCTCCAGTACTTAATTTATTCATTTAAGGAACCTTTGCGATGGTATTTTTTTTCTACAGAACGGCGTGCTGCATATTCAGTTGATATAGTTACGTAAACCGCTTTGGAAACCAACCTAATTATTTAGGGGCTCTTACAATCACTTTAAATGTGCTAATTCCTCAATGCTTAACTTTCTCTTAATTTCTTTTCAATTTCCTCTAGGTTAGCAGTTTGTACAGGTCTTTGGTATGGAAGACTAGGTTCGATACCCGGCGGCAGAACAGGTGTTTGATATCTCTTGTTACGATGTAGGACCACGTCTCATATAGCTTCACGTTGAAATATGCTTTAAATATTTTTTAAATCAAATCAAATATTTTTTTATATATATGCAATATACATGCAGCATATTCTGTGCACTAAAACTACTATATGTAAAAAGAACTCAAGTTTCTGTCTCGGCAAATTATATCACTTAACTGTGTTAGTGTTCTTCTTTGTGGCTTTCCTACTTGCAGTAGGAACATTGTTAGGATACTTTAACATGAGTTTGTCTCCCTTAATGAACCCAGCGTTTGACAGAATTATATGTACGATACTCGCTAGCATTATACATGCACTTATACAATAGTATGGGTTGCTATCACTTTATGTAGGAAACCAGCTTGCTAAAAGCGAAACATTTTCTCAGCCAATCAGAACATTGTTGCCATCTGTTTGGTAGAGCGTCGATCATTACGAGAGAACAAAAACGTATGTAATAATGTATGTACTCTGTTTCTTTCCCAGTTCTTAGTTTTATTTTTTAATATATGCATTGCTCAAATTTCTCATTATATATTATTTTATTTTTCAGTATCTCTTGGTGGTGTTTTCTCCTTTTTTATTGGAACAAGTTTTATGAGTGTGGCTGAGATCCTTTATTATTTGCTACTGAGACCAATTTTCAAGTGAAATACACAACATTAATATTCCAATATGAGTCATAATGCTTCATTCAAATAAACAAATTGTATAATGCAGGTGAATTACAGAACAATGTATGCTTATGTTACATTGTATCGTGAATTCATAGCTTATTCTTTAACTGATTGCTAAATGTAAAGAATCTGGCACAACTATAAGAGAATGTAATATTAGTTGTAATATTAACTACATATTGTTGTGTCTCATTTTGTTTAATGACACCCCAGCAGCCTTTAACTCTCTTTGATCGAACGTTATGCTAAGACAGAAAGGAGATTTCATTAAGGGAATTTTAATGGTAAATATTTATTCGACATTAAAGTTGGTTTTAGAAACGCTTGGACTTTATATCAGTCAGCATCCTTTTAGGTAATTTAGTAAATATTTCTAACCATAATTTTACGACATGCGTTTCTACGGGAAGTGCACAGGATGCTAAACATGCATTTAAATTGTTGTGCTTAATTAGCTTAGGTGTAAATTTATCTAATATATTGTACTTTAATAAATCAAACTGATTTATGAAAATAACATATATTGTAAGATGATGCATATGAAGAAGGAGTGTTTGTAATAAAGAAACATTCATTTTATTATTATTATTATTATTATTATTATCATTACTATTATTATTATTATTATTATTATTATTATTATTATTATTATTATTATTATTATTATTATTTTAAATTAGTTTACGCCAATATATATGTATTTACATACCAATATCCGTTTACTTATTCTAGTTTATATAGTGGGATGCTAGGTGGTAAAGGAATTGAGCAATATCAGTTGAGCACACACATTTATAAATTGAATTATTAATTAATAGGACAAACATATTACATAGCATATTATTGTGTACTAGTTCACTATATGTATGGTAAACTACCAATGACTGCCAGGTGCCTAAACAGTAATAATCAATATATGTGCATTAAGATGTAAAAATAAAGTCAATGTAGTTTCTCCAGATATTTCCTTCATCAAAAGCGCAAAAATACAAACATCAATGTTTATAAGATATAAGGTATGAGACGTATACATAAATAAAGAAATAGTATCTCAATTTAACTTTCGAATGAGAAGAAGATTACTAGTTGATCGACCATATGGATATTGTTTGTTTCCTAAGAGCAAGTGATTACGAAACTTCCGTATGCACATACAAAACAATATAATGTATCAATATGGTTACGAAGATCGAGAGATCCATTCCCGTATGGTTGGAGAACGGTATATGTGCTTTCATTTGTTAGCAATTAGTTTGAACATTGCGTACATACTTTAGACTTAAAGGACTCATTCTAATCTAAAATTGCTATGACCAAAATACATAGAAATTGTTAACTCTACTGAAAATAATATTTTACGTTTAGAGTTGATATATGTAAGCGTGCTTAGTTGATTTTTAAACAGTTGTGAAATTGTTTAGAAAAGCGAACATTTTCTTTCAATTTTTCAATACTGCTGCGCAAAACTAGACATCGAACCTCTCTTCGGTATACAATGCCTTAAAATACAATAAATCATCACAAGGAAACATGGAAATTTGCTCAAGACTGGTTAGTCACTTTGATATAATTTCAGTGTTATGTTGATATACACTTTGTTTGGTATATGAACATTATACACGACCTACGAAGTAATCTTTAATTTTCCATTATTGTCTCGTTACAAGACATTATGTATCATATTTAAATTTGTATTTTCAAAATTATGTTCCTTTACTATATCTGTTCATTTCCTAGTAACTATTAACACTCGCCCAGCGAAAATATTACACATAACGTTTCCGACCAACATAGGGTCATTTTCGATTCATGATTGTTTTGTTTTTCTTTTAAGGAAAATATAGTATTATTACTAGATTTCTAATTAATTTAAAGCTTGATATTAGCGATGAGCATATTGGTCTTTAGTGGCAGATCTAGAAAGTAAAAAGTAGGGCCAGTCAGAACCCAGACTATGATAGCTTACTATAAAATTTCAAACATATGTAAATAATACAAATATCTTCAGTTTCTGTCACTTAAGAAACTGGTGAGCCTAGAATTCCCGGCCAAGGCTAGACCCGCAACTGATGGTATATTTATTAAAGTATATACTAGTCCCCCAGTTTGATATTTACTCTGAAAGGCAGTGTTACAATTCCGTGAAGTGAAATTTAACGTCCGTAACATGATATTTTCAATTATGATTCAATATTTCTCGCAAATAAATTATACACACATACACATCTAGTTAAATAAATAATGCTAGGGTAATAGAAGCGATACTGCATGATATGTATTTTAAAATAAGCGTACCTAAGCCAATGACCGTAAAAAGGAAAAATATGTGGGAAAAAAGTTAAAATAAAACATTTATGGGTCAAAAATGACCCGATCTCCGTTTCTCGAGTGTTAATAATTAAAAAATATAGCGAAATTGTTTGTTTTGTGCATTACTTACCCTTCCACAGTTTTGGATTAATATTGTAACTAAATAAAGTAAATAGATTGGAGGTAAAATATTTCAAAGAACGAGCATTACAGATGGCATAGTATGCTCTAAATTAATAAACAAACTACTTCCAGAAGAGCTCAGGTACAATTTCACCCAATGCTGAATCTCAGGGTTTCAACGGCAAATCGGAGCTATTGATGAATCCAAACTTCGAACGATGGAATGCTTTAAGTTTCTGAAAGTGTTATCTTATCTAACGAGTTCTCAAATTGTATGAGACAAAATCTCATTTTGAAAAATATATATTATCACTCCCTTTAACAGTTTTTTTTTCGCGTTCTAACGCCAGATATTTGCAAAACCCTTCCAAGTAAGAAGTCATCCATGAAATTCCTTCTAGCTTTTTTCTCAATAATTTAAAACTATTTATATTATGTTTCATAATCTTACTATTTACAATATGAATTTGCATTTGTATGAAATAATTTAGCATATAATGCTGTTTGGTAAAGTAAAACATGTGAGGAGTTAGTAGTAAGAATACATGTGCACTACCTAGCCATTGTTAGTGCAAAGTTAAGTCACCGTCTGTAGTGTATTAGGCAAAGTCGTTGAAGTGGTTACGAAAAGCGGGAGATCTCTCTGTATTTTAAAGAGGAAACATTCTAAAAGAAAACGCTACAAATCCTGTCTCAAGAATGACCAGCAAGCTTGGGTGCTTTAGACGTCCTGTGACAAATAGTGTTCAAGCTTTAGTGACTGATAGAATTATTGCAAACGAAGATTACTTAAAATGATAATTTACTACTGATATGTATTAGCACAAGATGGGAGCAAAATTCAGTCAACATCTAGAACTAGCAATTAGAAAAATCAAAATCATGTTAGTTAACAATTTATAGTGTTTTGCTTACGAAGTGCTTGGCTAGTGCTTTTGTTTTCATAATTTTGAAAACGAAAAGTATGAATAAGTCTCAGATATTGAATTGCAAAATACCATTGTTTGTGCTGCATCAGCAAAACTATGTGGAATCGTGTTTTAGAAGAAAATGAGTTGTAATATTGCTTGTAAGTAAAAAAAAATAAATATATTGCATGCAAGATGAAAGATCATGTAAATATTGTGCTAGTAACTTTGTGATTTGACAGTATAATAAATAAAAATCTCGTAAAGTTTGACTTTGCGCAAACAGTCGAAAATAGGCCAAACATTTCCCTTGTATTGAGTTTCGATAAACATTCTTCATGAAACATATTTTACTCTATTGCAGTTACTTACTATTCATACAATAAAATTGAATTTAAATATTTAACTGATGTCTTAATTTCCAGGATTTATCATGAAGAAGTGCATAATGTGATCTCTTCTTGTCACTTTGGTACAAGATTATATTTTAAATATGAGTCTTCGCATGAGATTAGCGGTTCGGTTTCCACTTTAAGTTGTAGATAGTGCCGCCAATTTGAGTAAAAGTTACCAAACCTATTGGATTCGATTTCTAGAAAGGCAACAATTTTATTTTACGATTGGCTACGTTTTAATTACGATTTGGCGATTAACTGTCAAATCTAGAAACTTATTGCGCTACCAGCAATTTGTCCTCTAAGAAAGGTTTGTTAAGTCAAAGCAGCTTTAATACATTTGTTTCCTATTAGGTTATTTGAATCAAGACAAGCTTTAACAATTCCAAAAAAAAAAGTATTTCTCTTGAGCCCTGTTTTGCTTTCTACTACCCTCTGTCGTCTAATGGAGAACATATCCAACTGTTGCCCTTTAGTTGCAGATCATCGTTCCTGATGCACAAGCTATACAGCATTACCACTGCGAAGCCGGTTATCTACGGATGCGTGAGGTTGGTGTAGAATTTTCTTTTAGATTCAAACATTCGTGTGCTTCTAAAACTCATTTTCAGCTTCATGCACATTAAATTGACCCAAGTGGAAAATTTATATTCCAGTAAAAATAAAATTATTCTCAACATACAGTATCTTAAATCTCATAATAACGTATAACACAAGTTTTCTTAACATATGTTTTGAAGTATATACAGAGAGGTAGAGAAAGAAAAAGAAAGAAAGAATTTTACGATTATTTTAGAGACATTTCACCAAGAATTGGAGTCGTTTTATTTCCTATTAAATGATGTTTTCTGTCAACGTCGTGACAACACTGGCTGCATGTTTCATACTCTATAATATCGGGCCAAAACATGAGGCTCCATGTTACTAGTCAAGCAATTAATTTACAATTGCATTTTACCTTTGGACGACAAACATAATATTAATGTAACCAAACATCGAACACAGAACTTGTACTTCCGAATTGACTTGCAGGTCAGTGTATTATTATTGGAAATACTGTCTTATTGTAGCTTTGGTGGCTCTTATTGTGGAAATTCTTTAAATTCTATCCACAATTAGCATGAGAAATGACAGGCTCAATGCCTTAATTTATGATTCTGCTTCTAATACAATCTCTCTGAGTTAGCATATGTTTTCAGTTTGACTATCTTTCTCCATTTTAAGAATTCATCCTAGGGCTTAACTCAAAGACAAGAAGAAACTAATTTCAGGTTAGGGTTCAGTGGCCTTGATTATCGATTACAATACATGAACTCTAAAACTGATTAGAGTTTAGTTTATTCATTATGGACTCAGAATCACGCAGACACACTTCAATGAAAACAATTAAAGAAAATTTACTGGTCTTATTTCAGTAAGTCTATTTATTGAGAAATTTCAGTTCTTGTGATTTTCACTGTGGCATAAATAAAGAAATAGCGTGAAATACCAGAGAGGGGCTCTAGATTATCCGAATTCAGTAACTCTTGTGCTCTTTTACATTGAGCTTAGGCCCAGGTTCGATCCTCGTAACAGCCTTAACGTAGCGTTTCGAAGCTACTTTTTTAGAATTTGCAATAGAAGTCCTTTAAAAAATCACATATTCATTAAAGAGTGGATGATGTAATGAATTAATTAGGATGAAGAAAGATTGGTGTGAATAACCACATAACTATATACAATTCACACATAAAATCTAATGAAGCTTAATATGGATTTACCATTGACTGCGCAAAATACCTTAGTTGTGAAAGAGGAAGAAGGCAAAGGTATTTAACTGAATTTATAAAACGCGCTGATCGTTAATTGTCAACTGTAAGATTAAAATTGGCAGTTCAACTTTGACTTCCTCTTACCTTATCAATAGTTCTTTTTCAATTGGAAAGTTTCATTTCATAAAGTCTTTTTTTGTTTCTTTCAGAAAGTTTCATTTTATAAAGTTTTTCGGATAATTTTCTTGAATGTTCACTCAGGAAAATGAATATTTAATTTGATATAAGCAGCAATATTTTATTATTGATCTCTTTCTCTCTTTCACCACACGCACACACACACGCGTGTAATAACTGTACGAAAGTTCCTTTTCTTCATCTACTGGAATAATACGTTTGTTCGAATTATCTTAATATTTTCCCCCTAGGAATATTTATTTCAATGTAGGTGAAAAAAACAAAGAAGACTCTATTTTTGATACGAGGTCCGACAATATAGTAATGAGAATGTTTTTTCAGCTGATGCTGGCAATCCTGCAGACTGAAACCGCCGCCAGCGTGTAATTTTGGGCCTGTTTCACTAGCACAGCACGTGGAACTTACGAAATATCATTCGTTGTGAAGGTAAAGGTTGAAAAGTGCTGTCGTGTGTTGGTCCCTTGTCACAACAATGGAAGAATGTAATATTGGACAGCGCTAAGCAATCTCCTTCTGTGTGAAACTTGATGAGACTGCCGCGGTAACGTGCTGGAAGCTTCAGCAGGCCTTTGGAAGTGAAGTGTTATAAATGACACACGTGTATCTTTGCCACAAAATGTTTGCGGAAGGCAGGACAAAAATCGAAGACGAACATCGCAGTGGGCTACCCACAACAACATGAACGGGAGAGAACACAGACAGGGTGAGGGTACTTGTGCGAGCGGATAGACGATTAATCGTTAAAATGATTGCGAATGAACATGAATCGAGAAACAGTGTGTCTGATATTAACCGAAAATTTGGGAATGCGAAACGTGTGTGCCAAACTGGTACCAAAAATCTCACACAGCAACAGAAAGATGACTGCATTACTGTGGCGGCTGATTTATTGGACCAAGTGGAACCTAACCCGGATTTACTGAAGAGAATTATCACTGATGATAAAAGTTGTTGTTTTGAATATGACCCCGAAATGAAACGTCAAAGTACGCAATGGTGTTCGAGAGATTCGCCACGATCAAGGAAAGCTTGCCTTTCGAAGTCCAAGGTGAAATTCATGCTCGTGTGCTTTTGTGACTCCAGGGGAATTGTCCATAAAGAGTAGGTACTTCCAGGGCAGGCAGTAAATCAACATTTCTGCATAGAAATTCTCGAAAGACTTCGAAAACGCATCCGTCGTGTTTGCCCAGAAATTGCTGACATCTGAATCCTTCATCACGATAATGCACCAGCCAATGTCTGTTCGGCAGTATTTGGGATCAAAATCCATTACAGTTCTACCACACCCTCTTTATTCATCGGGCATCGCCCTGTGTGACATTTTCTGTTCCCAAAGGTTAAAGCAGTTCTGAAAGAAAACCATTTTGAAGCAGAAACAGATATTCAAACATATGTAGCACGGATTTTAGCACGCATTACAAAAGATGACTTCCAGAGATGCTACCAACAATGGAAACGCCGATGGACTAAGCGTGTGCAGGCACGAAGGGAGTACTTTGAAGGTGATTACATTGTGGTTGTTTAAAAACGTAAGTAGTTTTTTAAACAGTTCTCATTACTTTATTGCCAGCCCTCGTACATATTGAAACACTACAGCGTCATAAAATTCGACTTCTGTTAAACTGAAATCTTCAGTAAGCCCAGCTTAAACAGGCTACTGACAGCCTTTCAACAATCATTTGTAACGGGCAAGGCGTTCTTCCGACTCCAGAAACTACGAATTAAATAATTCCAGCCAGTCTTATTTTTTTTACTTCTCCCTTCATGTCATCATCTAACGACTGGGATGAATTTTGACTTAAATGCAATTGGGGGTTCACTGTTCATTTCAGCGACTCTAGACAAATGATGGGTTACCCACTAATATATGTCGTAATTATTACATGCCACTCCTTGTAACTTCTACAATTCCTTAGGGTATTTACTCCCAAAGTTTTTTTTAGATCGAGTTGAATTGATTTTGAATTTAAACGTCCCTTTCAGCAGCAAGGCTATCTGAAACGGGTCCTACTGCATAACTTGGAATCCGAACCACATGAGCTCCTACCAGGAATCGAAGTCGGGTCCCCCACGCCAAAGGCACATACGCTAACCACTTAGCCACGAAGGAGCTCTTTTTTCAGATTGAAGGTCTTATTGTCACCGTCGCATTTGTGATTGAACAAATGTGAGGGTGCGTTTTATATTGGTTGCGCATATGGCGCGTGGAGTGATAAGGTGGTTTCGATTTTTTTGAAATGATAATCAAGATATTTAAACGTCTCATATATTTTACAAGAGTTATATACAGATGACTGATTCAGGCTATACAGGTAAAAGAGGAAAGTTGGATACTTAACGGAAGGTTCATGCACTGGTTGCACTTCACAAATATGGTTCTCATCAAACACCGAATCAAGTTTTCTTGGGCACTTGTTGTTTGCATTCTCTACCATTTTGGCTGGGACTCCGGTGTCGGTTCTGCCGCTACTTCTCTTTCGCTGTAATCCTGATTCCAACGTAAAGGAGAAAGCTCTCCCCTTGTCTTGAAAGCATATATTTATTTATTTATTTATTTATTTATTTGTACCCTCAACAGAGTATAAAACTCCAGTTACAGAAGGTTAACATTAGTGTTTATGTCCAGTTAACCAGTAAGAGTAATGATGATACATAAGTTTAAATACATACATAAACAAATACATAATAACACGACAAGACAAATAAAATACATTAAGTGTACAAATAGCCATGAATCATAGGATTTCCATAACTTGGTTCCTGAAGTGACGCTCTTTGTTACTAAATATATCCAAAAACACATTCTCTTTACTTATTGCATTGTAAGCAGCACTAATTCTCCAAGTAGGTGACATATACAGTATATTTGTTCTTGCTTTCCGGCAAAAAAATATGTTATTATTTTTTGCACTCGTTTTGAGGGACGGGGCTTGAATAAATAGATTTTGTAACAGCGCTGGACAGTCAATTTTATTATGCAGAAGTCCAAAGAGAAAAATTAAGTCAGTTAGTGTTCTTCTTTGTTCTAACGTCCTGAATTTAAAATTGTCAATAAGATTTGTATAGTGTTCAAATTTTGGATAAAGACCGGTCTTTTTGTAGGTAAAATATCTCAAGAATTTACTTGGTAATTGCTCAACTTTCTGGCATTCAGATTTTAAGTATGGATTCTAGATAACTGATGCATATTCTAATTTAGCCCTAACATACGAAAAGTAAAGAGTCTTCAACGTCATCTCATTTCTAAGTTCATTACTCATTCGAATTACGAATCCGAGGTTCCTGTAGGCTTCATTAGTTATTTTATTTACATGTTGGTTGAATGTTAACCTATGATCAAATATTACTGCCAAATCTTTCACTGAGTTCGATTTATTTAAATTTGTCCCACCAATGAAATACGAATATTCGCAAGGAAACTCTTTTCTACTGAACGTCACAGACACACATTTATCTACATTCATCTGAAGTTTGTTTACCTTACACCAATTCATTACCTTATTTAGGTCTTGTTGTAATAAATAACAGTCTTCTTGTGTTTTGATTTTGGCATATATTTTGAGATCGTCTGCAAACAATAGTTTTTCTGAATTTGTAATGCAACTCGGAAGATCATTGATAAAAAGTAAAAAGAGAAGAGGTCCCAAGTTCTATCCCTGCGGAACTCCTGAAATCATGTCGATTTCTTTAGAAAGAAATTCTTTATAGATAACGGACTGTTTACGGTTACGTAAATAAGAGGAAAAGAAATTGACCATCGCTGGACTAAAGTTAAATAAAGCTAATTTATGTAGTAAAACATCATGTTGTACGGTGTCAAAAGCCTTACTGAAATCAGTATATATAACATCTACTTGACCATTGTTGTCCAAAGAAGAAGCTATATAGTCTGTAATAATACCTAAATTTTATAACTGTCGATCTACTTTCTAAGAATCCATGTTGATATATCGAGATTACAGGGTGCACGTGATTTAGTATTCAAACATATAGGATACTTTCAAATATCTTGGCAAATACGGGTAAAATTGCAACAGGCCGAAAGTTTTCAATATTGTTTTTTTTTACTGATTTTGGAATTGGGCAAACTATTGAGTGCTTCCATTTGTCAGGAAAAACATTGTTTTTTATTGCAAAATTAAATATTATACTTAGAGGATATTTGAAAATATCAATACATGCTTTAACAATATATGGAGGAATGTTGTCATTTCCCATTGATTTATTAGATTTTAATTTTCTGATTGCCCTTTCAATCTCTTCTATGGTTATCTCCGATATAAAAAAAGAGCCTAACATACTATTATTATCAATGTTATCAGCAAATGAATGACTACTACCGGTATCGTCAGTTGACGACGCTAGTCGATATACAGACTGAAAATGGTGTGCGAAAGCATTTGCAATCTCGTCATTTTTGCTCAGGCTACGTCCTTGGTACAACAGTGGTCCAGAAGAGAGATGTCGCGTTTTACTCTTAATATAGTTCCTAAATTGTTTTGGGTCTTCCTGTATGTTAATTTCCGTTTCTAAAATAAATAATTTATACTCTCTTGCTATTTCCTGTTTCACTTCCTTCCGCAATTTACAAAATTCATTATAATGATATTGACAATTCCCCTTTCTCCTCAGCCAAAAAGCACGGTGGTACGATTTCTTTTTTATTTTTTCTATTATACTACTTGTAAACCAACATGGAAAAATTTTTGTAGACTTTTTTCTCAAGGGAATACTTTTGCGAAAAGCGTCATAAATTATTTCGTAGAATTGGTCCACCATTCTATTTACATCCCCGTATATAGCCCTTGGCCTGTCTCTGTGCAGCTACCTGCCGGAAAGTGAGGAACTATCCTAAGATATTGCAGAAGGGACGAGGCGATATGATGGCACTGCCTACCACAATGTCTAGCACATTTGCTTACAATTGTTTCACACACACGCGATTGTGTGTTTGTGAGAGTAACGTCTTCGGCGCTGCCACTGTAAATTCCCAATCCACCTGATGTACTCATCCATACCTAAACTTATGATTGAATAGCATTGTGCTTGTAACATAATAGCCTGACGAAACCCTAACTATTTATTCAAAAGTAATCCCAGACCATTGAGACATTTTATTTTTCACCCCTTCGCACCTCCATGTCGATGGGGGTAGATGTGAGCTTTAGCGATATCAGAAATAATTATTAATCTTAGCGACCTCACATATTATGAATTTTACACTAATATCAGTCATTCTAGTTTATTTTTACATGACAACTCCTTCGAGGCACTCCAGATGCGCTAATGGAAGTTAAACCTAGACCTAAATGGTATAGTGAGTGTCGGTAATCAACTTAGGGACCCCAAAAATTATGGACTCGATACCAATAATGGTTATTTTTTTTAATATCACTATTCTCCCCGTCAGAAGGAGTACTAATCAGTTTGAACTTGGAATAAAAAAAAAAAACATCGGAAGTGTTGGTTTTCGTCTCAACGACAAACGAACTTTGGACTGTGCACTAATATTGGTCCTTTTCTATTATTTTCTATGTTACCTGCTTCCACTCACCTTAGGTGCGTTAGGAGTCTTACCCCTACTGTAGGATAGAGCTAAATTTACAGGTCGTCGGAACTACTACCAATCAACTTTAGGATCCTGTAATATATGGATTGGACACAAATAGAGTTTTTAAAATTATTTTTACTGTCACAATTTCAACCCCTTTCAGTGTGTTAATTGGAGCTGAACTTGTAATTAAATAATGTCTGGAGTGCCACACTTCATCTAAGTGACCTGAAAACTAAGAATTCGATAGTAGTAGTTCATTTCTTTATCAATTTTATGTTTGTCTATCCCAGTCCCTCCTTGGATGGCTTTTATGGTTTTGGTTCTACTTGGGGCTAAACTTTGACTCAAACAGCATCATAGCTACCATCCATTCATTTAGCGACGCTGGAAATAATGATTTGACGCTATTATTGGAAGACTTTGGCATATTTTTATCAGCATTTCTAACCCATGACTACAAGCAGAGGCTTAAATCGGACTTAAACGGCAGCAATAGTGTTACCGTTTATTTAATCGACCCCGGAAACAGTAGATTCATCACTAATATTGGTCGCTTTCAGTCATTTTAATATGCATCTCTTGCGCTCCCCTTCCCCTAGGAGTGCTGGTACTGATCTTAATCTAACTGGGAGCAGTCTTTGGACTTGAAAACAATCGAATATATCAAGAATACACTCATGGACTCCAGTAAGTATGAATTCAACTTTAATCTATTTCGTTTTCGAACATTTTTATTTCTATACCCCTTTACTTCATCCTAGGTCTGCTAGGGGCGTCTTGCGCCAATACTACTTATTTACGGACTGTAAACAATGCGTTTATGAAGTTTGGTTTAAGTTGCTCCAGGCGTCCAGAAGTTCAGCAGAAACACACACACACACACACACACACACACATATATATATATATATATATATATATATATATATATATATATATACAAGACTAATTTATTTTAATGTCATTTTCTATACACTTGCTGTAAATTGTAACAGATAACGATAGAAGGTTTCTGATCTTTGATTCAGAATTACAAAGCAACATATCGAAACAACCCATACGGGTAACGTTCTACCAAAATCGAAAGTAGTTGGAATTTAATACTACGTCAGGTTTAAATACTAATTTCCATATAACAAAGACTGCAATAGATACAGAGACGCGACTTTTTATAATCAATTCAACCGCACTGTAAAAGGTTCCATTTCCGCCGATAACAATTTATTAAAATCGTAAGTATTTCATTGCCTATCGCTATAGAACGAAAATGGTACAACACAGCGGATAGCAATTTAGCTTTTTGCAAGCAATTTAGCTTCTAAGGGCAACATATAACGACTATCCACAACCCTTTATCAAAACCGGAAGTGACTCAATTTCTTATTACATTCAGTCTGAATGACGATAACCCATGAAATCGGAAATCGGAACAAGTCTGATTTGAGTAGAAGGCTAACGAAGAATAAAGAATCTGTTTCTTAGACGTTGAATTAATTGCAAAAGACCGCATGTTGAAACCATTTACTATTTCTGCTCTACGGAAATCAGCATTGATACCGGAAACAATTAGTAAATCTGAAATATTTACGATTTCGGTAGAGTATTTTCGATATTCGTGATGTGTAGTCTTAAGACGCAAAATCTTTTCCAAAATGCTATCTACCGTTTCCGTTCTGATGATAAAAGTGGAAACCGGTATGGGAACCCAAAGTAGTACAAATTTCATCCACTTCCAGTTTTGGTAGAGTGTTGGGGATGACCATGATATATTAGCTTCGCACTCTCAATTTCTTACAAAAAAAAAAAAAAAAAAATGCTCACTCTATGCTACTGATTCGTTAAACGTTTACACCCGAAATAACTGATTTGAAACACTTTTGGTTTGAATCAAGAGGTAACAAAGGAGATGGAACCTATTTTATTGACGCTGAATCGATTGCAGTAAACCAGCCTCGGTGAAGGAGAAGGGAACTAAGAGACTGTTTTAAGTCATAGGTTTCTAGCGCCAACTGTATGCCTGGTGGAACAGTTGTTCTGACCACTTTTGCCATGTTTTATAATAACGCTTGAAGAATTGTTTTAATGCTAAGCATTCATTTCTAGTGTATTTTCTTCCTTTTGCCAATGACACTGTAGCTCAGGTTATGGTCTTTGATATAATCTTAATACCTGTATTACTGTTAGTCTCGGTTCAGACGAGCAGTAGAGTCTGTTGCGCGCTCCCAGCAGAAAAGTCTGTTGCGGACCCGCGCGAGTCGGAAATACATAGATTCTTATCATTCGTGCCACACAAGCAGACTCTTCCGCGCGAATCTGCTGCCGACCCGCATCGGGCAAAAATTGAATTGCGGGAACTGCTGGCTCGCAGCGAATCCTTACAGGTGTAACGCGTCGGCAAACCATTGCTGGCATTGGGTCAAGCCACACGAGCAGCCTATCCCGCGCCCGCAGAAATGGAAAGCGAAGAACTGGATGTAGAACTATTCGTTAACGAAATACAAAAATATAACGAGATATGGTATATAAAGTATGGAAATTATAGAGACAGAAATATAAAGCGAGAGGCGTGGAACAAGATGTGTGAGACCGTAGGCCTATGTGAGAAATTTAATGAATGAACAAAGAAGAAAAAACTGCATTGATATGTATTGCTATTACTTTTTAATGTGAGAATCTAATATTCATGTTGTGTTACTAGTGACATAGTAACACCTTAAAACTAGAGCCAAGATATCGTTAAGTTTTAATTATTTTGTTTGGTTTTCCTTTTGCTTTGTTTTGTTTTTGTTTATCAATTCCTTGTCTGTGATTGTCCCTGATGTGGTGACCTTCCCTTCCCTTTTTTCTCCCTTTTTCATTTACTTATGAAATAATGGATACGGAAACAAGAAAATAAACATTCCCAATGATGATCCCTGGCTGGTTTTGAATGCTCAAGGCACCGGCTGAGAGTTATGCAGCTGAGGATATATAATAATAATAATAATAATAATAATAATAATAATAATAATAATAATAATAATAATAATAATATTTAATAATAATATTTCATGCCGTATTTACATTTGATTTTCGTTTAGCATCCCCTTTAGCAGTGAGGCTATGAACCTTTATTGTGATATTAATAAAAATATAGAACAAATAGGTTTGGAAAACGACACTCTATTGTTAATGATGAGTCCCTTAATGAGATTTCTTATATCACTCACTCCGGAATGAATGCACCATTTGTAACACAGCATTATACTTTAGATAGAGGTCACGTATTATATAGCCTCTGTGCTGAAAAGGGACGCTGAAGTCCAGAAACAACCATCAACATAATAGCAGAACAGAAAAGAAAGAACAAAACATCATTTTTCGGCTGACAATTTGTCGTCGTTGTTAACGTATTAAATTTTAAAATTATTAGATTTAACACGATAATTAGTTGAACATCAGGGTACTCAGGAGGTTTTAAAAAAGCATGCTGGATGCGTAAGAAAAATATTGGTTCTCTTATAATTGATAATATTGTGCACATTGTTGCTATTTTAGAGATAGCAACTGAATGTTTCTCGACATAAAGAACAACTTAAAATGTTGCTATGAAACTTTACCTATGTAGTTTACAAAATAATCAGCCTTCATTTTCTGTTTTCGTTTCCTGCATTGCCTCCTAGTGGTGTGCTACACATATTGGGATTTTTTTTAAAAATCCTTTTACAGTTATTCGTAAAATATTTGAACCACCTTCCTGCTGATGATCGGATTTCAATAAAAGTGTAATTACAAAAGTCCATTTTATACTGTATTTTAGGCATAAATTTTGAATTTCCCTATCTACTTAGATTGAAATAAATAAGTAGAAGTTTTGATGTTGTTTAAATGACCGCCCTTCCTTTTTTAGCAGTGGAATACACGAAAGCCTTGAAACATGTTCCATTGTCTTACATAAGAGTTCATATTTGGAACTAACATCTTTAACTTAAGAGACTCTCACACACGGCACTTTGTGAATAAATAAAGGGAAATGTTACAATTATAAAAATAGTCCCCTTTTCCCAACTTAGAAGTGGACTATTTGGAAACACTAAACCCAATATTTTTATTTAAGAATTTACATTCGGAATTTCGCATCTCCAATTTAAGTGATTCCCCACATTGAACACTTTCTCAATACATAAAGGGAAATGTCACTACTATAGAAATGGAATGAAATCTTTGAGTTTTACGTGCAACGATTATGCCGGGTAAGCTAAAGGAAACAGTGATGATGAGAATGAATGAAATTGTAGAATGAAGAAAGTGGGAGGAATCGGGAGAACCCGAGACAAGCCAAGCATACGTGTTTGTCCACCACAACGCCAACTTAAAGCGAGCTGGGATCAAACCAGAGACGCCACACACCAGAGGTGAACGCACCACCACTGAGCTACCGCGATCCCACTACTGCAGAGATCCCCCTTCTCCTCTCCAAGAGAAAAAAACGCTGGAACCTGTGCTCCATAATTTTTATTTATGGATTTACATCCCGAATTTTTCATCTCTAACCGAAGTGAATTCTCATATTCAGCTCTTTGGGAATAAATATAGGAAAATTTTACTGTTACTGAAATGCTTCTCTTACCCTCTTAGAAGCAAAATATTTATAAACGCTCAAATAAATGCCTAATTTTTAATTTATAGTTGCCAGCATATGCCAAAAATTGAAATTAGTCACGCGATAGTTAATCCACGTAAGTGGACGCTAATAACAACTGAAAATGTCTACGAATAGTTCCACGAATGTCTTACTTTCTGTATTCATACAAACGATAGTTAGTTGACGTAATTAGCTTACATTTAATTTAACAGCTAACATTTGAATTGGTGGCATCGGAAGTCTTATGATATTACCTTTTGTTTAATTTTATCATTTAACTTATTATCGTTAAGAATTCATCAAACGAAGTGCTGCTCATGCGAAAATAATTTGAAGAACTCGTTACCATTGCGTAAATCAATAAACATGGAAGACAATTGTAGCTGAAAATAAAATAAACTGTTTTCTATGTTGGACTGAAACGCCCGCCCGTTCTCGTTGCGAGCCCGAAGCAGACTTTTTTTCTTGTCTGAATTGGTTGATCTGTGACGACCGCGCGAGTCTGCTGCAAGTCTCTTGTGGGCCCGAAACAGACGTTTCTGCTCGTCTGAACCGAGCCTTAATATTATGGTTCATCAAACTCGCCAGAAAACTGGAAGAATGACACGATTAAGCAAGTCTTATTAATA
Source organism: Thermobia domestica (assembly GCF_964235325.1). NCBI lineage: Eukaryota > Metazoa > Arthropoda > Insecta > Zygentoma > Lepismatidae > Thermobia > Thermobia domestica. Next base: position 98,805,961 of record NC_137470.1, read on the forward strand.
AAGCAATATCCAGATTCTACATTTCTCTTTTTTTAATAGTATGCTATCTTTCTTGAAATTCACTCTCTTTTCCCACTCCGCCGAGGGGCATGATCCCTACATCAGAAGATGGAAACCGGTCTTCCAAACATACAATCCATCTATCCTAACATATTCCCTCTATTCATTAAAAATAAAAAAGAAATATACAAAATAAAATGTCTAAAGTTTTTGTTTGAGGAACGTAAGGCAGAGGTATGGGTACGGCATCAGTATATCGGCTTAGGATGTAAAAAAATCACACGAGATTTACAATGGAGTTGTATGACCTCCTGTACTATTAAAGACAAAAGTATCTACCTTGCATGTGACTTGCAATAACCGTCTTTGTTCATTTAATACAATATTATTCTAAAGATAGCCAAAGACGTACACAATGTTGTATTCAAGATTCCACACAATGAATAACAATACCCCAAGTTCACCTTGACTTAGTAAGTACACAATATAATTTAATTACCACCTGGGGCCTTTTCAGTTACAACAACAATAGAAATGCTTCTCGAAACAAAATTTTTGAAATGATTGTTGATTAATAATTGAAATATTACATCAGAAAGTGTTGTTTCTCTTAGCAGCCTAATTATTCACTATACGAGTTCAAGTATGATTTACACCATTTGTTCTGCTTTCCTTTTATTTTCAGAAAACAGTACGAAATCATTATTGCATTACAAATTTTACCTATATGCTTAGAATAAGTTTTCCCTTTCTGTATTTTACCGTACTCTCGTAACAAAAGAGAAACATTTATGTCATTATATCATACCAGCTTACATTACTATACACAACCCATATTTTGCCAAGTTCTTACTCTCTTACTGGTTGATACATCAAAGATTAGCAGTCTCCCATAAGTATTCTCGAAATTAAATACAATGCATATTATTTTCTGAGGAAGAGTCATGTACAATATTAAATAGGGTTTAATACGCATAGAGTAGATAAGCATTGAAAGTTTACAAACTGCATAAATATTGTAGAGCCACTAGAAAAAGCATCTTTCCCCTAAGTGCGCTAATTTCATTGCTTGGGATGCAGATCATTTGCAGTTGTGAGAACATCTTGATATATGTAACCCAACTTACACGAAACCTCTCGACACTGACAGCAGTTGGTAGCACTGGCATAGGTGTTCATGCAGCTAAAATTGTAAAGTAGGTGACTAGCGAAACAGATTTATTTTCTGAAATCAATCTGTATGGTGTCCAATGAATACCATATATTATTATCAATATTGCTGTGTATGTAATGTATTATTTCGTTATCTACTGTATGCTCAGAGAAATAAAAATATTAACCACAAATGAATCAGAAAATGCTTGAAAGTAGAAAAAAATATCAAATTTAGAACAACTGCTAAAAATAAGTTTGTAAATGATTGCCTCCATTGACAGGCTTTCTCCAATTCTCCTTATTCCAACATCTTTCTTTCCGGAGAGGAGATTGTGCTTGTCACATTGAGTATACATTGAAATTGAAATTAAAACGTATAATAAAAATTTCAACCTACCCGGGATACGAAAATTTCAACCTACCCCGAATAGAAGTTCAAACCTCTAACCACTTAACTACCGCGTCATTTCAGTTCATACTCAAACTTTAACCCTTTCAGACCTGGTGGTCACATTTGTGTACATTAAGTTTTAAACTTAATATAATTATTCTGGAGGATTCTAAATGGCTGGGTTTTTATGTCAGAATTCTTTGAACTTTTCTAAATCACTTTCCACTATTTCTGTGGTGTTTTAATCTGTTGTCAGGAAGCAATGCACATTTCTTGTAGACTACTTGCAGGGGCTATCACGATGGACAAAGCTCAGCCATGTAGGCTGTTTTATTCTTGGCGAAACAAGCTATTTGCAATAAATTCTCCTTTTGTTTTAGTGATGTATTTTGAGTTTCTAAACTATATAGACCACAATGATGTGTTCGATTAATCCCATTTTTATTTTACATACGTATTTCAACCCTAATGCACGCAAATGTTTCGTCCATAATTCTCTAAATATGACATCCGTAAACGAATTGACGGTTGTATTTCATTTGTTAAGTCATAAAGAATAATAATTCAAAATAACAATAACACCGGAGAGTAAACAAAAAATCAGGTCTGAAAGGGTTAAGGTAGTTAAAATCGTTGCATGTAAGAGTAGGGACAAGATATTAATGCTCGTAAAGCCAGACGTTCGTTATGTTAGCATCACAATGTCTTACTCGAGGTTTCGTTCTTTAACTCAAAAACAGCCTTGAGGCAACCTACACATTCTTCAAGTTCAGGCTACCTCATAGTTTTTAACAACGAACCAGATTTAAATTACTATTCTTGCTCATCTTACCTTGTAGTTTCCAAAGAAGAAGATACTGCAGAAATTATTTTCTCATTCTTGGAATTGAATTAACACGTGCAGAAATAGAAAGCTCTACTTTATATTAGATAAATATTAGTTAATTTTCTTATGTTCTCTGAGTAATTTGTAGTAGTGTGGTAAACTATGTAACTCGTATGGTAAATACCCAGGTTCGAATTCCGTCGTCGCAATTATTCATTCTTTATGGAAGGCATTGTTTACGTAATTGATATTATTGATATTGCAAATCTGTTATTCCAGTGTTATCATTATTATTATTATTGCGAAGTCGAGACTTCGCTATATATTTTATATTTTAGAATCAACTTTCAGTCTTTTTGTTGGTGTGGAACGTATCTGAAATGGGAAATTGCTTATATATTAATATTTCTAGGAGTAGTAGTAGAAATTCATAAGCATTTGTTTGGAAATAATAATATTTGTGTCTTATCAGTTGTATATTTGATCCATACGAACGATATAACTTACGTATTCATGAAGTGTTCGCTAAACATGTTTCGTTTCGAGACAGTGCGAATCAAGGTTGATAAGACAGACGTCATCTAATAGTTGTGTCTCGAAGTTCACTTCTCTATTGCAAGTGCTCTGAATAAAGTCATCTCAACACTGCGACCGAGTGCAACTGGATATTTTCCAAGCTATCTTAGATTGGAAGTTTCAATATTACAAATGATAAAAAATTGCCTTTGATAATCCAACGGGAATCAAAACCAGGACCTCCGGGATGTAAACATCCCACAACTGTAAGATATCGCGGTTAATTAACAGGGGAAATACTTGATGTTAAATGTCTTCAGGAAATCGCACACTTTCACAATTCCAATGTTGTAAAACTCTTGTTTACGTCATAATAAAGTAGAAAGTATTACGCACAAACAATAGTCAATAGAATTCTAATCTAAATTGTCTAAATAAATTGTTGAAAATGAATGATAGAAGTAGTATACTGCATGTTGTTTCAGCATTTAGATATGAGGAAGTTTAACGCTCTGTTTGAGCAACGGTGCTAAATGTTAAGTGAAACTACAGTTTAAATATATCTCTTAGGAAATGAAATGAAATGTTTAAGGTTTACGTCTCAAGGTTATGCCGGCTACGCTAAAGAAGACTTTTATATATAGCTCTTTGGGTATTTCTTTGCAATTATATTCTTTCACGAGCCATTAATATACGTTGGAGAGAGCCGAGAGCCAATATCAGTCTACTCGATATTGGAAAAATCAAAATCTCTAACCATTGGCTCGCGAAGACGTGATGTGTGGCCCGCGCACTCAGACGTACCTTTTATACATATTTTCTGTTTAATACGTTATTTCTTATGGGCGTTTTGTTTCCGGAAATGTAGGAAAACTTATAATGTAAACAACCTGAAACTCAAGCTACACCATACCGGAAGTGTCGGCGGAACAGCGATGGGCCACTAGCAAATTCTCCGCGAAACTTGGATGTTCTGCAGTGACGATCCTCTGTGATCCCACTTCCGTTTTGAAAATTACACAACCAACCTTCCACTGACGGTAAAGGGGAGACGAAACTCCAATGAATCACGAAATTATTCACACAAAATATGTTAAATCGGCTATGTGCGTGATTTGTTTACATTGAAGTGAGTCTTAAAACCATTAAAAAATTTCTCCGGTGTGAGCGTGAACCACAAACCTTGTGATCAATAGGCGCATCCTTTTCCCATTTTGCAACGGGGGCGTTGAAAGAGACGTCGCATGTAGACGTGTAGAACATTGAGGTCTTTTTAAATTGGGGAATCAGAGTACTGCTTAATGTAAACACCCTGAAACTCAAGCAATTTACTTTTCCAATCCAAGGAAACCTAAAGTAGTTTTGAAATAAGAAATGTTTGCATTAATGTTCATTATGGAAAAAAAAAGTGAAAGAAGTATATTTCCAAATTTTCACTTTTCCATATAAATTTCAACAGAGTAAAGTTTAAATTCATATTAACAACTATTAAAATTGAAACCATCACAAAACTTGAGACTTCGGTATTTAACTTTTACAGAAAGGAAGATATGTCTTTTTAGGAAAATCATTCCTGGAAGAACACTGCTTTCACTCTTTTAATTGTTGCCTGTAATATGATACCCAATTGCTCAAGTGGGCCGATGCGTTCAAAACAACAATATACAATAAAAAGAATAACAAACAGTGTATCCACTAGAAATGTTCCAAAACACTGGTTAATCGGTTTGTTATGGTTTAAATTTCAAACGAAATGTATCGGTTTATTTCAGAAATAAAACCATATTTGGTTCTATTCAGTTGGAAACAGACACTGGATTGAAGATTTTGAGAATATTCTTATACATCTTAAAAGGAAGTCGGACGTATATGGAACGATTTCTTTTTAGATTTAGTAATTGTGAATCTCCTATTTCAATTTTGACCGAAATTACGATTCCTCATGGATTCCACGTTAATCAGTAGGTTCACGTCCCATATAGCCTCGCTGCTGAAAAGGACGCTAAACTAAAATCAACTCAACTCAACTGAACGATTCCTCATGTCTTTCTCTAAATAACTTTTATGTATCAATTTCCAAGTGTAACTCTTTCATTTTGATCAAATTTGGCGGGTAGATACTACCTATGAACGAAACGAACACGTGTTTTTTATTTGTTTTCAGCGCAAAAACGGTATTGGGAGGCAAATGCTTCCACACAAGATTTTAGATTTGACGCCTACTTTGATTGTCCAAACTAAAAACACATCAAAGTTCTACACGTCTAAATGCGACGTTTCTTTCAACGTCTCCGTTGCAAAGTGGGAAAAAGATCCGTCTCCTGATCACGAGGTTTGTGGTTCACGCTCACACCGGAGTATTTTTTTTAGTGATTTTAAGATTCACTTTAATGTGAACAAATCACGCACATAGCCGATTAAACATATTTTGTGAGAATAATTTTGTGATTCATTGGAGTTTCGTCTCGACTTTACCGTTGGTGGAAGGTTGGTTGTGTAATTTTCAGAACGGAAGTGGGATCACAGAGGATCGTCACTGCAGAGCATCCAATTTTCGCGGATAATTTGCTAGTGGCCCATCGCTGTTCCACCGACATTTTCGGCATGGGGTAGTTTGAGTTGCAGCTTGTGTACATCATATGTATTTTTCAACATTTCACGGAAATACAAAATAACGTAATAAACAGAAAATATGTATAAAAAGTACGTCTGAGTGCGCGGGCCACACATCACGTCTTAGCGAGCCAATGGTTAGAGATTTTGATTTCCCCAATATCGAGTAGACTGATATTGGCTCTCGGCTCTCTCCAATGTATATTTATGGCTCGTGAAAGAATATAATTGCAAACAAATGCCCAAAGAGCTACATATAATAATCTCCTTTAGCCTAGCCGGAATAACCTTGAGAAGTAAAACTTAAAGATTTCGTTTCCGAAGAGATATATTTAAACTGTAGTTTCACGTAACATTTAGCATCAATCCTCAAACAGAGCGTTAAACTTCCTCATATCAAAATGCTGAAACAACATGCAGTATACCATTTCTATCACTCCTTTCAGAAATGTATTTATACAATTTAGATTAGAATTCTATTGACTGTTGTTTCTAAATAATACCTTCTATTTTATTATGACGTAAACAAGGGTTTTAGAACATTGGAATTGTAAAAGTGTGCGATTTCCTAAAGACACTTAACACCAAGTTTCCCCCCTGTTAATTAACAGTGATATCTTACAGTTATGGGATGTTCACATCCCGGATGTCCTGGTTTCGATTCCCGTTGGATTATCAAAGGTAATTTTTTATCATTTGTAATAATGAAACTTCCAACCTAAGATAGCTTGGAAAATATCCAGTTGCACTCGGTCGCAAGGTAGAGAAGGATTTATTCAGAGCAGTCGCAATAGAGAAGTGAACTTCGAGACACAACTATGAGATGACGTTTGCCTTACCAACCTTGATTCGCACTGTCTCGAAACGAAACGTATTTAGCGAACACTTCATGAATATGTAAGGTATATCGTTCGTATGGGTCAAATATACAACTGATAAGACACAAATATTATTATTTCCAAACAAATGCTTATGAGTTTCTACTACTACTCCTAGAAATATTAATGTTTAAGCAATTCACCATTTCAGATACGTTCCATACCAACAAAAAGACTGAAAGTTCAATTCAAAACATCGTAAAATATAAAATATATAGCTAAACCTCCACTTCACAATAAAAATTATTATTATAATACTGCAATAATAGATTTACAATATCAATTGTTTATTCTTTATGGTAAACAATGACTTCAATAAAGAATAAATAATTGCCACGGCGGAACTTGATCACGGGTGTCTACTATACGAGTTACATAGCTTACCACACTACTACAAATTCCTCAGAAAACATAATAAAATAAACTAGTATTTATCGAGCTTAAAATAGAGCTTTCTATTTCTGCACGTGTTAATTCAATTCCAAGAATGAGAAAATAATTTCTGCAGTATTTTCTTCTTTGGAAAATAAAAGTTAAGGTGACCAAAAATAGTAATTTAAATGTGGATCGTCCTTAGAAACTATGAGGCAGTCTCAACTTAGAGAACGTTTTCTGATATTTTCCTCATTGACGAAGGTTTTGAATTGAAGAAGGAAATCTAGAGTAAGACATTGTGATGCAAACATAACGAACGTCTGGCTTTACGAGAATTAATATCTTGTCGATACTCTTACATGCAATGATTTTAACTAACTTAAAGTTTGAGTATAAGGTGAAATGACCTGGTAGTTAAGTGGTTAGAGGTATGAACTTCTATTCGGCGGACCCGGGTTCGTATCCCGGGTAGGTTGAAATTTTCATTATATGTTTCAATTTTAATTTTAATGCATACTCAATATGACAAGCACAATCTCCTCTCCGGAAGGAAAGAAAGAATATGTTGGAATAAGGAGAATTGGAGAAAGTCTGTCAATGAAAGCAATCATTTACAAACTTATTTTTAGCATTGTTCTAGATTTAATATTTTCTTCTACTTTCAAGCATTTTGTGATTCATTTGTGGTTAGTATTTTTATTTCTCTGAGCACACAATACATAACGAAATAATACATTACATACACAGCAATATTGAGAATAATATATGGTATTTATTGGACACCATAGAGATTCATTTCAGAATATAAAACTGTTTCGTTAGTCACCTACTTTACAATTTTAGCTTCATAAACACCTGGGCCAGTGCTACCAACAGCTGTGAGTGTCGAGAGGTTTCGTGTAAGTCGGGTTACACATGTCCAAATGTTCTCACAACTGCAAATTATCTGCATCCCAAGTAATGAAATTAGCGCACTTAGGGCAAAAATACTTTTGCTAGTGGCTCTACGATATTTATGCAATTTGTAAACTTTCAATGCTTACCTACTCTATGCGTATTAAACCCTATGTAATATTGTACATGACTCTTCTTCAGAAAATGATATGTATTGTATTTAATTTCGAGAATACTTATGGGAGACTGCAAAAGTTAATCTTTGGTGTATCAACCAGTAAGAGAACAAGAACTTGGCGAAATAAGGGTTGTGTATAGTAATGTAACCTGGCATGATATAATGACATAAATGTTTCTCTTTCGTTACGACAGTATATCGGCTTATACTGATGCCGTACCTATACTTTTGCCTTACGTTCCTCTAATGATAACTTTAGACATTTTATTTTGTATATTTTTTTTATTTTTAATGAATAGAGGGAATGTGTTATGCATGTTATATAGAAACGTATGCAAGACGGTCAGTCAGAAAGTTAAAAATGTATGTGATATAAGGAATTTGAATATTTAGGCGAATACGTTTGTGAATGAGAGCTACATGCCAAACCTTTTCAAATGCTTTCTCTAAATCGAATAGAGCAAGACAAGGGAGTTTGACGCTATTATGATGTGTTGTTATCATATTCGTAAATCGAAGAAGTTGGTCGTTGATGGGGAAAGCAGGTCTGAATCTGGCTTGATACATAGGAAGAATGTGATATTGAACAATGTATGTATGGTAGTTTTTTTTTTTTACCAGTATCCTTTCGAGGATTTTGGTAAATGTGGAGGTAAGCTGAACTGGACGATATGATGAAACATCATCTAACGGTTTGTTCGGTTAAGGAAACATAAGCGTTTTCCAAGGGGTTGGAAAATATCCAGTGCGCAGAATGAAGGTATAGAGGGTTGCTAAAAGAGTTATCAGTGATAATGGGCTTTTTTGATATTGCGGTAAGTGACCTTATCAAAATCTGGTGCGGAATTGTGTTTTCGGTTGACAACTGCGCTGAGTTCATCGGTTGTTATTGGCGGTGTGTCAGGTAAAAGGGAATGGCACGTGTTAAGTTGCAAAACGTAAGAATTCACATTAACTTTCTCTGTGGGATGTGAAGAATCATCGGAAGGTAGAGGTGTGAAGATGCGTTGTATATTGTTTTAAAAAGCATTTGCTTTGTCTACGTCGCGTTGTGCTGGCGAGTTATCGATTAAAATATTATATGGAGTTTTTGTATGTTTGCCACATTAAGCATTGAATCGTTTCCAGTACTTTGAAGAATGATTAGTATCTGAGAGTTTATTACATGTTTTAATCCAACATCTAAGTTTATAAGCACAAATATAATTGCGAACTGTGCGTTGTATCATTTTATTATGGTGAAAGGCATCTGGATTATGAGTGTGAGTATATTCACGATATAGCTGTCGAGAACGTGTTATCATGGTGAGGTAGTTTGGCAGCAAAATGGGCTGATATGGTCGGGACGTAGTTGTGGGTATGAAACGTGTACTGCGTGTTGGATTGCACCAGTTATAGTATCTATTGCAGTGTAAAGCTCGCTTCCGTTGTAGTTTCTGTGAGGTGGTCTGTGATTGTAGAAAGATGTGATCTGTAGATATTTTAGTTTGCTTTATCAAAGCGAAGGGTTTTGGAGATAATTGCTTGCGATTGAGTTTGGTTAGAACTATGAGTGTTAATGGTAAGTTTCACTGGCACATGATCAGTACCAAGTGGATCTAAAGCTTCGACAAAACTATGTGATACTAGAGTTGTGGATAAAATGACTATGTCCGGCGTTGTGTTTGAAATGGGACTAGTAGGTTTTAGTAAATATTGTATGATTCCATTCGTGTGGGTAGTAAGAACATTTTTGAAATTTGTTCTTTCGTGATCGGACCGGCTATGCATATCAGTACTAGAAAGATGGAGACTTTTTTAAGTCTACAAAGACGGTATTAGTCAAAATGACTCGCGGAACTGTGTTCATTTTTACTTAAATAATGATAGTGTGCAATGTGTTATAATTACTACTACTAGTACTACTGTTGCTGCTTCTGCTACTATACTAAGACTACTTGTACTACGAATACTAATACTATACATTATTCGGCGTAAGCTCTAAACTGAGATAAACAAAGCCACGTGAAACTAAATCTCGCTGATTTGCTATTGTCCTACCGACGCTCGCACTCCTCCGCAAAATAGTTCATGTGATTGCATTATTACTTTTACTATGAAGCTTCATATAAAACTGCTATCAGGGTTGGCAAGGTAATTTACTTGTTACGTATTTTACGTAAATTACGCGTAATTTACTAGTAATATAAGTCATTTAGAAAACCAGTTTTTTACGCAGACGTAGAAATCTATATTTCTTTCATTAAAACTAAGATCATTTTGAATAGTCGGTTATATTGTAAGCTTAGTTTTCTTATATAAGAATTAAAACATTATTATCTTCTAAACACTATATTTAAAAGTAATGATTTCATGCCAAATCATAGTAATGAAAGATAATTTTGGATAGCCCCTCGCCGGCCCACTACTACTTTCCACCTATTAGCGCACAACCGCCCAACATATAAGCACACACATTAAAAATATGTGTTGGTGCGGATATGTTTGAAAGTATCAAGTAACCTTTTGATTATAACAATTTATTGTTATACCTTTGCAGCTTTTAATATAAAACTGGAAACATTTCAGTATACTTTGAAACTTCTATTAGAAAAGAAAAAGAGATTGACTGTTAGGCTCATTTCACCTTCATATTACACACTAACACACACATAACTGATACGAAAAGTACTGATAAGAATATTGAAATAATGAAATTTTAGAATAAACTGATTTGTTTTTCTTCCACGTCTGAACGATACTATATATAGGCCTACCACTTCACTTAGCACTGGGACATATTGAATTTTCGATGTAAAAGTTATTAGATTCTCATTTTAAACACACACAACTGAAAAAATACAAAAGCACCCAACAGAACATTATACTAAATTTTTCCGAATGAACTCATTTATTTTGCTCTTTTCTTCCAAGTGCAACAACAACACTATATATATTACTTCCCTTAGTATTTGACTATCATTTGAACATTTAATGTAGACATTTTTCATGCTCATAATAAATAGACAAAACTGAAGAAAATACTCAGCAGAATATTGAACTACTTGTTTCTTCGTTTTTTTTTTTGAAAGAAACAATTTGTCTTTCTTCCTAGTTCGAATACTGAATATATTTCACTTGGTTCCAATAAAACTGCGTATATCATTTCATTTAAAACAGTCATTATTTTAATTCTAAAAAAAATGTTACATGTCATTTCCATTATAGTTTAGTACAATTCGAACACAATACTCTTAATCACACTAATATTCATAACTTCAGTGGTCTTGTAATTTGAGGGTGTAGTATATTTGAAGTAGTTTCTTCGAACGTTCGAAGCTGAGCCGGTTTCTTGTGACGTTATGGGCAAAGGACCAATTTGAGAAAAAAGTATTTCAATTTGCGCTGAAGATGCTAGGATGTTCAGTAACTTCATAGCAAATTCCGACAATTCCTTATGTTACCGAGTAGCAAAATACCAGAATGTGCGTGTTGTTGTAATTCCCTTCTTCATAAGTTCTTCAAAATTTCCACATTTTCCCCGATATTGCTGGTAGCTAGTTATTCCTGAAGAGCCGAGGTTTTCCAACAGAAACTCCTCTACTTGTTCGTGATGCTTTTCTCAGACATTGCAGAAAGTCGCCACAAATAGAGACCACGAAGGCTTACCATTGTTGTTAAATTGCACAATAGCTTCTTCCATGGCTTCTCTGGCATAAAACTTTTCTCGATTACAGAGGGTTTAAAACATGAAACATGATGAAATGGGTTTTGAATAGTCACGCGTGCAAACCTTATTATACAATGCTACTTTACAAAGCCAATACAAAATTCCCAGTTTATGCTTACGGATTGTTTTGCAAAATCCAGCTAGATTCCATACTATTTTAGGAAGAATTTTTAATGCTCAGCGCGTAGAACGTATTCTTTTAATTTGAAGACCTGTTTCTAATTTTTTACGTACTTTACGTATTTTACGTAAATTACGCGTTTTTTACGCGTATTTTACACGTCACGTAGAGAACCATTTTTTACGCGTAATTACCCAACCCTGACTGCTATATTATTATAAATGACAAAAATATAATACGGATTATCTAATAATACTGCAATCGAGTGTGGCTAATAAAACAATAGAAATAAACACTAGCATGCGCAGTAATTATGGCGCCAACTCAACTATGGACGGGTGTTCGCTTTTAAAGTCTGAAATATGACTGGCATGAATCCCGGTTCCGCGAGTGTTGTGGTGAAACACCAAGGCAAACCTTTACTCACTATTTATTTTATTTTATTTTTATTTTATTTTATTCAACACAACAGGCTCTAGGCCCAGTTACAGTCTTGTTCCTTACAAATACATTTACCCTTAGTTATATATATATATATATATATATATATATATATATATATATATATATATATATATATATTTAAACAAGGTTATACATTTATATATTTTCATTATTACATATTTTTAAGGCTATTCTTTTATACTGTCTCCGACATTCCAAAAACATCTACAGAAGTTATCCTTTCAATTGCATTGTAGGAAGCACTCATTCTCCACATAGGAGACTTAGCGAGGATATTTGTTCTTGCCTTTCTGCAGTAAAATGTACTGATATTTCCTACGCGGGTTTTACCTGATGGGACATGCAATTGAACCTTCGAAGTAAGACTGGGACAGTCAATTTTACCGTGTAGTAATTTGTGTAAAAATAAAAGATCCGTATGTTCTCTCCGTTGTTTCAACGTGTTCATATTGAAGTTTTGTACTATTTCTGAATATGACTCGTATTTTGGATACATACCAGTTTTTCTATAAGCAAGTAATCTCAAGAATTTTGATTGTATTCCTTCAATCATATCTATGTGTTTTTGTGCTTTTGGTGACCAAGACAGAGTCGCATATTCTAATTGCGATGCCACAAAACAAAAGTAGAGTTTCATTAACGTAGCATCGTTTTGAAATTCCTTACCTATTCTCATAAAAAAAAGCCAAGATTTCTGTATGAATTATTAACAATTGTTTCAATATGATGAGTAAAACTTAATTTAGAATCAAATAGCACTCCTAGATCTTTAATTAAAGTAGGTTTCTCTAAAATAGTTCCTTCAATAGAATAATCATATTTAATGGTGTTTTCTTTGCGGGTAAAGGAAAGAGTTTTGCATTTATTTATGTTCAACTTAAACTTGTTATTGTCACACCAGTTCCTAATATTACACAAGTCTATTTGTAGTTTTGCACAGTTTTCAAGCGAATTAATATTGGAGAATATTTTAAGGTCGTCAGCGAATAGAAGAGTGTTAGAATAATGAATATAAGACGGTAGGTCATTTATCGCTAATAGAAATAAGAGTGGACCAAGATTTGAACCTTGAGAAACTCCTGATAAGGCTGTGAATTTTTTAGATACATATCCTTTGTACATAACGGCCTGTTGACGATTTTGCAGATAGGATGCGAAAAAACTTTTTGCTTGCATAGAGAAATTATAAGTCGTTAGTTTTTGCAACAGTACATCATGGTGTACCAAATCAAAGGCTTTTGAAAAGTCAGTATAGATCACATCCACTTGACCCCCTCTATCCAATTAATTTGCAATAAAATCTGTAATAATGGCTAAATTAGTAGATGTTGATCTATTCTTTAAGAAGCCATGCTGATATACTGACATGACGGGTTTTACATGACACATTATCCTCTTGAATATTACTTGCTCAAACACCTTGGCAAATGCTGATAAAATAGAAATAGGCATAAAATTCTGAATATTCTTCGCATCACAAGATTTAGGGATAGGACAAACTATGGCTTCTTTCCACTTGTCTGGAAACACGCTTGTTTTTAATGACATATTTATAATTGTATGTAGAGGATACTTAAGATTGTCTATACAACCCTTAAGAATGTACGGTGGTATACCATCCGATCCGCAAGATCATTTGTGTTTCAACATTCTTATGACTTCCTCAAGATCCTCTAGAGCGATTTCATTTAAGAAAAACATATCTAATGTTTCGTAAGCTGTCCCATCAGGTATGAATCCATTTGTATCATAATGCGCTCTGTCATTACTATAAACCGAATTAAAATAGCTAGCAAATTCCTCTGCAATATCATTATTGTTTCTCAGTTCCTTACCATTATACGTAAGGAAGCTTGTAGAAAGATGCCTATGTTTACTTTTTATAAAATTCCAGAATTGACTAGGATCCCTCTCTACCATGTGTTCCGATTCAAAAACGAAAGATTTATACGCTAACGCTTTTTCTGTTTTCAATTCTTTCCGGAGTTTACAAAATTCCCATTTGTGAAACAAAACATCACCCATACCGCTTCTCCATTTTTTATGGTGATAGGACTTACATTTATTTTTTTAAAATAATATTGGACGTAAACCAACAGGGATAATTTTTGTTCAGAAATTTCTTAGAGGGAACACTTACATGTATCGCATTATAAATAATTTCATAAAACTTATCAACAATCACGTCAATATCACTAAGCAACAATTGTTTACGAGCGAAATTCAAATACTTTTTTTTAATCTTTCGAGTTTCTTTTCTTTTCCTCCTGATTCTGCTGTAAGTATCTGGACAACACGAGACAGTATTGTCAAAATGCACGTGTATAATTTGCTCCTCCCGTGAGGAGTGGGAGTGATACATCACTAGCCAATCGCATTTGTGACAAGCGGAAGGATACAAATATTTTGTTTATCGGAGTTTAGAGCTTACGCTGAACAATGTGTAGTACTGCTACTAGTTCTATTACTATTAGCAACACGAATCTAAAATACTTCTGCGGCTAAATTCTTGTTTTAACGAGTTGTAATTAATAATATGAATAAGTTACTAATGTTACTAGTACGATATTACTAGAGCAACTACTACTACATGAACAAGTCAAAATCATCTGAATGCATAGTACTAATCACTAACACATGATTATTCTTTTTAGATTTGTACTCTGTGAGAGTGTGGCCAAATTGATTTTTGTACACCACTGTACTGTACGACTCCATTTTCGAACGTGTTTTTTCTATACCTTGGTATGTCTCTGCGAGTTTTTTCTAATCGTTCCCACAATATTAATGTCTTCTTTCTTCAATTTTTCTGCAAGAGATACTGACCTAAAATAACTGTCGCATGTTACACTTACGAGGGATCCTAACTCTGACTTCAAGTCGGGACTATGGCCGTTGGATACCTTGTCCCAAAAAACATAACACGAAAAGGGATACATCCTCGATCGCAACCGTTGGGGAGATATAAGCATGAAATTTAGAAATCGAGCTTCATACTATATATTACAAAGTCAGATTCCGGGTCAGATTTTTCGGAAACGGTAGGGTAAGGAGACTCAGCGAATACTCGCAGGGACTCGCAGGGTCCCAGGCGGGGTCCAACTCAAAATTTGCAAATGGAACCGGTTGTCAAGTAGCATATTGTATGATAGCCATTGTTAAAAAAAAGAAGATACAACAAATCTCAACTCTCTACGAAAACCCTGTGCAAACGAGCAACTGGCCAAAATGTCAATACAACCTACATCAGAAAATCTATGGCCACGCTCCTAAATCCGTTAAGTTGGGATGGGCAAACGATGTCTGCAAAGCACAACAGTGGTCTAAAGACAATCCTGCAAGATAGGGACCGGAGGTCATTAAAACGGATTGTAGCTGCTAAAAAGAAGACCACTGCAATGAAAATTACGTCTGAACTCAATTCCGGCTAACAGAACTCGGTTTCATCGAAAACAGTGCGACGGGAACTTCATAAAATGAAAATTCATGGCAGGGTCGTATCATTAGCTTTATACGTCCATTCCACGTCGGATCCAAGCTGTTTTGGACGCAAAAGGAGATCCCACACCATACTAGGTATGATTGAAGAAATCCCTCACTGGACAGAATTCTTCGTCTCGAAAGATTAGACAGAACGGGAATTCCCGTTCTATCTAAAGATGAAATCATTTAAAATATGTTCTACAAAATGCCGGAGGGTCTTTAGGCAGAACGGGAAGATACCATTAAAAATCTTGCTGTTTTGGTTTAAAAAAAAAGAATTGAATTCTTGTTTCTAAGTGCCAATAGAATAAAACAACTTACTTTCGACAAGATAAATTCACAAGCAAAGCAAGTAACGCAAGATTGAATGGAAATCAACCTTTACACGGCTGCGATCCTCACAACAACGTTTGATCAATCGATTGCCAACGGTTTCATCTCGACGTCACACTAAGCATTAGAAGGTCGATGCTAATTGCCTCTGGCTGAGGAAGAAAATCCAAAGCAATCGTTCATTGCATCAACGAATTTTAAAGTTTGTAAAAAAGAAAATAAAAAAGAAAAGAGCTAATTAAAAAGACGATAACAGCATGCGACTTTCATGCAAGATTGCACCACCACCCTTAGATTGTTTGAATACCTCCCTAAGTTCAAAATTCTGGATAAATCACTGATCTACTGTACACAAATTCTTACTAATGAAGTTATACATAACGACACCTTTAAAATAATGTGGCCACTTGCAGCAAATAATTTATCTGATCAAAGTACTACACAGTTGCATATCTAATTTCAGAACAGTGTCAACGCTTACATCTTTTAAAATGTCAGTAATTTCGGAAGACATGAGTTATCGAAAGAATAATCATGTCCGTTATCACTAAATTGTACCTCTAGTTTTCAGGAAAAAAACTACATTTTTGGCGTCGTCTTGGGAAACTCTTTCAATATCTCAAATCTTTCCTCCGTCCGTTGCTTTAGTTTCCAAGATCTATTGAACGAGGTATCACTCAATCAGGGCTGCCAACTTTTCTTAAGAAAAACCAGGACAGGACAATCCGTGTTGGAGCCCCCCACCCGGGAGATGACTACACGTTGAAAACAATGTAAATAATCAGCTAAATAATACAAACCTGAATGTAAGGGAAACCTTATTAATATTATTATTTTTTAATTTTCCCATCACTGCTCATCACTAGGTATAAGCAATATAAGCAACAAATTCAAACCAAAACAACTTAACTTATTTAGTATAAACAAAGTTTAGAGAGAAAATTATAAAGAATTTTCTTTTTATCACGAATGAGTGCATAACATTGTTAAGAAATTACTGACAAAAACTATTACTAAAATCCAGTCTTATTCTTTGGCTATCATCATACAAAAAATGTAAACCAAAACTATTGTACTTTATTTAACATAAACAACGTTTGAAAGGAAAACTATATAAAATATTTGGTTTTTATCTCAATTTTATTTCAATTTTTCCACAGTGAGTCCATAGCAGTACAGTCAGCATACACCCACGATCCACAAAGGTTACACCGATACCAAAGCTCGTCACGCCCAAATTCATCATATATAACACACAGTTCATATTGCTGATCAACTGGTAGATAATATCACTGTTATCGTCGCAATTGTTAGCATCCTCTAAGTAATCTTCCTCTGACATTGTGTTGACACTGGTTTCAGTTGACATTAGAACTAGTGGATTCATATTTGTCAAGCTGATGATCTTCGCAACCATGGAATTCAAAGTCTTCATCTGTGAAGATAGTGGTGGGATTGAAAGGCCAAATCTCGGTAACTTTGAACCCAAACGTGTCTGACTACACTGGCAACAACCATAAGCCAAACACAACAGTCACCGGAAAGCATCAAGTTCGATGCGTTGGCCCTTGTGTCTCTTAATTTCTAGATAACACTCTTGACTGTAGAAATTCTTCAAAGTACAGGCTCCACTTCACCTTATAAGTTTTTTCTTTTATAGTTTCCAACAATTTGCAATTGCAAAGGAAAGATAGGGTTCTAAATATAGAGCAACAATAAGAAGAACAGCAAAAGTTAATGCTACATTCACAGAAGATGTACCATAAGCCTACTCTGATGACAATTAGAGTTAAAATGAATATTTGTTTGGTTAATGTGACAAATAAACTGGAATTAACATTGGCCACTGTATTTGATCTTCAGTAATTATCATTCCAAATAAATTCTGTGTTCTAAACTTTCAGTGTTGTCTCGAGTAGGCGTATAGCTTATCTTTGGTCTAGACTTCTTTATAATTTGAGGCTTAAGAAGTATTCCAAAAATTTGTTGGGAATGGTGATCACCATGATGGTAAAACGATCACGTTGATCGGCATTCCCAACATTGTGCCATTTTTAAAATTGAGCTGGTTATACTGTAAAACGTATTTTATGTGAAATCCAACTATGTGCCATGCATTAGACGTAAATGAAACTTTTATGAATCTTGGTAACTTCAAGATCTTACTACTTAAAATTGTACTTACCGTTAGTTGAAATATGTAGATCCTTACAAGAAAATCGACAAAAACAAGTTTCAGCACGTTGTAGACTTCAGTCTTCTCTGACAACTACTTCGACAATACACAAGAAACCTTGCTGAAAGAGGCAAATGGCAGCACTAGATTGGCTTCTCCTCGGGTCACGCAAGGGAGCAAAGTGGGCTGATCGCCATTCTCAACTGGTCGTCTTTCCCTCCCTTACTCTCCCCTACTAGGTAATAGGTTAATCAGATCATTCCATTTTAACATACTATTTGAACACAACTCCGTATGAGATGGAACATTCTCTAAAATTGCTTCAAACCACTACTAACATTTGTACTTCAGACACGTAATCCCACCTGTAATCAAACCGTGGACCACGACCACGCACACAGGAAACCGATCGAGAAGGGGGTAATTACTAGCTACTTAATATAGATAAGTTTTCACAAGTAAACATATAAAGTATTGAAGGAAAATCTGATTTTTTTTTTTTTTTTTTGGATAGACTGGTAAAGAATTAAGCTTCAATCTTGTTTACTATGCAGCTTCATAAATACCATTTAAATTGTAAACGTTCGTGTTACTTTTGTCTCAATAATAATAATAATAATAATAATAATAATAATAATAATAATAATAATAATAATAAGAAGAAGAAGAAGAAGAAGAAGAAGAATAATTAATAGTAATAATCATAATAATAATAGCTTGATATTGAGACTGGAAACAAAAGGTACGATAATTTTAGGACAAAAGCAATAATTTTAAGTGCTACGTACGATAATATCTTCTGATCAGGTTAGCAACGCTGGTCAGTCATCCGTGCCCCATACTCAACATGGGTACTCGATCTGCGGCGAAGATGCCGAAAGGTGAAATTGTTTTCAACCAGAAAGTTTTAAAGATCTATAGCATTCCTCTCAACAGGGAGCAGCAGACTTTTGTATTGAGAAGTCATACTCCTCTCCGTTGAAAGCTGTCAGTCGGAAGCTGCCTATAAAGGCACAATTTTGTATGTCTAGTTCACAAATAGTGGAACTTCCAATCTTGAAGATACACAAAGCCTAGGGCATTCCTTTTGCGCATTTTGGAAACAATCTCTGTGTACCCTGAAGAAGAGAAGATAAAGGAAATGGACTCTACATTCAAATTATAAGAGCAAAACCGCTCGGTTTTAGATTGAAGAGAACGAACAGAAAAGCTTCGTCCCCCCTCATTTAAATTCGGCGCCTGCAGATAGAGGTTTAGGTGTGTGTGGGTGTAATAATATACTGCTGGGAGGAAACAAACTGAAGAAAGACTGAAATATAATTAAATCGGAAAAATTTTGGTTGACTAGTAGTGTAGGAGAAATACGGAAATATACGGTGATACTTAGAACAAATTGGAACCAAAGATATATTTGGGCACCGCATACTAATATGCTTCCCCTATAACATACTCAAAATCCGCCTAAATTCGTCCACGGAAAATGTCCAAAAATCTCGATCGAATATAACTGTGGAGATGCTTCACAATTTCCTCAGATATAATTACACTATTGCTATTATTTGACTGTTAAAGCATTTGGATTGTTACAAACTCGTAAATTTTGTTCATTTAATCAATCAGTATTTAGATTTAACTCATTCAAAAAACACTGTTGAGTTTACCAGTTTATATTCAAATGAACATAAACCGAAAGTGTACAGATTTGTCCATTTATAACGACAGTAGTAAATATCTCAGTAATCATAAAAGGCATAGAAATGAAAATTCCACCAAGAAACTATAGGGACGGAGACAACATCCAATGCATTTTGTGACATCACCGAATGAACAGTGTTGCCAACCCAACATAAAGTTATACTTTTCAAATGGCACTACGACAAATTATTACATATTTCAAAACAATATGTCAAACGAAAATTTAAAATACTATATTTGTTATTCAGTGTTGCAAACTAAGGATGTTATAGTATCACAAGTATCAAAAGTGTGGAAACCTCTAACACACATACAGCACAACGGAGATGGACAGGATAATACACATGGAAAATACCTTATCGTTGGGTATCATGGTTATGGAATGACTTGTTTCGAATTAATAGGAAGGAAGTATCTAGAGCTTAAAATTTGACTTTTTTTGAAATGTGTTATTTAGAAAAAATACTTAGAATAAGAATGATTACGGTATTTGTTAGGTAAGTACCATATCTATATACTGGTACTACTCTTGCCAGACTCTGAACAACTATGTTGTACTCACAAATTGCTGGCTTTAAAAGTACCCAAATCGTTCGCAAAAGTTATGTTAATCCATTTCCTGTTAACCTTTAGTAACCTCATCAAGATTTGTTCAATAGCTAGATCACATCCAAGGCCACACCATGAGGTACCTGTCCTGTATACAACAAATTCTCCCTTTAGAAATGCATTGCATACATGTAATTGCTTCTCAGTTTCAGCATTTTCTGTAAGCACAAATGGACAGATTTCAGATAGTTCGTATGATGTGCTGCTCCAATTATTGGTAGATTCCTGAACAGCTTCCAAGTGCATCAACCACGTGCCACTTATGACTGCTTGTACAAGCTTGCGCATTGTACTTATGTTCTGCCCATAACTTGTCATTGAGGTTTCACATAAATCACAGTCTTTTCCGTTCCAGCAAGTTCTGTAGACTAGGTAGAATTTCGGACTGTTCGCTTTCATGCATGGGCCTTGTATTTGATATAAAATCATATACATTTGAAATACTTGCACCAGTGTCAGATTTTGTTTTACTTTTTATATATTTCACTTGTTCGTTCAACACTTCAGCAAGTAGCAAAGAGGTCAAAGAACAGTCAACTAACATGTGACCTCGGAAATATCTTGTAACAGCTTTGCCAGTCATCATGCGTCTCACAGTATCTTCTCCATAAACCACTTGGAAAATGTCATTTAGACCCGAATTTTCCATTAATGTGCCAATCGCACTTGTGATGTTCATTAACAAGTGAAACGACCCCAACATCAGCACTGTGTCTTCAAATTCAGTTTTGCGTCTTTTATCATTCAGGATAATCGACGCTTTCCATAATAATGGCTGATCAAAGGTAATAATATGAGTGAGCTTATGAACTATACGTAAATTGTTAATGTATGTTAAAATAGACAGAATACAATTCATGTCATTTGGTGGCATCTGTAATGAAAAGCATCACCAGAGAAGATTTCTTAAAGTCGCCTGAAATGTGAATTCCTTTCATTGTTCCTGATCAGCGCGGAGTTCGTGGATTGAGATGCCACGCTGCCTTCCACAGTGTATATACCCTGTGCATACTTATTTTGAATTTTGATACGGAAATGTCAAATTATTTTGATAGGAAATGCCATTAGCTATCAAGAAATGTACACATCAAAATTGAAATTATATATTATTTGTAACCTAATATTATTAATATTACGTCAGTTAAGAATGTTATTCATGTAAATTAGAATATTAAAGCCAACATTATTCATATTATAAGCGCCGAACATATTAGTTTCATTGGGAAGATATTGGAAGGATTCGCAAACGCAACGGATTTTTTTTTTCTTTGAAAATTTCAAAATCGTCTTTCAGCTCCTATCCAAACTCTTAGCCTCCAGCGAAATACTCCAGGACAGCAGAGAGGAGAGTACAACTGTTTCCATCTAAACATAGCACTCAGAACCAGAGATGGTATTATTTTAAAGCTGCCTATGATAGGACTATGCTACTACTTCAACTTCTAGGTGGTTAACTACAACTTAGATACACTTGTATACAACGCCAAGAAGACGAAAATATTTCTTTTGTGTTTTAATAACATTCAAGTGTTATTTTTCTGGGAAAAATAGCTTGTGATATCCTTTGCTGATGACGTTTTATCTCACCTTCTTCCTCTTGCTGAGCTAAACCCTCTGAACGGAGCTATACTAGCCATAGTCGTAGTAATACAAAATTTGAAAATGTGAGTTGGCTGAGTTGTTTATTAAATTTAATCAAACTGCAAAGGTTCTTGGATGTATCGAAATATCAATTATGTTTCCTCACAACGATATGTCCCATGTCCGAACGTCTTATATCCCGTAATTGTACTATTTAAAAGTACTATTTACAGACAGTTCTTGAGTCTACTCGGGCGATGTTCGTCTACAAAATGGATGGCATCCTTCTTTCGCGTATGCACCAATATTTTTGAAAAGTATAGTACTCTTCCACATGACAATGTAAATAGGTTTTTATACTATAATTCTTTTGATAAATATATTTTGTAAATGTTATAATGTTTAAACAGTAACTATAATACATGTCTAAGCAGGGATGAGTGTAAATAAGTTGAAATTAGTATTGTATTTACATCCCTTGTGATTGTTTTCTGCTGGGCGACCTGCCTGTTTTTTCACAAAGGTGTCAGCACCTGTCAAGCTTGTCATTTGTGGAGTGGGGAAGTTGAGAGTTTTTAATTATGTTTTTTTAAATGTCGTATGTTTATTATATAGTATTTTTAGTGTGTAAAAAGATATCAGTTTGTTCAGAACAGATGCAAGAATGACGTGGAACATTCAGAACTCAAAAAGGAAGTTATGTAAATAAGATATTAACATTCAAAGTCATGACCTCATTTTAGAAAGCCGAAATTATTGTCAGGGCAAAACCGTTAGGTCCGTGAACTTGGACCCCCCACATTGAGCACTAACGATAAAATTAGTGTCAATCGTTAGTGCATTGTTAGTGCTTCTTAGTGCACCAACCCCTAACGTTAGTGTTTAATTAGTGTAGGAGCTACAAGCAAAAAACCTTTGGGGTGGCCAAGTTCACGCTGCCCCCCACTTCAAGCACTAACGAAATAACTAGTGCAATTCGTTAGTGCATCGTTAGTGCTTCCTAGTGCATCAACCCGTGACGTTAGTGCTTCATTAGTGTAGGCTCTAGAGCCAAAACAATGGTACACGCTGGCCCCCCCACTTCAAGCAATAAGGAAAGGAATAGTGCCGTTCGTTAGTGCATCGTTAGTGCTTCTAGAAAATACTAAAAGTTTCGTTAGTGCTTCACTATTAGTGTAGATATAGCCAATTATAAGTCACGAAACTCCCATAAGAAATGCATGGGGAATTTTTCATTGCGTCAAATTACCGCCAAATTCCAAAGCACTATTGACCTCTTCTAGTGCAATCGTTAGTGCATCGTTGGCGCTTCTTACTGCAAAAACCGCTAACGCTAGTGCTTCATTAGTGTAGGAGTTATAAAGAAAAAACATTTGGGTGGGCCAAGTTCACGCTGCCCCCCACTTCAAGCATTAACGATAAAATTAGCACCATTCGTTAGTGCATCGTTAGTGCTTCTAGAAAACACTTATTGTTTCGTTAGTGCTTAAATATTAGTGTGGTTATGACTCATTACATGTCACGAAACTCCCATAAGAAATGTATGGGGAATTTTTCATTGCGTCGAATTACCGCCAAATTCAAAAGCACTAATGATCTCTTTTAGTGCAATCGTTAGTGAATCGTTAGTACTTCTTAGTGCACCAACCCTAACGTTAGTGCTTCATTAGTGTAGGAACTACAAGTGAAAAACCCTTTGGGCCTGGCGTGAACTTGCCCCCCCCCCACTTTGAGCACTAACGAAAAGATTAGTGCCATTCGTTAGTATATCGTTAGTGCTTCCAGAAAATACTAATAGTTTCATTAGTGCTTCATTATTAGTGTAGATATAGCCAATTGTAAGTCACGAAACTCCCATAAGAAATGCATGGAGAATTTTTCATTGCGTTAAATTACCACCAAATTCAAAAGCACTAATGATCTATTTTAGTGCAATCGTTAGTGCATCGTTAGTACTTCTTAGTGCATCAACCCTAACGTTAGTGCTTCATTAGTGTAGGAACTACAAGTGAAAAACCCTTTGGGCCTAGCGTGAACTTGGCCCCCCACTTTGAGCACTAACGAAAAGATTAGTGCCATTCGTTAGTATATCGTTAGTGCTTCCAGAAAATACTAATAGTTTCGTTAGTGCTTTGCTATTAGTGTAGATATAGCCAATTGTAAGTCACGAAACTCCCAGAGGAAATGCATGGGGAATTTTTCATTGCGTTAAATTACCGCCAAATTCAAAAGCACTAATGACTTCTTGTAGTGCAATCGTTGGTGCTTATTAGTGCACCAACAATAACATTAGTGCTTCATTAGTGTAGGAACTACAAGTAACAACCCTTTGAGCCTAGCTTGAACTTAACTTCCCACTTTGAGCACTAACGAAAAGATTAGTGCCATTCGTTAGTATATCGTTAGTGCTTCCAGAAAATACTAATAGTTTTGTTAGTGCTTCATTATTTTAGTTATCATAGATCGTTAGTGCTCCCATAAGAAATGCATGGGGAATTTTTCATTGCGTTAAATTGCTGCCAAATTCAAAAGCACTAATGATCTGTTTTAGTGGAATCCTTAGTGCATCGTTAGTGCTTTTTAGTCCACCAACCCTAACGTTAGTGCTTCATTAGTGTAGGAACTACAAGTAAAAACAAACTTTGAGCCTAACGTGAACTTGGCGCCCCAGTTTGAGCACTAAAGAAAAGGTTATTACCATTCGATAGTGCATTCTTAGTGCTTGTAGAAAATGCTAATAGTTTCGTTAGTGCTTCACTATTAGTGTAGATTATAAGTCACGAAACTCCCATAAGAAATACATGGGGTAATTTTCATTGTGTTAAATTCCCGAACGTAATAGTAACCATTACACTAATATATTGTTATTAGTGCTTTTAAATTTGGTGGAAGAATTTTACAGAATGGAAAATGCTACGTGTCTAAATTTAGCCCCGCACGCATCTCAAATACTAAAAAAATGTTTTACATGGTTAGTGCATCGTTAGTACCCATTAGTACACTAAAGTCTAACGTTAGTGCTTTGATTCAACTCTATATTAGTGAACATTATTTGCAAGACTAAATTGATTTTTTTCTAATTCTACAGTTATTATCCTACAAAGGTGAGATAGACGTCAAATGTTAGTGCATCGTTATTGCTTCCCGAAACACGAAACATTAGTGTTAGCGCGATTATAGTTAAGGAGTTATAAGTGAATAACTCACTCTGTGCTAAATTTAATTTTAGCAAATTTTACAGTAATTGTCTCACAAAGTTTGAATAAACGTCAAAGGTTAGTACATCGTTAGTGCTCCGAAAGACACTAAGCATTAATGTTACTGCTATCTTAGTTTAGGGGTTAAAAATGAATAACTCGGGGGGGAAGGGCTACTTTAGATCTTTAAATTTTGTACAATTTTACGCTAATTGTCTGGCAGAAATGGACCAAACCAGCGTTTAGTCCTCCGCTGAATAAGCACTAATGCTAGTGTTATCATAATTTAAGTGTTATTAACGAATAACACGCACGACCCTTAATTCAAATTTGTCGAATTTTACAATAATTGTCAATCCAAAG
The DNA here is from genome assembly GCF_964235325.1 of Thermobia domestica. Taxonomy (NCBI): domain Eukaryota; kingdom Metazoa; phylum Arthropoda; class Insecta; order Zygentoma; family Lepismatidae; genus Thermobia; species Thermobia domestica. The sequence goes on from NC_137470.1 coordinate 98,831,519, forward strand.
GTAGGATAATTGCTGAAGGATCGTGCGTTTTTAGTGCTTCAAAAATACTAAGCATTGACGATAGTGCTATCAGAGCTTAGGAGTTATCAGTGAATAACTCGGACGGAACTCAATTAAAATTTATCTAATTTTACAATAATTGTGTAAAAATTGAAAAACCTGAAGGTAGCCCCGCTTGAGTTATTTGGTAAAACTCCTAAACTGTGACGGCACTGACGTTAAGTGATTAGTGTTTCATGAAGCACTAACAGTCACTAACCTTCGGCGGTTATCTTACCTTTGTGGGACAATTAGTGTGAAGTTCGAAAATTTAAATTCAATCCTATCCGGACTATTCATGAAAGCACTAACGAGAATACTTAATGTTTTATAGCTCTAGCAATGCAGTAAGCGCTTGTGTTTGTCCTACTTTTTTGTTGCAATTAGTGTAAAACTGTTTAAGTTGAAAAACCTAAAGTTAGACCGGGTTGAGTTTTCCGGTCCAAAAATATGATAGCACTAACGTTAGTACTTATTATTTTTTGAAGCTTTAAGGATGCACTATCCTTTAAAGTTTGACCTACCTTTGTGAGAAAATTAGTGTTTTTCGATACTTTTAAATTCAGTCTCGTCCGAGTTATTCATTAATAATTTCCAAACTACAATTTCACTAACGTTAGAGCTTTTTGGAGTATTAACGCTGATCTAACCTTTGACGATTATTCCACCTTTGTGAGACAATTATTGTAAACTTCGAAAAATTTAAATTTAGCCCGGAATGTGTTATTCACTTATAACTCCTAAACTATGACAGCAATCAGTGTTTAATAGGGCTCTATTAATGCATTACCCACTGGTGTTAGTCCCACTTTAGTGGCACAATTACTAAAAAATGTGTAAAAGTTGAAAAATCTAAAGTTAGCTCCGAACGAGTTATTCATTAATAACTACTAAAGTATGATAGTGCTATCGTTACTGTTTAGTACACTAATGTGAAATTACTTAGCACTAACCATGTAAATAGTTTTACTAGCACTTGAGAATCATGCGTGATTAAATTTAGACACAGCATTTTTCATTTTGTAAATTTCCCACATATTTAAAAGCACTAATAACCACATATGGTGTAAGGTTATAATATAGTGTAGTGTTAGTACCTCTTATTGCAGAACTCCAAACATTAGTGCATCAACAGTATAGACGGTAGAAAATAAAACTTAAGGGGAGCTAACTATACGCTAGCCAATAAAAGCATTCACGATGAGAAGCATTAATGTCCGGTCTTGGTGCACTAGAAAGCAATAACGAAACACTAACGATGCCACTAGAAGAGACAACTACTGCATTTGAATTTCGTGAGAATTTGACCTAATGAAAAAATCCCCATGTTTTTCTTATGGGAGTTTCGAAACTTATAATTGGCTATATCTACACTAATAGTGAAGCACTAACGAAATTATTAGTATTTTCTGGAAGCACTAACGATATACTAACGAATGGCACTAATCTTTTCGTTAGTGCTCAAAGTGGGGGGGGCAAGTTCACGCTAGGCCCAAAGGGGTTTTCACTTGTAGTACTTACACTAATGAAGCACTAACGTTAGGGTTGGTGTACTAAGAAGTACTAACGATGCACTAACGATTGCACTAAAAGAGATCATTAGTGCTTTTGAATTTGGCGGTAATTTATCGCAATGAAAAATTCCCCATTCATTTCTTATGGGAGTTTTTACAATTGACTATATCTACACTAATAGTGAAGCACTAACGAAACTAATAGTATTTTCTGGAAGCACTAACGATATACTAACGAATGGCACTAATCTTTTCGTTAGTGCTCAAAGTGGGGGGGCCAAGTTCACGCTAGGCCCAAAGAGGTTTTCACTTGTAGTTCCTACACTAATGAAGCACTAACGTTAGGGTTGATGCACTAATAAGTACTAACGATGCACTAACGATTGCACTAAAAGAGATCATTAGTGCTTTTGAATTTGGCGGTAATTCGACGCAATGAAAAATTCCCCATGCATTTCTTACGGGAGTTTCGTGACATGTAATAAGTCATAACCACACTAATATTAAAGCACTAACGAAACTATAAGTGTTTTCTAGAAGCACTAACGATGCACTAACGAATGGTACTAATTTTATCGTTAATGCTTGAAGTGGGGGGCAGCGTGAACTTGGCCCACCCAAATGTTTTTTTCTTTATAACTCCTACACTAATGAAGCACTAACGTTACCGGTTTTTGCAGTAAGAAGCGCTAACGATGCACTAACGATTGCACTAGAAGAGGTCAATAGTGCTTTGGAATTTGGCGGTAATTTGACGCAATGAAAAATTCCCCATGAATTTCTTATGGGAGTTGCGTGACTTATAATTGGCTATATCTACACTAATAGTGAAGCACTAACGAAACTTTTAGTATTTTCTAGAAGCACTAACGATGCACTAACGAACGGCACTATTCCTTTCCTTATTGCTTGAAGTGGGGGGGGCAGCGTGTACCATTGTTTTGGCTCTAGAGCTTACACTAATGAAGCACTAACGTCACGGGTTGGTGCACTAGGAAGCACTAACGATGCACTAACGAATGGCACTAGTTATTTCGTTAGTGCTTGAAGTGGGGACAGCGTAAACTTGGCCCCCCAAAGGTTTTTTGCTTGTAGCTCCTACACTAATTAAGCACTAACGTTAGGGGTTGGTGCACTAAGAAGCACTAACGATGCACTAACGATTGACACTAATTTTATCGTTAGTGCTCAAAGTGAAGGGCCAAGTTCACGGACGTAAAACCGTTGGCTCATAAAAATATTGCACACGGAAAGCGAGTCTATGTTTTTGGAGCTTCTAGCAGCTGAATAACTACGGTTGACAGAGAGTTCAGACGACACTTCGGTCCGAGATCCGGAATTACAACAGTGAAATCCATACTGCGCTTAGTAAATTTTTATAATACTCATATAAAGTAAGCTCAATGGTTCGAATACGGGAGTGAGTTAGTCGATGTATTAAACATAACTAGTGGATATTATACTAGTTTCATTTAGTTTATCGTGAGATAGTCAGGGGTGTTCGTGATACACCAAACTTCTACTATTGAACTACAGTATCCAATGATACACGGTTACAAGGACAATTCCTGTATCTATGTAATAAGTGATGCTGTTCAGTGCAATGTATAGACAAATTGGTGAACAGTACTTTTTAAACTTTCTAGCGAACAATGATGGAACTCTTACAGAACTAACCACAATGAGTCTTATTTTTTAAACCTTTGAAGCCGTCCAACACAGGAAATGTTCGTTCATAAGTGTTGTGGATTCTACTGTATAAATTTTGTGGGACTTGTGTACCACGCATTGCATACAGTGATAAGTGGTGATCAGTCTATGTCATGCCCAGTGTAAATATACTACCAGAACTTTCCTACAGCTTAGCAGTTGTTTTCCTAAGCGTTACATCATTGATGAGGATGTGTATTAGCTAATCTTCAAAAAACCTTCCTAATCGGAAGCAGAGAGTGCATGCACGAAACGGAAGACTGCATGTCATAAGAAGACGCCGCCTAGAAGAGGACACCATACTCCAACAGGACAATTCATCGTGATAATGACTTAAGTGTGGCCACAGACATTTTCATTTCGAGTAACAACGTTATATCAAATTTTATTTTTTTCTTTCCTTCTTGCATAAAGAAGTATACAGTGCTGTGAGTTATTTTGAATAGTTTTTTTTTTAATGAAATTAAACAAATCGCACCTAATCTGGGATTCTTTTATTCCTGGAGTCAATTCTGATGTCATGGTATGTTGATACGAGGAGGGGCGAGTACAAATGTGTATATAGTGTACTATGAATGTCTTCTATTTCTATGTCGGTGGATGGTTTCAAGGCAGATTACTGCAAATATTACTATCTTGTAAAATGAGTAATCTGTTGGCTGCCTTTGACTCCGTTCCCCATCTTAGGAGGACATGCTACTATACTAGTAGCCTATGAGTCACACCGTTAAAGTCCCTCAAGGTAGGCAACATGAACTATGAGCCTATGTAAATCTTTACATCGGGTAAACTTTTTTTTTTTTTTTTTTTTGTTAAATAGGTTTAGCATAGATTTACATGGGACTATTTTGAATATTATCAATTTAAAATTTTCTTTGAAGAGTCTCAAGTTTTCTTTATTTTAGTCTCTACCGTAATTATTAATTATCATAGTTCGTGGGACCACGAAGACAGATGCTATTTCAAGTTCTGAAAGAAGACCGCTGTCAGAAGCAGAGAGGGAGACCTTATGGTCTATATCAAATAGTGGTGGTTCAAGGTGACTTCTTGTATTATTTTGAAAATTGCACATTCTCAAAATACAAATAAGCACCTCCAGAGAGTTGTTTCATCTCTCTCTCTCCCACACTTATACAATTGGCTCCTATGCAGGGACGTAACCCTCTCTCTCCACATATACAATAGGATGTCTATTTCTGAGGTTTTCTCTTAGAGCTTCGGTAGATTTCAAATATTAAACATGACGATATGTTGGACTTGATGAACTCATACATGTTAACTGTTGCCATTTCTTTCACGCCGTTATCTGAAATATTCTCTTCCAGATTTGCTCTTGTCTGTCTTTTATTGCTTGGTGTTATTGAAGACATCATTCCCATGCCATGAAGTGTATCTTGACCTCTTAAAGTTTGCACAAAATGATCAACATTATCTGCCACAAACATAACTGTTTAATTTTCATTTAGTTCAAGCATATTTTCTCCTGTTTCTACCGCTGCACTCCATTCAAACTTGTTGACCTCGTACGAAGAACAGAACGGAAACGGTGCACTACATCAACAAGGAGTCGGAATCGATAATGGGTATGTAGCCAAATTGTGAGTGTTAATTGTAATGGAGCTAGTACAGTTCTAGATCTACAAGCGTGTATTATATACTGACCTGAGTATTTATCTTCAACTCATTATCTCCAGTAAATATTTTGGACAGACGTATTTGAAGGTTTGGAAGCAATAAGTCCTGAATGTTCTCAGTATTTATGCTACTGGCAGGAAGGTAAAATTGTTTGTTATCAACGTTCATTGCTATTATGCCACTTACTATAAGACATGCTACTGTTTCAATAATTCTTCTATTCTCATTTTCATCATTCACACAGTGGTTTCTTTCGTAATGATCTCTTATGATTGACTTCACAGATTCCCTAATAAGCACAGTATCCTTATTACCTTCCTCCTCACAGAAACATATATATTCTCCAAAATGGTCAATTAATTTAGATTTTATGTACTTACAAGGGTAATGGTTATTCACTAGAGTCATTTAAATGTCCTCTATTAATGCTACTAGATCTCGTATGGTAAACTGATTGCCCTGTTGTTCTTCTAAGAAAGAACATATTTTGAGGAATGCTTCTGTTAATTTATCATTTTCTGGTCTTCCAGGTACAACTCTTTCTTTGCTACCAGTATCTGTCTTTTTCCTGTACGGGTAAGGAATATGCTTACCGGACCGTAAATTTGAACTACAAGGTTTGTGATATACACAGTCTGCAGCAGAAAGATTATGACTGTAATATTCTAAGCCTCCTCCTACTTGAAGAGACCAATCATTTTTCCTTTTAACACAAATATGACATACTGTTTTAGAGAAATTATGTTTTCACACTAAAACACTCTGATTTAAGTCAATGCTTGAAGTCTACAACTTGTCCACAGTATATACCGTAAGTTTGGCTGTTAAAATCCCACCACTTGTACGACTCATTTTTTAACTGAAGGTTCTTCATCATCAGAAGATTTCCTTAAGTATTTTTCAAGGTCCTTTTTTATACGTAAAACGTTTGCGGTAGGAAGCATGACCAAACTATAAGGCATATTATCTGAGGCACTGATATTCAGTCCTCATAATATAGAAGCCCTATTTATTCCTTCAGCACATTTGATTCGGGGGCGTCATTTCAGACTTTGCTTGAGAGGGACAAGAGCACCACTGACGTAAGACTTTCATATTTTGTACTAATATATTAGTAGACAATCAATTAAAGTACATGTAGACCTCAAATTCTTTGGGGGAGGCAATTGCCCCTCCTCCCCACCTAAATGACGCCCCTGCTTTGGTTGTTAATGGAATTAGTTTGTCTGTTTCTTCTTCACTTTCATATACAATACAAACGATAGTAATTGACTCCATTTCTTAGCAGTTTGGATTTCCCAGTGATCTACGTTTTTTCATCTCTATTGATAGCTGAAACACACAATTAAAAACAAAAATTATTTAGTATAAAGACTTTATTGAAATGAAACATAGCATAATATATCATGTTATATAGAAAAAAATAAAATAAGCAAGGGAAATTAACTTTAACCCGCATTTCTGTACTCTAGAAAATTATAATGTAGCCACATCCAAATATTCTTTTTTTTTCGCGGCATCCATTTTGAAAATGGCGAAAATATATATGTTCCCGTGACTGCATTTTGGCGGATTTTTAGTATGTTGCAATTTAGTATGTTATATTTCATATATAACACCACTCGTCTATGTTCCAATTTGTTCTGGGTTAATTAGTAATTCTCCTGCACTATATTCAAAGTTCAAAGTATTACTTTGTATAGCGATGATTACAGACGTTCTTTAGGGTCCGTTTCTGTGAAATGTAATCCTTATTAGATGAGAAAATTATTTTAAAAAATAGAAAAAAACGCAATGCCAAAACATTAGGTGGGGCGACCACCCCCACTTGCCCCCACGTGCGCACCCCTATGATGTAGGCTATTTTTGAGTGCTTAAAATTTTGTTATGACCCATTGTCGTTAAATTTGTATATTAATTAATACTGATTATGCAAACTTATGTGGTACTCAATATGAGGTTTATCTAATTACTATGGTGCGTATATGATTATCTCATGCATTAAATTATCAGTATATTATAAAAAACTAACAATACCAATTTTCAGTAGGGGTCCATCCATAACTTCATTTGCAATTTTATTGCATTTGCACTGAATTTGTTCTTAATACATTTAACAATCCCTTGTTATGAAATGCTTTCCATTCTCGTTCATTTACGACGGCTTAACTGTTTTGATTATAAATACAATGATTTTAGTTCAGTAAATTCGACACTTACTACCTTAAAAAATCTTATGTAACTTTACCAGTATGCTACCCATAAGTTACGTATATATTTATGTGCAAACTTATATAATAAAATCTATATTTAAAGCAAATACAGACTGAGAAGAGATTGGCATGAAAATGGAAACTTTAGGGTTAAAACGAGTGAGTTCATATGAAAGATTGTACTCTAAAATATTAATTTTCACTATCGGTGGATTTCTGCACAATGTAGAAACCAATATTTTATGTTTCCAAGTGTAGGGTTACAAGTGGTCAAACCATGGCAACTGCTGGACCACGGTTAAAATGAATAGGAGCATATGAAAGACTACTATATAGCATATCAATTTCCTCCGGCGGAGTGTTTCTGCATAATGTATGTAACATGTACTTTATGTTTGCATATATGAAGTTATTAATGTAATACTATGACAAGTGTTGTTAACCTACATATGTATGTGCAAGGCTTTATTCACAATTCGTGTCTGTGCTCATACACTCCATCACTGACGGGTCTGATTCTTTCGAAGCATCCCTGCGCAGGGCCCCTGTTGCGTTACTGCCTTAACTAGGTTAAATAATATTCTCTGTTAAATGACCACCTAGCACAGGTTGCCGTGTATTTGTTGCAATGTTTTTATGGCATATGTGCAGGCTCGTATTAAAACCTGTAAAACCTCGTAAAGTGAATGTCATCTTTTAATGTAACTTCCACCTAAGGAGGTACCACGAGGGAATTTCGCGATTAGAATAAAATAACTCATAATCATTTCATGGGAACAATGGCTTGCGCGCCTATTATAAGTGTGTGTGCAAGTATTTGGACATCCACCAGGTTAATTACAATCCAGAACTTCTTATAAAATAACTTAAATCAGGAAAAGTCAAACAAAACGTTTTGCTTTTAATTTGACGGACTATTTATACCTGCGCTCCTACTAAGAGCTTCCACGCAAAGTTCTGTGTAATTTTTCAAAAGAGAAATATTGCTAAGATGTTAATACGTAACTGAACATATATGCACTTCTCCAATAGATACACGGCACATTGACTTCAAATAGATCCTTCCCGTTCATGCACATTGACTGTAAATTTTAGTAGTTTGCTTTGTCCCGCTCAGGTTCAAACAGACTGCAATAGACTAAGAAATAAATGCACTTGTGTATAGTGCCTAATAAAAGTAGAAAGTCACTAATAGTATAAATGATTTTGTAGGGAGCAAATTCTTATGTGTATTGTATATAGTCAGTCTACGATTTAGGTAAATGCAACAATGCAACAGTAGAAAATGCTCCAAGATCATTGTCAAAAGGAACTTAAAAATAATGGAGAGATGGAGCGGGAATGATGAATGTCATTGTTCCTAGATGTAAAAGTAAATCTTTATTTTTCGCACCTTCTTCTCTTTTTCGCAAAATATCGTCTCTCTATGACTTACAGTTCTCGAGATATGGCTGCTTAAATATCTGGAAATTCGAACTTTTTTGGCCAATATCTGCGTAACGGTGGCCTGTTGGTCAGTAGGCAGTTAATCAGTGGCCACCGGTTAATATTTGGTACCAAAATATTTACCATTCTCTTAGGTATTGATCAACATCAATATAATCTATCTACAACTTATGGTTCCCGAGCTATGACTCGTTAAATATCTAGAAATTGGCCACTTTTTGGCCAATATCACGGGAAGGGTGGGGCAAAAGATATGATATTGGTGTTAATGAATACCTAAGAGTATGTTAAACATTTAGTACCAATATTACCTGGTGGCCAGTTGGACAATGGCCGCCAGTTACTACTTGGTACCAATATATTTACCACACTTTTAGTTATCAATCAACAGCAATCTCACATCTCTATAATTTCCGGTTCCCGAGATATGGCTCCTTAAATCTCTGGAAGTCGGCCATTTTTTGGCCAATATCTCGGGAACGGTAAGAGTGACGCGAAAAATTTAATCACTTTCTCTGATAGTTTTTGATGCTCTATCGAATGCAGGATTCAAAATTGAAATAAAAATCGCAAATAACAGACAGACGGACAGAGACAGATAGACAGACACGCCGACATAGAGAATTCAGTAACGAACTTTTTAAGTTCGTCGATAAGTTTAACAGTTGTGAAGGTGTTATTTAAAGTTGAGGACAGTAAATTATGCTGAAATATTACGAAGGCTGACATGCTTCTCAACTACATTTTGTGCTTCATTTTTCTATTATTACGAGAAGAAGGAAGAAATATTTTAAGAAATTTGATAGGAGGGAAGGAAATACTTCTAGTCCTTGCACATAGACATATGAATACGTATACCCGCAAAATTGTTGCTGTGTCATTACTCGAATAATCTACATACTCTGATGTAAATGATATTAGTAGCAAGGCGTTATGTTGACACTTAGTCGTGTCTGGAAGTGGCAGGCATTTCCTGTTGATCGTTGCGATGCGTCTCTCGTGGTATTTCACGAAAGAAGAAAACATCAGTCGTGAAGAGTGAATTGCAGTCCACAGTAGAGTTTGTTATTAACTAGTGCGTTATTGCGAATTGAGCCTTGAATCGTAAGTATATTTGTATTCAATGAACAGTATACATATCAGCATTTATATATTTCGTAGGTTTCCTAATTAATTTTGATTTCGCCATAACTTGTCCTTAATTTAAAAGGTTATGACGAAGCTTTTAAAGTGAAGTGGTAACAATGTATTGCCCGTTTCAGTGATAAATATTTTATCCACTTAATACACGAACGATTCATGAAGTAACAAAGGATTAAGTCTTTAAAATTTGTTTGCCTAAACAAATAAGATTTCATTATAAGATGTAAATATAAATATGTGTGACAGAATCATTTCAAGCAGTGAAAATTTCATTTCAGTGTTCCCTTGATATGTCAGAAAATATGCAACTAATTATGTAATGACTATGTTAGAATTAGACTTCAAAATCAAAATTAGTAGTTTTCTATTTTTCCCTTGTAACATGAAGCGATACTAACGTTTATGTCTCAGGATTTGCCATTTTTATATGTGTAAGCCTCTACAGAAAGAGAAATATGTCGGACTGGGAATATGTATAGGGATATAAAATAAGTGGTATAAAACTAAATTTAAATTTCATCGCTGCAATTAAGGGGCAAAGCTGTAAACATCTTGAGAAATCTGTATATAAATTGCGGTAATTAGGTAGACTCTCTTTCCTTAGACTGTAATGATAAATTTTGAACTTTTGTATGTACTTATTCTCTCAAGAACTGTTCCTGAGATAGGGTAAGCAAAATGCTTTCAGTAAGTCACGTGTTCAAAGGTGACACTAGCACTAATGCTGAATGGAATTGGTCAGTAAATGTGGCACTGTATTGTTTGATCATGTCTGGAGGTATATGTTTTCATAACTCCAACAGATGGGGTTGAGGCATGTGGCAATATAATGACGCCAGGAAGTAAGTGATTGCGAAATATTTACGTACAGTATTGTTTTTTTTTACTTCTGTCTATAGGAGTGAGATCGACCATCGTTCTTGACCCTGAGAGACTCTCTGAAACGTAAGTATTGGTCAGTTTGTGACATTTTTATGTTTGTAGCGTTCCAAAGAATAGTTTTAGGGAATATTTCGTAATTATTTGAAAATAATTTTCTCATATGTGTAATACTACTGCATGACGGATCTTAGACACTTTCCGCCTTCTGCGGAGTCGTTTTGACGTTTGATTAACGTCATACTAAAGGCCTGACTAGTGCAGGAAACATGTTAGTCCAACTCTTTAGTATGGTACTAATCACGCGTCAGAAGGACTCTGCATAAGGCCTATAGTTATTTTATTCTTTCATTTAATTATCCTACTTTTATTGATGCAATTATCTATTCTTCATTGATTCTACCGTTTGGCTGAATATTTCATATATTTCAACATTGTCTTTTCTTTTTTTTAACTTTAAAATAAAATAGTATATATTTGTCTTTAGTATATTTTGCTTTGAAACGAGGAATGTAATGATCTGAATTCGCAGTTCCATTATTTTCTCCAATACTATCCTTTGGTCAGCTCGAGGCTTTGCACGCAGACCCCCCCCCCCCCCCCGTTTGCTCTGCCTATGGCCATTTTGTCTCATATGCATCATCCTTTGCTTCTTAATGCTCTCCTTAATCACTTACCATTTATTTTTATATTGCCTTGGTTTTATCATTCGTAATGTATCGAATTACTGTGTGATGGTGATGTTAGATTCTCATTTCTAGAGGTTTCTGTTTATTTGTTATTTCTAGTTTTCAAACGAAAAAAAAAATCCGGGATATTTGTTCGTCCAAAATTTTACATACTGCCAAGACAAAGTTCAATTATTTTTTCTTATAACTTTGTAGGGGTCGTGGTGACTCTGTGGTAGAGCGTTCACCTCTGATACACGAGGTGCCTGGTTTGATTCCAGTTCGTGCCAAGTAAATTTTGTGATGGACAAACACTGTGTTTGGGGGTTTCTTCGGGTTATCCCGTTTCCTCCTACTTTCTTTATTCCACCATTTCATTCATTTTTTATCATCAATGTCTCATTTAGCTTAGCCGGCATATCCGTTGGACGTAAAACTCAGATTTCATTTGATTTCTTATAACTTTGTAGTATCTCCACACAACCCATTGGGTATCCTGTTCTAGGCATAGTCTTCCTTTGATGCTGGCTTTTGCTTAGTCATGTCTTTTGTATAGTATAAATTAGAACTTAAGTGTTATTTGTATCTGGACAGATTACTATCATACTTCCAAAGTCAACTTCGATATGATCTTTATTTAGACAGCCACGAAGCATTCTCCCATATAAAAATGTAAAAGGATTATTTTTGGGGGGGAAACCCTATCTTACTCCCAAGTGTAACTAAAAAGGAATTTGCGATTGGACAGACATTTATCACGCTCCAAAATGATAGTCCGATATGGTTGATCTTTGGGTAGGCCCATGGCATAGTACCACTTACGACAAGCAACTATCGTAAAAGTTGTGGCTGACAGTAACTACCATAATGATGACGTAAGATAACAATAACCGTGCAGATTACCAATATTGTAACGACACAAAACAACTCAAATTCTGGAAACTACTCAATAAAATCACCCTAAATTTGGAAATTTTTATATTTAGTAATTTTGTTAAATAATTCTATAGAATGTGGAAGTCTAATTCCGAGTATCTTAAACATGAGGTTTTATAGGTCTAAAATAACACACTCATTTAAATAGCAGAGGCTTTTTTCTTCTTCCCATTAGACTCCCTAAAAAATCACTTTTGGTAATTTTCTTGTGAGTTAAGTCCAGAAAAGCTACAATCATGCCAAATTTACTCACTGTGGTCCTACAGGCAGTGACCAATAATTTTCAGGAGTAGAATGTGTGCCACCGAGTAATGTGGGCTCCTGTCACCACGGCATGGCACGTCCTCAAGTTGCGGATCGAGAAGAAATCCTCTACATATAGCCTGCAAAATTAAGGTTACTAAAAAGGGTTTAAAATATAGTTGCTGATCTCTATGTATTTTGGTATGCTAAGTCCAAAAGTAATATTCACATTTTTGTATACGCATGGTTTCTGTATAAAAGAGAGTCATGGCTGCAAAAAAAAAAAAAAAAAAAAAAAAACAGCTGTTTTATTCTTTCTATATGAACATGCTTTATGAAGAATTTACAGTTTACCTTTCAGTTTTCAAATAAACTCGATCGAATAAGTTTACAGGTCCTCATGATGCACTTTCGCGTGAAAACTCCGTTTGATTGTAGAAGGTCTCTCTTCAGCATCCAACAGTAATCTGCTAGAATGTTGATGTTTCATCTTATTTGGTACTTTCGCTCCATATCCTTGATACTTTGAGGAAATTCCTCCCCCTGGTTGTTATTACTGCACCTAGATTTTCAGGGAAGTAATCTAAATGTGATTTAAGGAAGCGCAGTCTTAAATTCATTGAGTATCCCAAATATTTGAAGTTTACTAAGATGTTCTATACAATGAGCTGAAGTTAAGTTTCTTAAAATTACCAAGAGATTTGTGAACGACTTTTAAAACGCATTCCAAGCCTCTTGCTCAGATATGGTTGTTGTATCATCGAACTTCTCATCTTTCATCAGTTTTCTGATGTATGGACCAATAAATACACCCTCTTTCAATTTAACCAGTGAAAGGCATGGAAACTTTTCAGTCAAGTATCGAAAGCATTCTCCTTCTTTTGACAGATCTTTTACGAACTGTTTCATGACACCAACTTTAATATGGAGTGTCGGGAGCAGGATTCTACTAGGATCAGCTAAACTTTCCCCTATTATATTTTTACCCTTCTGTGGGGATGTTCGAGGTGGCCAAACTTTCTGGGTCCACCGATGAGCTCTATCCCTGCTATCCCATTCGCAGAGGAACTATGTATATTTGGTGTAACCTGCCTCTTGTTCTAGAATCATGGAAATAACTTTTAAATCACTGCATATTGTTCAGCACGTTCATTGTAATTAAGTTTTGTGAAAATTACAGATATATTTTAGAAACTTTCTTTTAGAAACACAGTGGACAACTGGAACTGAGGCGTATCTATTGCCACTATATTGCAACACTGTTTTATGCTTCCTTTCGAGGAGTCGATGAAGTTTCCTGTCCTTAACCTCTATGGTATATTCAACTTTTCCATCAATACAGCGATATTCCAACAATATAATAAGATTTCTACTTCACAAAAGTAACGAATGAAATATCTTTTTCTAAATCAAGGGAAAGAAATACCTTGTGTCAAAATATTTTCTCCCTTCAGTCGAAAATCCAGTAACTCTGCGCATTTCTTTGTAAGACTCCAATCACTAACTAATTCTAAGTTATGCCTGCGAAAATAGTTCAGGTTCATTGTTTCCTACAATAGCTTTAATTTCGTCTGTATCCTGATCGTCATCTTTCTCAAAACTTAAGTTGGTATTCTCTAATGTCTCTCGACGAGTTGAAACAGGTATTTCGGAGCAATCCAAAGCAGAGTGTTTTGCTGGAGGTACATTTGGATACACAATGTGGATCGTTATTTATTTATCGTTAAATTCTTGTATATGCACGAACAAAAATAACAGTCATAATTATGATTTCGGGGTTCTCTTCAGATCGTAAGCACACCAAAAGGAAAAGATTGTTTTTGCCGTTCCACTTCTACACATGAATAACACACTATGCGGAGCCCACGATTTACCTCGGTCACCTAGTTTTGCACCAAAATAATCGAAATACAGCTTTCACAAAGCTCGCTATATTCTCCTGATATTTTTTTCACGCAGCCAAAAACTTATGTGCTTGGACAAAGGGAAATACACACCGCAGAACATAACCAAATAGAAGTTGAAATCGCTATAAAGAAATTAAGGGAACATAAATCTCCGGGTGTAGAAGAAATTCCGGTTCAGTTACTTTTAGCTAAATGCGAAAATTTATGGAAAAAGATACACAAACTCATTATCCTTATCTGGAACAAGGAAAAATTGCCACAAGAGTGGGAAGAATCAATCATTGTTCCAATTCACAACAAAGGTGACAAAACTGATTGCAATAACGGAAGAGCTCAATTCCAAAAGAGCCTGTCAAAAAAAGTCAGTTTTTCAGGAGACGATTTTTTGTGTGTGTTTCCATCATTCTATTTCTGTGAAAGAAAAGTAATCTACATAAAAGAAAATTGTAATTGCCTACTTTTCATAGGATAACGATGAAATTATCATCTATAATAAGAGTTATATAAGCGGTTTTAGGCATGAGTCACAAAATAACTTCATAGAATACTGTTGACTAAGGACATTTTGGAAAACAGTACAGTTTTCTTTTTCCTACAATTAATTTGACGTATGGAGTTTTGGCATAAAATCCAGCTTAATATACGGAAAATGGAACTTAATAGAAACAAAATCTCAAAATTGACAAAAATTGACTTAAGCTCTTTTGGAATCCACCCCTTTAATTATCGAGGCATTACTCTTCTGTCAACATCCTATAAAATGCTTCAAAGATTGACCCCATACGCAGATGAAATTATTGGAGATTATCAGTGCGGATTCAGACGAAATCGATCAACTATCGACCAAATATTTACCATTCTCCAAATACTCGAAACAAAAGTGGGAATACAATACCCCGGTACATCAACTAGTTATTGATTTTAGAAAGGCGTACGACTCGATTAGGAGAGAAACATTATACAACGTTCTTACAGAACTTGGAATACCGAGAAAGCTAATTCGATTAGTTAAGATATGTTTAAATGAATCCCAAAGTAAAGTCTAGGTAGGAATTTTTTGTCCACGAGCTTTCACGTCGAAAATGGCCTGAAACAAGGAGATTTGTTGTCGCCATTATTATTCAACACTGTCCTGGAATACGCTATAAGAAAAATCAAAGATATCAACCAGGGCCTCGAGTTCAATGGTATTCACCAGGCTATGTCATATGCTGATGATATAAATTTAATATATGATGATAGGAGAACAATAGAAAGAAATGTAGAGGTCTTATTAAACGCGTGCATGGACATGGGTTTAGAAGTAAATGTAGAGGAAACTAAATACATGGAAGTTCGTCGGAATCGTAATACGGTAAATTATGGATGCGTTAAAATATTGAATAATACTTTTGATAAAATGGTTACTTTCGAATATCTTGGATTAATATTAACAGACGAAAAACACGTTTACAAAGAAGTTAAATGTTGACTAACAGCAGGGAACTCGTGTTATTATTCAGTTCATAATATCTTGTCGTCGTGAATTCTGTCGAGGAATTTGAAGCTTAAAATTATATAAAACGATAATCATGCCTGTTCTGCTGTACGGTTGCGAAACGTGGTCGCTTACTCTGAGGGAAGAACATAAACTGAAAGTATTTGAGAAAAAGATCCTGAGATGAATATTCTGACCCAAGAGGAACGGGATTAGGGAATAGCGGAAACTTCATAATGAGGAACTACCTAATTTATACGGTTTGCCCAACATTGCTAGGGTCAAGACAAAAAGACTCAGGTGGGCAGGTCATGTAGCCAGCATGGAATAAAGTAGGAACGATTTCAAAGTTTTAATTGGAAATCCAATCTATGAACGACCATTATTAAGACCTAGGCGTAGATGGTAGGTCAATATTAAGATGGATCTCGCAGAAATGAGAATACAAAATAGAAACTGAATCCAGTTGGCTAAGGTTGTTAGTGGAGAGCTTTTGTGAACGTGGCATTCAACCTCCGGGTTATATAGGCCATAGAGTTAGTTAGTTAGTTAGTTGTGTTCCATTTAAATAACAGGTGAGAAATTTTCGAATTGTCCATAAAACCTCACTAAACTTGGAAATTTTTACTTTTGGTGATTTATTAAACGAACCCTAACAACAACGTATAAGGATACCGAATTTCAAGGTTTTATTCCAAATCTAGGTACCTAAAACGAGATTATAATTTCGAAAAAGGTCCGGTTAAATAACGTGGGGAATTTCTTCATTTTCTCTTTAGACTCCCTAAAATTTAAAAATATGCTTTCCGCACTTTTCCTGCGGGTTAATCCAAAAAGGCTACAATCATGCCAAATTTCAACTATTCACGTCAACCTGAAGTGCCCGTTATTTTATGTCAGTAAGTAATGTAGTTTAGGATATACAATGCATAATATAACAAGAGGTTTCTTTCTGTACGGGTATGCATCAACGTAACAAAAAATGTACCTTTTAGTTTGAGATAATCAATATAGCCTTTACGATTCATTGTTCCGGCTTTTGCGTTGCGGTCCACAAGATTGTACTGAGACTGGTAGAAAAGGAGACCTCTGATATTTAACTTCAGTCTACTTACACTCTTTGTTTTATTTGTAAGGAAATCCGATATAGATTTCCCCTGTCATCTGTAATGCTGTAAAGGCACTGAAGGCAGAGATAGAATACTTACACACAGTGTTGGCTCTTGTGATAGGTCACGTAGTAAAAGTTAATTTCATTGCTACAAACAAAGGGAACATAGCTTCATTCAAGAATTAGTAAATTAAGTAAACTTTCTTCCATTGACGGACAGAGATAAAATTTAACTATTTACCAGTATAAATTACCGCTACATTTCATAACTGTATGAATAATTTTAATTTGGAAGTGCAGTAAATATTTGATTTATCGATTAGAAATAAACTTTAGTCACCAATATTATATTGTAATCTTAGAACATAAATAATGCTTGCGAAAACAGAGATCACAGGTTTGATTCTACTAAAAGAAAATGTGATGTTATTTTTCTTGCAATATCTGTAAAGGAAAGCAAATGCAGCTTTACACTCCATGATAATGACCTTTGGAATATAGAGACGGATGACAAATTGAAGCTAATGATTATGCAATAATTGGTGAAATCTGAATTTTTGTCGAAACGGGAAAACTACGGCAAATTCAACACGATATTATCCATCTCAAACTTGCACGGCTTGGTATTGAATCAGGAAATTCTTCCACCACGAACGAACGGGTCCATGTAAGCCATTGCGTTACTAGGCTTATTAAGAATGATGGATGCCGAAAAACCTGGAATTAAAAATATATACATTTCGTTTCGTTAAAGATACTGGTTGTTTATTTTCTACTGACCATTTGCCAGATATCCGAAACTATAAGGTGTATATCCTTGCTTATATATAGTATGTTTAATGCACTATAGGCCTTGAATAAGATAATATTTTACGAAATATTGCCTCAAATGTGGGCATGATTTAGTCCGTTTGTAAAATATCCAAATCTACTACATGTAATATCTTGAAATTGTCGCATATATGTTTGCATAAGCTCTGTAATGGGCGACAGTTTTACGAAAGGTAATTCTAACGGGAAATACCGGGTTTCGACCCTTTTCCGAAATCTGCTATACACTTGGATTCATCACATTCTAGACTAAGGATAACACATACATTCCTGAATTTAGAAATCTAAGAGGGCTGCAATGTAGAATACAACGTTGAAAATTTTTAACACGATTTCAGTAATTCTTTTCCTAGGAGTATATAGCTTTACTGAAAAGTTTTACATTGTTATTGTAAATTTATTTAGACACTTTCAGCATAAACCCATGAAACTTTTATACTACATATCTTGACTTGCACACTATAGAAGACGATTTTCCTGACATGTCTCTGAAACACACAAACAAATCCCAAGGTACTCACGCAACAGTTTTCAACGAGGGAGTTTGACTACGGGCATATCATCTGAAGTACTCACAAACCACCTCTATAAAAATTGTTGCGGAAATACCGCAGGATTCTGAAAGTCGGATATTTGAATAAGGTACATACCAGTTCCTAAGTGAAGTGTTGACGCAACTACTGTAGGTCCCATAGTATTGGAGCTATGGACCTTTAACGTTCATTTCTTTCGTTATGTTTCCGACAGCCTATAACTCTGAAAGGAAGCATTTGTGCACCCAGGTTGGTCTATACTTTTTGTCTTATCTTGGTTTCAGGAATCACCTCCAAAACGTTGTCGGTGTTGTTTCGAAACACCCTGTATACTTTTGACTAGCAGATTGTTCTTTGTGTGTTCCTGACGGCGACAAACTTATATATATATATATATATATATATATATATATATATATATATATATATATATATATATTACCTACAGAGTACCTGTAATAACTTGTAAATAAATACACAAACGAGAAAGAGTTTGGTTCATTGGTTGGTTGATTTGAGAATCATGAAGATTTATCGGATATTAGGTGTTGCCCAATATTCTCTTTCAATGGATTTTGATGGAGCTGTGTTTTGACGTATGAACTCAGTTTTGGGGGTAAATAATATGAACTTCTAACTCCATTTCTGATTTCATAAATATAAACTTTGAACTCTATTTTTGAGTTGCACAAATATGAACTTTGAATTACATTTTGACCAACCAAAGTATGAACCTTAAATCATAAGCTTTAAAACATAAATTAAAAATTTGATAAGTACACTAAAAGATAAAGAACTATAATAAATGCAACTGAATAAAAATGCTAAGAAAGACTACAACTCGAAGGAATATCATTTTTCATGTGAACCACATACAGCGTGTTCATTAACAGAAGCTCATCTCTCTTCAATGGAGATGCAACTAGGCTTGTGAACTTCATCAAGGGCACGGAGAATCTCCTGAAATGAAATTGAAGTTTAACAGAAATAGTTAAATATATTACGAAGCGATAATGCAACGTATTTGATATTACATTATTACTTATATTGTGTAACTTGTGGTCTTAGTACCGAATTCAAATATGATTTTAGACATATTTTTCAACCCAATACCTCAATTGTATTCTACTGAAACATACCTAAAACTAATTTTTAAGCTACTAACGGCAGAACTTTATACATTTAATCGGCGGATACCCAATGGAGGTACAAATCTTCAACAGTTTTACGAAGGGTCGTATTTCAAAATCTCACTTTTTCAGACATAAAAATATAATTCCACAGAGGAGGAAGAAGTTAAACATGCAATAATTGATCAATAATTCCACACAATTATTATCTAGAATAGGTGATGAGTTGAATTACCTATTCAACTGCTTTCCTGTCATGTAATTATTATCTATTTCTTTGTCTGAAAAAGTGAGATTTTGAGATACGACCCTTAGTAAAATTGTTGACTAAATGTATCAAATGCATATGTTTTTCTGTATATATTTTGTTACAGACACCTGAGGGTAACTATTGTTCTCACTATTAACATTACACTATGGCCTAGACTGTAAGCAAGGTTGGCTGATTTAAACCATGGTTTAAACCCTGGCTTAAACCAGCTGTTCCTTTTAAAAAAAACAACTGGTTTAAACCAAAAAACAAAAAAAGTTTAAGTGTTCGTAAAATCAAAAACAAAAACAAGAAAAACAAATGTGTAAGTGTTCGTAAAATCTTGATGAGCACACATTTGTGGGTTATCACGTTTCACTCCCGTACAATATGCCCATTATATTCAGACCTAATTTCCCCATTCATTACTCAAAGAGATTATACTACAAAAGTAACTTTTTTATATAAGTTTATGAATGTTTCCTTTCAGATTTTTATAATACGTTATTATTCTTATGCAATTGCAATAAAAAATTCTAAACATTGTTTCATTTTAATGATATTTACTACTGATATAAAATTCATTGAAATGCCCTACTGGGGGGCGGACCCATACAATCCCCAGGAGAGGCATTTATTGAAATCAGAAGTATCTATTTAGGTATAAATGGGTCAGAGCCAAAATAGACTCAAATAATTCATATTTTATTATTTGATTTTTGTTCAACGCAATATAGATAGAGAATAGGTAATATTATAGCATATTACAATATATCATTGCAATGTTGCATTCGTATTCCAATATCGCAACCTTTAATGCCACAAAAATATAAAATTAATGCAGTTCTATTGCGTATAAACAAATTTCCGTTTCGGTAATCTAACCTACATAAACTTAACCTACGCTAACAAAACCAATATAACATAACAAAGCACAACCCAACTTAAACCAACATACCAGTATTATCGATTTCACAAACAAGGATGTTTCTAATTGCAAAAATTTGTGTTGGGGTACACTTGTACCCGTGTTGGGAATCCGGAGTTAAAATATATCATGGTATCACAGATTTTAAAAAATCGAAGCATTTTCTTCCGAATCTATTAAACAGTTTACCGATTACTTAACTAGAAGATAGATGAAAATTTAAAAACTTGTTAAACTAAATTGATAAATTTGTTAGAAGTCAGTTAGACAATCGTGTAGCATACGTTAAGTGATACTAAACGCGGCATGTTATCTTACAATATTTTAGTAAAACTGGCAGTAAATTTGCCCATTCAATTGTTTCAAAGTTGTAGAATCTCCTTTAGATCTATAGCTAATTTTCCTACTAACAATATCAAATTATTTTTGTTACAGGTGAATATGGCTGACAATAGGAAGATGGTCAACAACGAGAAACGGTAAGCATAAAACGATTTCTCTAAAATTATTGTACCTAATGTACCTAAATAGAGTATTATGCTCAACACTACATTTCTCAACTAGCAAATCTGTGACGCATACATATTACATATCTCTTGGAAAGCAGCAGCGAGAACAGAGCCAAAGCAGGGCAGGGCGTTAGGATAGAACAATAGCAGTATTGTCAGTGTACAGTTATCATCAAAAGTATCTGCTCCACTCACTGATGCTACTTCATTAGATCGGTTCGATTACCTTTGCTGCTATCACCTGGACACATGCAACATGCAACACAATCTACACATAACTTTTCAAACAATATACAACAGTTGGTAAGCCTTTGAAGTATCGAAACAAGATTTCGATGTGCAGTTGGTACACGAAGAAAATTTATCCATTTTGAGGTTAATATATATTGTTTGGAAAATGATGTCCAATGAGTATGATACATCAATGATACTATAATTCGATTTATAGATAATTCATTATCTCACTACATTATGCATGGAAGAGGAAAAAAACACCGAACATATGAGTTAGAAAATGTTTGAAATGAACATAAAATATCAAATCTGGAACTATTGAAGGAAAGGACCTCTTAAATGTTTGCCTCCATTCATTGACCTACTCCAATTTCCCGTCATTCTTGTTATTCAAACATCTCTCTAAGTCTCAACAAGAGAAAATTCTGCATATCACACAGAGTATGGATTGAAATTAAAGCATCTTAAACATTTCGAACTAGCTGGGATTCGAACATGGGTTGCCACAGGTAGAAAACCGATGAGTTAACCAACTACCTACTTCAACCACTAACTTGATATTGCACAAAAAAATATGTTAAACAATGGACAATAAGACTACTTCAGATACTAAAGCCTTGTGAAATAATGATCATTGGTTCAGGTATCCATCATGTCCTTCTTCAATTCAGGAGTAAGTCAAGGAAGTCTTTCTCAATGGGAAAAAATATCGAAACTTTTAAGTTCAGGCTGAAGTTTTAGTGTTGATTTTAGAATTCGAGAAGAAAAAAATGTCGGACGTTATTTTATGATTATTTATGTTGTACTAAGGCGTCCAGGAATATTAGTTACTTTTCAAAATATTTTAAAGAAAAATATGCTTAACAAATGTATTACTTCCGTAACTAGTTCTTTAATTTGTGACTCTTACACAATGAACTTTTAGCTAAGTAATATCGTGTTACCCAGCCCTATATCCAGGTTCGAGTCTTGTTGTGGAAGCCAGGTTAAAGTCAATGTGTAAATAAATATGTAATACATAAAAGAAACATATTTAACAGTTATTGATCAAAATTTTCTATGTCATTAACTTTAGGAGCCATTAATAATTTTATTTTAACAACATAGAGTCAAGAAGGACATTTACAGTCATCTAGTATTTATGAAGTAAAAGAAAACCCTTCATGAAGTTACTAATTCTTACGCTTGTATCTTTCTAAATTGGAATATATACATACTTCACTTTTTTTCTTTATGTTATCAATCAGAAATTGGAAATGTACGGAAAAGTTATTATTGTATTTCTGAGCCACACACACATAAATCTTATTTTTTTAAAATAAAAATTATACAAATTCAGGAACTGTAAGTATCAGATTAATGCGATTCTTCGATATCCATATATGGCATATTACATACCCGATACGTATTTGAATTATTTGTATTATATGTATGTGTATTAAACACTACATTTAACATTAACTAAATGTGAAAATTTAAGGAAAATCCGACAAAAGGTGTTTCAGATATTAAAGTTCAATTTTCTCCTTCAGAGTTCTAATTTTTATATTTCAAGCAAGGTTGAACTGTTAAACACTAATACATATTTTTAAAAAAAAGACGTCGTTCCATTATACAACTTGTCCTACTTGCCAGTGGAAGATTATATGATCTGTGCCATTTTTTCTAAAAAAAAAAAAAAAAAAAAGACAAGACTATTTATAGAAGACAAATTCCCAATGTAAACCACGTAAACAAAAATCATTTATTACGAAAGTTAATATATATTTTCAATACGTCAACTTAGTGTTAAATTCTGCCATGAATAAAAGTGTAAACTAACTCCCCCAGAATTTCAAAGATATGCTGCTTTGTATTTGGTGTAACATGTTGTAAATATTTTTCAATGTTTCGAAATCAACCACTCTGCAGGAAGTTAAAGTCAATAATAATAATGTAGATATATACTCTACTGATCTTTTCCTCTGGATATTTTTGAAGCCCAACGAAATATATTCTAAAATTCATATCCTTCAACAAAATACAATGAATATTTTCTTAGACTCTCTTCAGAAATTTCAAGTGTACGTTTTTTTTTATTAAGATTTCGTAATAAGTAATTCTATATGCAGCTGAAATCAGTAAAGTGTAACATGGGGTATTAATCCTCCTCCTCGTAGATATTTGAAGAGTTCTGCAATAACATACATAAATTTCATTCGGGTTTGAAACAATATTGTGTTTATTTTATTTTACTCTTTCACGTAATCTATTGCGGGTGGGATTAAAATCATTTAACAATGAGCAGTGAATTTGGTCTGCTCCCGTAGTATGAAACGCTCTCACCCTGACTAAACATATATTTCACGATAATTATCATAACAAAAATATGTTTCACTTTGAAGGAATATGACGTACATTTTCTTCGAGCTACCCAATGATTCATTATGAACAGTGTTTTACAAATATAAGTGAAGAATAATGGATATAATTTACTCCTTCACGATTAAAAAAAAAGAAATTTCACAATAAATTTTACGAAGTTTGTTTTATGCTGACACGCTATGATATTTGACAGTTTCACAATATTTTAAGAATTTAAACTACATAGCAACTTGCATTTTGCATAGCTCAAACGTAATTGGTATTCAATAGAAAGTGACAATTTCCCTTAGAAGGTGAAAAAATAACGTAAGTATTGATGATACACACATACATAAGCATTTGAATGATATTCTGCGGTTTTTGACTTGTATTAGTCACTGCATGGGCTGCAGTTAATCCAATTTGAACAGCTGAGCTATTTAATTACTACAAGAAAATGTACTACGGTACATTGTTGATGAGATGTTGCATAAAACAAGGTATTATTATTTTCATGAACGCCAAGAAAATAATGTAGGACGAGAAACATTTCAAATATATAAAACGAAACGATATACATTCTTAAAGTGATACAAAAATAGAAATGATAATCTTACTTTCGTAAGAAAATAATGTCATTTTGTTATCAATATCATGATGTAAGGAAATCACTGAGTATTTTTGTAGTACCACCAACACATTATCTCAATAAAATTGTAGCTAATTTTAAGTAAGAAATTAAAAATATGCATGTTTATTAAGTCGAACTAATAGTAGAAGTGAATTAAAATCTTCTTGCGTCTAATTTTATATTGGTGAACACTGGAAAGAAGCTCGCATTTGGACGTTGAGGAGTGATATTGCCTCACCTTGAAAGATGAACCATATAAAACTATTTATGAATATGATATGTCTTAAATATCATGAAGATTTTCTAAATTCCTTTTCATTACTTTTCTTATATTTGATACGTGTATTAACATATGCCAGATAGCTTTTCTCTCTGCGCATGAGTAAACAATTTCTTAGAAATAGGCCTAATAAGCCTGCAGATTCCTATGTCTTTGGTTTTAAATAAATATTTTCAATGCATTTCTTTAAAAAAATCGATTTTGGTAGTATAAGATAAGTGCTTTGTTGCATTTTACATAGTCTCATAGTTTGGATTTAGTGGGAGAGAAGAGAGATTTATAAGTGGGATCGTTTGCTTCAAGAATGCAGATCAATATTTTGCTATTACTATTGCTATCACTAGTTTATTTATATAAAATGATATGTTTATAACTACAAAAATTATGGCTGCCTGAAGTTAAATACCTCCAAGCAATGCGATGTTTGAAGGTACTAAGAGTCAAGAAGCAGAGTATATGTAATTCTTTTCTAGTGTGACATCCACTGTCAATCTGTAACATACTCTTGCTTCACAAAAATAAATATTCCAACACACCGAATTAGTACTAGTGATAACAGAAGTAATTAGTGTAATATTTAACGACCTTTATTATAAGGTTAATGTCAATATTCTGATAGAAATAATGAAATAACAGAATCGATTTTTCATGCATGAAAAATTACACTTTCAATATCTCAAACTTTCGAGATACAATCCTTTGCCAAGCTATCAAAGTAACAGTGGGTATACGTGCAAACTTGTAATTGGGGGGTAACTCTTTCTTTCTTGACGGATCGGAACCTGCAGGGAAATTTCTTCAAGTGAAAAGAAGCCACATACGGAGATTTATTAAATTGGGGTAAATTTACAAGAATTAGAGTGGAACAGATGGACGGATAGATACACCAATGCTATTCGAGTCGAATGCTAGAGGCTTTTCAATACTCGCTTCAATAATATTCCCAAATTGGGACCTTATTCGTACCAGCCTTCTCAAGTATTGCGGACTGTATCGTAACGCAAACTATATATATATAGGGTATATATATATATATATATATAGGGTATATATATATATATATATATATATATATATATAGGGTATATATATATATATATATATATATATATATATATATATATATATATATATATATATATATATATATATATATATACAGTATGGCGCTGAATTTGTTGTATAAAAGCAGAGGAGTGATTCATGAGAGTAAAACAAACAAAAAGTTCTCATAAACATAAGGCCAAAACCTCATGGTTTACGTGTTATGGGCTGCCGAAAACATGAAAAAAATGAATTTTAAAGGTTCATAGCTCCAAAACTATGGGAACTAGTGTAGTCGGGTCAAGACTTAACTTAGGAACTAGTATGTGCTCTATCCAAAAATATATGTTTTAGAATCCTAAAGTACCACCGCAACAATTTTTATGGAGGTAGTTGCAGAGTACTTTATATCATAGGCCCGTAGTCAAACTCCCTCTATAAAAATTTTTGTGGAAGCACCTCAGGATTCTAAAACACTCATTTTTGGATAGTGCACATACTAGTTCCTAAGAGAAGTCTTGACCCGACTACGGTAGGTCCCATAGGTTTGGAGTTATGGACCTTTAGAATTCATCTTTTCATGTTTTCGGCAGCCTATAACACGTAAACCATGGGGTTTTCGCCCTATGTTTATTGGAACTTTTTTGTTTGTTTTACTCTAAGGAATCACTCCTCTGCTTTTATATAACGAATTTGGCGCCTCTCTCTCTCTCTCTCTCTCTCTCTCTCTCTCTCTCTCTATATATATATATATATATATATATATGTGTGTGTGTGTGTGTGTGTGTGTGTGTTTGTAAAATAATTATAACTGCTATGCCTAAAACGGATATTGTGGTTGCGTTGATAGAATGTCAGGTGTTTTGTATAGTGTGACTACGAAATATAAAAATAATTATACTACTAAATATAATAATATGATATCACTTTGAGTCTCTAACTTTGATAGCGTGAGCTTCGTTTTTATCAAACAATTTCAAACAAGAAATCATCTGTAAGTTACATAATTTTCAAAGTTCTTCGAAATCCCTTTGGGCTTAAACAAGTAGCAGTATCAAATTTTTACCAAGCCAAATATTTAGTTTATAGAGCGTGATAAATTTTCAATTGCATTAAAACTGGAACTGGTCCAATTATAGTTCTTCGATTTTTATTGGAATGATTAGATTGGGGATAGCATAAATTCTTGGGACATATAATCCGGAAAGTAAGTCCGTTAAAAAAAAGCATACACTAAACCAGTTTTGTTCAAGTCAAAATTTATTTTTACATGATATAGTACACCTTAAACTATTTTTCGACGTAGTTTCCAGCAGTGTTCAACTACTTCTCAGAATAGGTGGCAAATTTGTTCAAACCTTCCTCAACGAAACATCCCACCACTCTCCGCAAGTTCGTTAAAAAGACACATCACAAGTGTCGGCGCTCCATGCAGAGTCGCTCGTTTCACTGGTTCATTACCTTTTAACTGACGCCAGTACGGTAGAATTGTCGCGAGTGTACTGTGTCCTGTGATCGTTTACAATGTTTAAAGCAATTCTGGTGTTTGGTGCAATAAGTCTGAAATATGCAGTTGAAGAAAAACAATGTTGCAAATGTAAGTAGTGTTTTTTCTTACATAAACAATGTAATATGCAACATTTTATTTCGATATTGAATTGAATTGTTACTAGGAGGGTAAAAAAGCAAAGCAAAAGCCACAAATGCGTTTGATTCTAAAGTGCGTAAGCTCGCTTACGCAATTACTTCATCAAACTTTTCAATTCCTGAACCTAACGACTGTCAGATTCGTTATATTATCAGTTTCAGAATGCAAAGAACTTTAAGCCGGGAGATATTCATCGTCAAATTTTAGAGACTTATGGTGAAAATGCAATGAGTGATATGATGCGAAAGTAGGTGATGCAGTTCAATGAAGTGCCAGCAAATATCTACGACGAATAATGAAGTGGGCTTCCTTGTGTTGTGGCATACGAGTTAATACAGAAAGTGGAAGAGAAAGTTCGTGAGAATAGAGCGTGCACAATGACTATTTTTCCGATGAGTTTCCCCAAGTTTCGAAAACTGTTTTACATTAGATTGTGAACAACCGCTTGTTTTTATCGCAAGCTGTGTTCTCTCTGGGTTTCAAGAATTCTCACAGACAGCCACAAAACCAAAGGACTTGGTAGTGCTTTGATCTTCCTTACTGTTTACACTGAGAAAGGTGATGACGTTTAGCACCAAATCTTGACTGGTGACAAAATGTAGGTTCGCCATGTCACCTCAGAATCGAAACAACTTAATTGGAGTGGCGGCACACAGAATATCCCACAAATCAAACATTCAAAAAATGTCAGCACAAAATTCATATGTACAGTGTTTTCGGGCAGGAAAGGTGTTTTGGTGGTCAACTTCATACCGAAGGGTGAAACTATCAAAGCGGAATGATACTGTGAGACTCTGAGATAACATCAGAGAGTAATCCAAAGTAAACGGAGAGGAATGCCCAGGAAACTAGTTAGGTTGCTGCATGACAACACTTGTCCTCATACTCATTGTACCACCGAAACGTTAATCCGACAGTTTGGTTGGCAGCAGTTGGACCACTCACCGTACAGCTCCGACTTGGAGACGTAAGACGACCATTTCTTACCACTCTGAAGCGCGAGCTCCGCGAGAAGATCTTTGTAAATCACAACGGGACAAATAAAGCTGTGGAGTTAAGGTTGCCTTCATTTTCGGGATTTTTAAGACGTTTTGTAGAATTCCGTCACCCACTACGATAAGTGTTTGAACATTGGTGGAAACTGTGTCGAAAAATAGCTAAGGTGTGCTCTTTCATGCAAAAATAAATTTTGCTGAAACAAAAGTGTTTCAGCACTATACACACAGATGTACAATATATATATCCGGGACGTGTCCGAAAAGTAACTACCGTTTTGAAAACAAAATAGTAAAACACTTTTGTTCCAGCAAAATATATATACGAGCAGTTATATATATATAAATATATATATATATATATATATATATATATATATATATATATGTGTGTGTGTGTGTGTGTGTGTAAACATAGTCAGGGCCGGATTCAGAGGGGGTGCAAAAGTGCGCGTGCACCCCCCTTCGTTGTAAATATATACTAACTAAAGTGAGAAGCTAGCAGTGAAAATAGAAATACTTTCTGAAAATTTCTGCTGTCATGTTTACGTGGGCTTAAAACAAAGGGAAGTTCTGCAAACTCGATAGTAGAAGTCAATTTTCTAAAAGTTGAAAGAAAATCATTCACCGAGAACAGACACTTAGCATTTCCAGGGTATTTCCTCATTCACACCACAGCTACCTAAAGGCATTTAAAAATTTCCAATTCAATTCAAATATACTGGTGCACCCCCTCAGAAAATCCTGGATCCGACCCTATTTATAGGGTGTCCCGTAATTCCTATCACAGAGTTTGAGAGTTGAAAGTGGACATCAAAACAATATATATATATATATATATATATATGCACTAAAAAGCGAAAGCGGTATTTTTATAACGATTGATGAGTGTGAGGAATTTGACTTCAAGGAATTTTGACACGCTATAGCACAAAGACGAATAACCATGACACAGTCGGTGTGAAGTTGAACACATTGACTTATAGGCGTAGTATCCAACAATATCTAAATCAAAAGTCCAAAAATATTGTCCAAGTTCTTTAACAAATGAAGTAGCGGATTCCCGACTATGTTTGGAAATAAGGCTCTGCCAAAGTGAGCTGGAAATAAAAGAGCATGTAATATTAACATAGAATTCGTCTCTGGCATATCAATTGTGAAAACAGAATCAAAGATACAGTATGGAGAGTTGTGAGGTTGCTATGAGTAATTTCAGAACTACCAGTAAACACGTTCCAATCATACCAGAAACATTAGTGCATTTTTTGAAGGCTATATTAATTTGTTATGAATGCATGCCACGTTGCAATCTTCATTGGTAATACCACAAACATGTATGGAGTGGTTTCCATAACACTGTATTATTGAATCTACAAAACAGTACGTTCTATGTCCTGTATTAGAGTGTTGTCAAAGCTGTTTCTTCATGACATGTAGATCGTTTTATTCACTGACACACCCTCCATCGGAAATGATGTTACATTTGAATGTTTGCACTGCAAGCAATGCATGGAGCGATACGTGAAAGGAAGTTAGGACATCTTGAGGTCTATTCACCGTGTGTTCGTGGGTAAAACAAAATTATGCTGAAGATATGACCTAACAAACGAGTATACTACAGAGGAGGACGCATTCCAGTAGAAAGGAAAACAGAAGGTGGAAGAAAACAACGACACTTATTTGTGTCCTTTTTGCACAACCAACCACCACTGCTAGAACGTCTGTCAGGCACTAACTGTCCGTGAGACAAATCCACAATACTGGATGTGTGCTTGTGATATAAGACAGTGAACACTGGCAAAGAAAACACTGGTCACTAGGTCAGTACGTGACACCAAGTTGGAACAAACAAAAACGTATTTTGATGACCCAATTGACGCAAGTCGGGAGTCCGTTGCATGAAGCGAATTGCGCAATAAGAACGGCTGAAGAAACGACGACGAACAGCGATGCATGCTTCGCATCTACGAGACATACTCGCATAAACCCGATCAAAAGTGGTTATCATGTCTCGGATTTCCTTACCCATAGTTATAATGCATGCTACGAGATCTTGCTAAGACTCATCGTGAGTCTCATACTCCAACGTCTCCATGTAACCCCACAGAAAGAAATCCAATGGTGTCAGGTTAGGTGGCCATACTGTTTGACCACCTTAGCCCATCCATTGTTGTCCAAAGAATGTATTTAAGTAATCTAGGGGAGCCAGCGTCAATGGGGAAGGTACACCTTCGTGTTGAAACCACATGTGCTGTCCGATTCCAAGAGAAATTTCTTCCATTAACTGCGAGAGTATCTCGTGCAAAGAGATTAAGTAGTTGGTACCGGTGAGATGTACTTCGAGAAGACATTATCTTATTAATCGTCTACTTGCGATGCCTGCCCATACGTTCACACTGAGTTGTTCCCGAAATACATGCTCTCGAACACCATGAGGATTTCCTGCTGGCCAAATGTGGCTATTATGACAGTTAACCACACCATCCCTAGAGAAAAAATGAAAATGAAATCTTTGAGCATTACGTCCCACGTTTATGACGGTTAGGCTAAAGGAGTCGGTGATTATGAGAAATGAAGAAAATAGTGGAATGAAGAAAGTGGGAGGAAACGCTAGAACCCCGAGAAAACCCACGAGCACGGTGTTTGTCCACCACAAAGTCCACACGACGCGACCTGGGAACGAACCAGGGATCCCAAGCACCGGAGGTGAACGCTCTACCACTGAGCCACCACGCCCTCGTCCCTAGAGAAAGTCACGTCGTAAGTGAAGAGTAGCAGTTGAAGAAATGGATGATCCTCTTCACAGCGCTGAAGAACAGAAGTCTACACGTATCTCAAAATAGGATGGACCAAGACTTTTAACTCACCTAAGATGGTATGGGTGCATGTGTGGGTGATGTAAAACCAGTCAAATAGTTGTTCTGTTCTCACGCAAGTCACGTGCCATGCATTAGGTGCTTACATGTTTCCTCCTTTACATTTTCAACGTACGCATGTGCATTAGCAGACAACTTCATTGTGTGGCATGCAAAATAAAGGAAGTACTTTGTGCGTCTGCATGCCACGCAGTAAATCACAAAAATAGCACATAGTTTCGACTTATGATTCTGGTTCAGAGAGGGTGCCTAGAATATGACCAAACGTTATTGTTAAAGCCCGAAACCAAAGAACGAGTTGAGAGAAACGAGACTGAAGACAGTTTGGTAAAATTTTGAAAAGTAGCTTGATATAGGTCACTCATTGTTTCTCGTGCCGTCTGTGGGTGAGAGGTAACGCTCGCTAACTTCTAACCAAGGGGTCAAAATTTGCTTCCCAATTCTGTTTTACTTTGTACTGGAATGCGTCCTGCTCTTCGTTTGTTAGGCCATATCTTCAGCATACTTTTGTAAGACCCAGGAGCGCACGGTGAACAGTTCTTCAGACGTCCTAACTTCATTTCACGTATCGCTCCATGCAGTTTTGTGCTGGTGAAAACATTCAAGCAGTGTATGTCATTTCCACAGTAGGGCGTGTCTGTTCGCAGGACAATCTACATATCATGTAGACGACATATTTGATAACACATTAATACAGGACATAGAAAATACTATTTTGTGGGTTCAACAACAATGTCTTACGAAAAGACTACATACTTGTTTATGATACTACCAATCTAGATTGTATCTTTGTATGCATTAAAAAATTAATCTAACCTTCAATAATACAGTAATGTTTCTGGTATGGTTACAACGTATTTCCCAGTAGCTACACAGTCACTCACAGTAACCACTCAAGTCTGCATACTGTATCATTGATTCTGTTTCCGCTATCGAAATGATACAAGCGAATTCTATGATTATATTTCATTCCCAGCTCATTTGGCCGACCTTTATTTGCAAACATAAACGAGAACCCACTACTTCCTTTGTGAAATCCCTTGTGCAATTGTTATGGAGTTTTGGTTTTGATATTGTTGGATAATAATACGTCCGTAACTTCCTGTGTACAACTTCACACAGACTGTATCAAGGTCATTATTTTTGTGCTATAGCATGTGAAACTTCATTGCCGCCAAATTTCCCACGCTCTTCATTCGTAAAGGACACCAATATTCTTTGTCCATATATATATATATATCTTTTGTTTGTTTTGATGTCTACTTTCAACACCGAAATGCGTCGAAGGATTTACGGGACACCCTGCTATATTTATACACATTTACTGAGCCCAGAAGTTTTAGTGAATTATTATTACTTCCAGTTTCGCTGCAGAGTTAAGCTTTGATATGAAATGTATTCTTTGGACTCGTAGTCGATTGTAGAAAATCATTTATCTCCATCTATTATTTTTTATATTCTATACTGATCACCGTTAAAGCCTAAATGGTTAACTTTTGGTCAATTGCGACTTTTTTTTTTATTTTGAAAAGATTAGAGTGGAATTCGAATATATTCTTGAAACGCTTAATTACTTACAGAGAAGTGGTTCTCGCCATCTATTAGCTTTTTACTTTATGGCAATCAATATTAAACCCGAAAGTGGTTTGTTTCATGTCGCTTCTGTTTTGAACAGATAGTTAACAGACGAGACAGTGCATACAGTCAAAACGCTGAATCGAATGCAAGAAACGCATCTCGCTACTTTTACCAATTCTGTTCTTCATAGGTTAAGATTGTAACCGATATCTACCATTTCTGGTTTTAATGTAGGATCAACGATGGAGTATAAGTGTATCCTTCATACATTCAATCCATTTGGGAGAACTGCTTAAGCGATCTGTTAGCTTTTTTACTCTATTGTAATCAGCGCAATAACCAGGATTCTTGATTTATATAGCACATTTGGTTGAAATATTGGTTCCAGAACCGAACTCTATTCCTAACTTCTCACCTTCCACATTTTGGTCAAATTTTGGGATGATTCATCAGGTAATCGTTTATTCTTTATATTCTCCCGGATACACGGGCTCACGGAGAGGGGAAATATATAAATTTGTTTTGGTAAACCAAACTTCTTAATGCATTTAAAGAAACGCGTTGGAATGATTGATAAACTTGTCTAGAAAGCTGAAGGTCTTCTCTTAAAATATGTCTTGCATTAGGCTAAAACGTTACGTATATCTGCTTGTGGACTATACTTATTCTAAGCATTTTCAACTTAAATATTATGTTTGGTAAATTGTTTTATATATATTTACTACCAATAAATTTATTTACTCCTTTCTAGCTCTGAAAATACTACTGAAACTACTCCCCATGATTTGTATGAAAGGATAGCAAGATTGGAATTGGAGATGCTTGAGTTGATTAGGGATGTGAATCTGCTGAGGCTGAGAGTTTCCAGAGGATTGAATGATGCTGTGAATATTGCAGATAAATACCGAAAAGACATTGAAGAGAAGAAAGCGCACAAGTAATTGATATAAAAATCAAATTATGCGTAAATGTTTCAAAACCATGGCTGTGACCACATCTTCCTTCTGTGAAATTGTACTTTGAATTTGTAACTTGTGTTGCAAAATATAACAGAGATTTGATTAAGATCAATGTTTTATTTTTACAATTTCCGATAATAAGAAATGAAGCGTACAAGAAGAACTTAACAAAACGTACTCAAATTTTACTCACTTCTCATCACATCTCTCACACCTTACCTCATAAACTTAGACCTTTCTGGTCAAATTATTCTACTCATTTTTAAACTTTTACAGATATACATTCCATACACCCCACATTTTTACTTAGTACTGATTACGCCAACTCCTTCACTTCCAGATAGAATTGACAGCGCTTTAAGCTTAGAAGTGTCGGTATTCCCCAACTGTCGGTCATCCCCTGAATGACTATATTCGATCTTTAATTTTCCTTGTTAAGTTCCAAATAAGTACTTAATGGTTTTCACTGATAGGAACTCGGTGACTCAGTACATAAATGTAACGTACATGCACCCGTATTATTCTACATGAACAGGTAATGTTGACATGTTTATAAATTATATCTTTATTTACACCAAATATCTGTAAAATTTCAAGTCCTTTTTTTTTCATATTTAAGAGAAAATATCCTAAAGTATGTGTTTGGAATACTATTTCTGAGGGACTCGGATATGTAAATTTAGAAAATAATGCTACAAGTTCATACTCGGTTTCAGAAGTTAGTGGCAATCTGTGATTTTGAGTTTGTTCTCTGTTCCTCGACCTTAAAGAAAGAAATTCGGAGGAATCTTTTTTTTATCTTTTCCTTCATTTGGGACTTATATTTTTCATTTCTGCTAAATTTCAAGTTTGCATGTTTGCAGGGAGATCGCTTTAGGTTTTCTATCGTTTCTTGAAGTAGCGTAACAATATGTACTTTTTTTTTTTTTTTTTTTTTGCTTTTACTTTCATCCTAAAGTTTCTTCACGGAAAGGGAAATTTCGAGTTTTCGGATTATCTCCTTTGCTTGTAGCACAAAACCTAAATTCGTGTCAAGTTTAATATTTACTTGTCTACATCAAAAACTGCATATTCAATCGTTGTCTCAAAAGATGAGATAATTGCTATGTTTTGCTATTACTCACTGCGTTTCCTCAAAGAAGGTGGAAATTTTGAAATGCAAGTCCTACACTTGAACCAAATTTCAAATTTTCATGCTTGTAGGAAGTATCCTATAGGAAATGAATCGTTGTCGTACTTGAAGTAATAATATCCAATTTTCTTATTTTTCCATCAATTTCTTGTTAAATAGGAAAATTTGCAGTTGCCGGATATTTACCTTTATTTGCGTCACAACAAGTTCTACATTAGTGCAAAATTTAATTTTCCTTGTCTGCTAAAATTACCGTATGGGGTTCGAGTTGTCATAAGTGGCATAACAATAAGTAATATTGAGCATCCTCTCTACATTTCCTTAATGGCTAAAGGTTTAAAATCAAGTAACTTAACTGTAATGTTTATTTCACTTGCCATATAATTTTCCTCCTTGAATGTAGAAATTTCCATTTTCCGACGCCTTTCTTCTCATATGTTACTTTAATTTATTTATTTATTTATTTATTTTTTGCAAAATTTTAAGTTTTCATGTCTACAGAAAATACTCTATAGTTTTTCAATCAAGTGACGTAACTATGTATAAAATTTGGAACTTGCTCCTTAATTATCCTCCTTGGAGGGAGAAATTTCCGTTTTTCCACATATTTTCCACTTAAAAAGTTCGTTACTGAATTCTCTATGTCTGTGTTCTGACTGTCCTTCTGTCTGTTATTTGCAATTTGATCAATTTTGAACACTGAATTCGATAGAGCATCAAAAACTATCACAGAAAGTGATTAAATTTTTCGCGTCACTTTTACCGTTCACGAGATATTGGTCATAAAATTCCCGACTTCCAGAGAGTGAAGGAGCCATACCTCAGGAACGGTAAGTCATAGAGATACCATATTGGTGTTCATCAATATCTAAAGGATGGTAAATGTTTTGGTACCGGTATCAAATAGTAACCGGTGGTCACTATTTAATTGGCCACCAGGTAATATTGGTACCAAAATGTTTAATATTCTTTTAGGCATTGACTAATATGAAAATCATCCCCCTATGAGTTACCGTTCCCGTAAGATTGGCCAAAAAATGGCCATTTTCTAGAAGTTTAGGAGACATAACTCGGCAACCATAAGTTGTAGAGAGATGATATTAATGTTGACCAATACCTAAGGGAATGGTAAATATTTTTGGACCAAATAGTAACCGGTGGACACTGTCCAACTGGCCACTGGTCAATTGTATAGTGGTCATTTATTAATATTGGTACGAAAATGTTTATCATTCTATTAGGGATTGATTACCACTAATATAATCTCTCTATGACTTACCGTTCCCGTGCTATTGGCCAAAAAATGGCTAATTTCAAGATATTTAAGGAGCCATAGCTCGGGAACCATAAGCTGTAGAGATATTATATTCATGTTGATCAATACCTAAGACGATGGTAAATATTTTGGTACCAAATAGTGACCGGTAGCCACTGTCCAAATGTAGACTAGTTTAGCCATTGGTCAATTGTATAGTGGGCACCAATTATTATCGGTACCAAAATGTTTACCATACCCGTTCCCGTGATATTGGCCAAAATTGGCCAATTTCTAGATGTGCAGGAGACATAGCTCGGCAACCATAAGTTGTAGAGAGATGATATTGATGTTCACCAATACCTAAGAGAATGGTAAATATGTTTGGACCAAATAGTAACCGGTGTTGTATTGTATAGTATTGTATAGTGTTCATCTCTTAATACCGGTACGAAAATTTTATCATTCTATTAGGGATTGATTACCACTAACATAATCTCTCTATGACTTACCGTTCCCATGCTATTGGCCAAAAAATTGCTAATTTGTAGGTATTTAAAGAGCCATAGCTCGGGAACCATAAGCTGTAGAGATATTATATTCATATTGATCAATACCTAAGACGATGGTAAATATTTTGGTACCAAATAGTAACCGGTAACCCCTGTTGAACTGGCCACTGGTTTGGCCATTGGTCAATTGTATAGTGGCCACCAATTATTATCGGTCTCAAAATGTTTACCATATTATTAGGTATGATTAACACTAATATCATCTCTCTATGACTTACCATTCCCGTGATATTGGCCCAAAATGGCCAATTTCTAGATATTTAAGGAGCCATAGCTCGGGAACGATAAGTTGTAGAGAGATTATATTGATGTTGATCAATACCTATGAGGATTGTAAATATATTGGTATGAAATAGTAACCGGTGGCCACTGTCCAAACGTAGACTAGTTTGGCCACTCGCGAGTTGTATAGTAGCCATCAATTGATATCGGTACGAGAATGTTTAACATTCTATTAGAGGTTGTTTAACACCGATATCATCTCTCTCTATAACTTACCTTTCCGTGATATTGACCAAAAGATAGTTCCGATTTAGGGAGATTTAAGGAACCAAATCTTGGGAACCGTAAATCACACAAAGATCATATTGATGTCAATCAATACCTAAGAGGCTGATAAACATTTTGCAAACATATTTTGCACATCCCTATATATTTTGCAAAAACGTTCGAATTTCTAGATATTTAAGCAGCCATATCTCGAGAACTGTAATGCACAGAGAGATGATAATTTGCTATTTTTTGTGAGAAAGAGAAGAAGGTGCGGATAAAATGATTTAGGTTTACATCCAGGAGCAATGACAGTTATCCTTCCCGATCCATCTCTTCATTATTTTTATGTTCGTTCTGGCAGTGCTCTTGGAGCATTCTCAATTGGTTAGTTATGTCTACCACCATTCTTACACTAGTGTCAAACTTCAAACACACAAGCGCACCGTAAATATGCTTCAGTTTCTCAATCAAGTAATATAACTGTATGCAATTTTGTCGTTGCCACTATTTTCCTTCTAGGATAGGAAAAATTAAAGTTTTTGGAATTTTCCTTTTATTTATATTACACATCCTAGATTTACGCCAAATTTCAAATTTACATGGCTACAGGAAGTTCCCTATAGGTTTTGAAACTAATTATGCAATTTTGCTCGTACCTCCTAACTTTCGTCCTTGGAGGAACACATTTTCAGTTTTCGAATTTTTCCTTCTATTCGTATCATTAAGCCTAAATTTGTGCCATATTTCAAGTTACCATTTCAACGGGAACTATCCTTTAGATCCTGAACCAAGTTATATAATTGTTGCCTTGCCCTCTAATTCTCCTCCTTAGTGGGGGGGGGGGGGAAATTTGCAATTTTCGGATTTTCTTTTCAATTTGCTTGTTTCCCATATTACATATTTGTGTCAAATTTAGAAGTTCTATGTCTGCAATAACTACTCCAACACATTTATTCCTTTTTTTTGTTCACATATTTCGTAATTTTTAAAATATTTTCCATATTTGCGGACTCTTAGTGCAATGAAGTGATTAATCCCACTCCCGCCAGCAGGGGGTGGGAGAGGTGGTCGAGTATGGTATCATTGGATGTCCCCCGTCGAGACGAAAAACTTTTGTTATAACTTTTTGAAAATCAGACTTGTAGTTTTCCAGTTATTTTCAAAAACACTTTTAAATGCCTCATCCGCTATATATACAGAGTGTTAATGAACTATACCGACAAACTGTAAGAGGTGATTCCTCTCATCAAAATAAGAAAAAGAGTTCATATGGGCCTATGGTGAAAAGTGCAGTTTCAGAGCTAACAAGTAAGGTTGTCCAAATCACGAACAAGCTCATTTTCAATAGGCGCTATTTCGATTTCCAGAAACTATAGATGGTGGTTCTTTTCGGCGTTAAGGAAACAACACATACACAATCCAAATGTGCATATTTCATCAATTGTTAATAGGTGTAGAGGGTATTCCTTACAAGGTGTAATTCTCAGATATGCTCTCAATAGACTTTTCAGATATACCCTGATTTCAAGGAGGGTCCAAAGTAGGCAGGAGGTAAGCCTTGGCAGCAATGCTTCGGAGGGAATTCGGAAGTGTTAGGAACCGGCAGCTCCATGTTTTTTTTTGTGTGTGTGTGTGTGTACGGAATAATGTGTGATTCGATGTGTTTTTGTCACGGTATATTTAACGTTTTCTTCAGTTATATACGAGAAAGAAACTTTGCAGCATGCGTTTTCCCGAGTACGAAAAACCATGCTGTTGGTGATCCTTAACTCTTTCCCCATCGCTAAAAGGAATTATGTGTTTATTGCTATCAAGGTTTATCGTTTGTCTGCACAGGACCAATCATAAAGTCAGATCATATCTGAAAATTCGGTTGATGGCATGTCTGGGAATTTCATCCTGCAAGGAATACTTTGTACGCCCGGTGAAAATTAATGAAATATGCATTTTTTGATTGCGTATGGGTCATTCCATGTAAAATCACCTAGACCACTGTGCTTCAATGTCTCAGATTCTCTTCATTTTTTCATACATAAATACCAATGAAATTATGCAAAATTCTTTTTTTTTTTTTTAGATTTTTTGGATGAGAAATGGGCAGAAGAGAAAATTTTGAAAAATGTGAATTTTGCTTCAATTTCACTTTTTGGCATTCAGCATCATGCAACAAAATTATCATAACTTATTTGTTTTTGAAGTTATTTTTCTCATCCAGGTGTCAAATGAAAGTTTATTTTTGCTCGTTTAGTAGATCCTAAGTAACCTTGCAAAAGGTTACACTGTCAAACATTAATGGGCATACAATAAAATTTTAGGGTTTTCAGAAATTGTGCCATTGCTCAAAAGTTACAACTATGAAACTTTTGAAACTTTTTTTGTACATTCATCCTAACACGCATATGGTAGGTTTAAAAAATAAATAGGGTGTTTTTTTTGTATTTTTGTAGTTATTATTGTTATGTACGGAAATATAGAGTTTTAAGTTTTGTTACAAATTGTGTTATTGCTAATAAGTTACAACTATCAAACTTATGAAACTTTTAAAATAGAATCACCTTAGTACATACATGATATGGCTAAAAAAGGGCTCTTTTGGATTTTTGTGTGTGTGTGTGTGTTTTGCATGTATGGAAGTATACAGTTTTAAGTTTTGTTACAAATTGTGTCATTGCTCGTAAGTTACAACTATGAAACTTTTGAAATTTTTTAAATAGAATTATCTTAGTACATAAATGATATGGTTAAAAAATAAAAAGGGCGCTTTTGGTATTTTTGTATTTTTTTTTATTTTATGTGTACGGAAATTCACAGTTTTAGGTTTTGTTACAAATTGTCATTGCTCATAGGTTACAAATATGACACTCATGAAGCTTCTTTTTATAGAATCATTATATCACATATATGATATGGTTAAAAAATAAAATGTTTGCTTTTGGTACTTTTTGTAATTATTATTTTTGTACGTCAGAGTGCAATTCATGTAACGCTCTGGGCTTTCTATATTCTAATGGCCAGAAAATGAAGACTTTTGTTGGATAGCTTTTGAAAATATCATCTGAGAAGGTCCTGTTCCATCTCTTACAAGCCAATCAGCCCGACTTACGCAACTGAAAGCAAAATTAAAAGAAGACATCATATCATCAATGAAAAGAATGAGCTGTGAAATATAGAACACAACATTTTGTATGCAAATCTATGTAATTCTAAGAGGTATTACTGGTATCTATGTTTATTGTTTTCATCTATGTACATTAGTCTATTATTTCTTATTTCTGTTGATAGGGTTTGTAATAATCACTCGTACCCTTACGTTGCTAAGCCTATATTTTCCATTCACAAAACCACAAGATTATTACAAAAAAGGTATATTTTCTTTGTTATTTTAATCATACCTAGTAAATGCAAACTAATCCTATAAAAAGTTACCAAAGTTTGATAATTGTAAGCGGTGGTACAATTCGAAAAAAAGTTGAAAGTCATAGTTAAGGTACAAAAATATATATTATGGTAATACCAAACTACACATTACACCAGTTCTATTTTTAAGCATATCTAATATTTACTAAGATCATTACTTGATAAAGTTTTAAAGTGTGACAGTTATTACTTCAGAGTAGGGATGGCCAAAATTTTCCGAAATCGGAAATTTAACTTTCCGGATTTTTTTCCGAATTCCAGATTATTCCGGAAACGGAATTTTTCCGATTTCCGATTGTACGTTCCGGAATCCGGAAAGTAAAAATTCCGGAATTGGCCATCACAGCTTCAAAGGAAAGGCATAATATGTTAACTACATTAAGTCTGTATATTTTTGTACATTTAAAACACAGATAATAATAGTAATAATAATTGGAAAAATACCTAAAGCACCCTTTTTATTTTTTAGCCATATCATGTATGTGATAAAATGATTCTATAAAAAGAAGCTTCAAGAGTGTCATATTTGTAATTTATGAGCAATGACACAATTTGTAACAAAACTTAGAACTGTGAATTTCCGTACACGTAAAGTAAAAAAGAATACAAACATACCAAAAGCGCCCATTTTATTTCTTAACCATATCATTTATCTGCTAACAAGCAACGTACGGAACGAGGCAGGATCAGATCCGACTCAAACTTCTCCCAGAGGACACATAATAGCAAAGAAGAAAATGTTCCAAATTGGAACTGCTCCCATCCAAAAACACAGGAGATATGCTCCGCAACATAACGCACCAAGCGACAATATGATATAAGGTAAACGTCGCAAGATGCCCGTTTATGTCGAAAACGGAAAGGGTGGGCAGCACCAGGATGATATCACGATATTTGATATAACACTGACTTGGCAGCCATCTTTAGAGCAGCGATCTTGGATATAGCGTAAGGTATTGAAGTGAGAAGCGGGGTGTGTGATATATCAATATAAGGTAAAATGCAAAAGGAAAACCAATGATGTAACCGCGAAAAACATATGTGTAATGGTATGGATTGTACGAAGTGTATAAGACTCAGACAAAACAAACGTGTATTCGAAGTACAGAATAATAGAGCAAGACCCCACGGCAATGTTACGCGACAAGTAACTGCAACAGTGTCTGTGTATGGAAGTGCATCCTCCTTGACAGATTATGCCTTTCGAGGATATTGGGATTCCGTTTAGGACAGTGAAAACCACAGTTGTATCCCGCGATACGGAAGCTCGTTTGGAGACTACATAATCTACAGAGGACTATCTCTTATGGAACAGCAATTCGACAGCTCGCTCCGGAGTGTAGGAGATATCATCTTGTATTGGTGATTAAAAGCACGATCTACCTGGGATTGAAACCCACTCCTGGACAACGTTTTGTACGTTTCTTGTTCAATTTTCTTGTTATTTTGTGTGAACAAGAGACATTTCGGCCCACGTTTGTTTAAACAACACTATCTGAAACAAAGTGTGTACAAATGAGGAAGACCAGTCATGTTCTAGCTTACATTTCTTTGCGAATGTTTCTTCTCCTTTGCGCGGTTTGCTACACTATTTCGCGACGGTCCCAAACAGTCACAATGCAGGGAAAGGCAGGTTCTGCATTGACTCGATGAGTTCCATGAATTGTTGCAGTCTCCCACAAGAAGGCTAGTTTACCACACAAGGAAACAACTCGAATTGTGTCTACTGGTTTCGAGAGTCTCATCCACATTCACTTCTGTTACATCGTGGTTGTTCAAAATCCCCAGCATGTGTTCAGTTGCTTGTCGCTCGTTCATTGTCAGTTCTGTCGATTGGACGTACACTTGTTTCGGAAGTGCACTTTGCATTAGTAACACCACGTTGAGAGTGTTCGCCATTGCAGCTCTACATTGATATTTGTAAATGATCGATACTGCTGACACATCCACTACACAAAATATTGCGCGTTTTGGCTTGTTCTACTACACAAATACGGTTTGGGTACAAAACCTCGCGGCCAGAACCTCGCGGCGACAACCTCGTGGACCAAAACCTCGCCTGGCCAAAACCTCGCCTCCCAAAACCTTGCGGCCCAAAATCTCGCCGGGCCGAAACCTCGCCTGGCCAAAACCTCGCCGCCCAAAACCTCGCCGCCCAAAACCTCGCGGGACAAAATCTCGCCAGGCCAAAACCTCGCCTGGCCAAAACCTCGCGGGCCAAAACCTCGCCTTGCCAAAACCTCGCGCCACAAAATATCGCCATACCCAAAATCTCGCCTGACTAAACAGTAAATGTTCCAACAGATGATAAGGATGACGGTATAAAAGACGCTGTTTCAGAAAAAGTATCACGGGTATTTGACCAAGTCTCGCGATACCATATGAAAATTCTATTTCTGTATTAGAGGATTTCAATGTGAAGATAGGGCGACTGGATGTTTTTAAACTGGTTATAGGGAAAGAAAGTCTGCA
Source organism: Thermobia domestica (assembly GCF_964235325.1). Taxonomy (NCBI): domain Eukaryota; kingdom Metazoa; phylum Arthropoda; class Insecta; order Zygentoma; family Lepismatidae; genus Thermobia; species Thermobia domestica. Next base: position 98,874,549 of record NC_137470.1, read on the forward strand.
TAAGGAAAGCAATGACAACTAACGGGGTTAGTTTCGTGAACTTTGGAACATACAAAAACTTAAAATTTTAGCAAAAATCTAATAATATTTATGAAAGTATGAAATAATATATGAGTTTTTACGATGTCCCTTGATTATGTCCTGTAGGTTAAAGGAGACGTAGATGACCAGGATGAAGGAAATGATAGAATAAAGAAAGTGGGAGGAAACAGGAATAACCCGAGAAAGCCCATGCACACGATGTTTTTTGTATCTTCTTCTTCTTCTTCTTCTTCTTCTTCTTATTATTATTATTATTATTATTATTATTATTATTATTATTATTATTATTATTATTATTATTATTATTATCTGTAATGTGGAATTGCATATTAAGAAACTCATTGGGTAAATTTTAAAGAAAAGTTTCATTCGCGGCGAGGTTTTGTCCACGCGAGGTTTTGGGTGGCGATGTTTTGGCCCGGCGAGATTTTGTCCCGCGAGGTTTTGGGCGGCGAGGTTTTGGCCACGCGAGGTTTTGGCCCGGCGAGATTTTGTCCCGCGATGTTTCGGCCGCGAGATTTTGTCCGTATCCCCACAAATACACTATCACTTCTCAATGGCCGGCCCATGCCGTCACGTTGTGCCAGTGAAACCAGTAGACACAATTCGAGTCGTCTCCTTGTGTGGTAAACTAGCCTTCTTGTGGCAGTCTGCAACAATTCATGGAATTCGTTGAATCAATGCAGAACGCTGCCTTTCCCTGGTATTGTGACTGGGACCGTCGCGAAATAGTGTAGCAAACCGCGCAAACGAGAAGAAACATTCGTAAACACTGGCCGCTAAGTCAGTATTATAGCATATCAAATATTTTGATGTCACCCTGCTGCTGCCCATCCTTTCCGTTTTCGACATAAACGGGTATCTTGCGACTTTTACATTATATCAAATTGTAGCGTGATTCGTTATATTGCTGAACATATTTCCGGTGTTTCTGGATGGGGGCAGCTCCAATTGGGCATATTTTCTTCTTTTCTATCATGTGTCCTCTGGGAGAAGTTTGAGTCGGATCTGATCCTGCCTTTTATGTACGTTGCTTGTAAGATAATTCTATTAAAACGTTTCAAAAGTTTCATAGTTGTAACTTTTGAGTAACGGTACAATTTGTTAAAAAAAATTGCTTGGTATGTATATTAATGTTTGACTGTTTATCTTTTTGCAAGATTGCTTAAAATCTTCTGAAAGAGCAAAATTTACGCTTTCATTTGACAACCGGATGAGGTCAATAACTTCAAAAAGAAGGAAGTTATGGTAATTTAAGTTCCCTGATGCTGAGTGCCAAAAAGTGAAATTGAAGCAAAATTCACATTTTTCAAAAATTTCTTCCCTGCCCATTTCTCATCCAAAAAATAGAAAAAAAAATAGATTAGTTTCATTGGTATTAATGTATTAAAACGTTTTGAAGAGAATCTGAGACATTGAAGCACGGTCATGTTTTAAAATTAGGTTGAACACAGAAACAGTACCTCATTTTAAAGTGCCATATAATTAACATTTACATGAATATTAACATGGAATTTTATACACAGCTTAGTAAACTCAAAGTATTTTCCCACCTATCTTTTCAGAATCCTAGTTCTGACCAGGGTAGCTAGAGGGCAGTAATATCGGAAATGGCGTTCACTCCACAGCAACGAAGCTGGTGCGTTTTACAATTTGCAAAAACAAGCAGTTTTGTGAGAGTGCAGTGCGATTTCAAATGACAGTTTAATGCTGATCCACCCACACACAAATCCATTGTTAAGTGGCATAGAGCGTTTATTCAGACGGGGTTCATTTGTGATCAAAGAAAAGGATATTCAGATCCATGTCCAGTTTCCGAGGAAACTGTGGAGCGCATAAGAGCAGCCTTCGTACACAGCCCACAGAAGTCTACACGTAAAGCTAGCAGAGTTGCAGATGCCAAAAACAACAGTAAGCAAGATCTTACGTAAGCGTTTGCGGTGTTAACCGTACCGACTGCAGTTGGTTCAGAAGTTATACCCACAAGACAAGGTAAAGCACCGTGAGTTCTGTGAGACTATGCAAAATTTCATGGAGGACGACGAAAACCTTCTGACAAAGATCATTTTCAGCGATGAGGCGACATTTCACTTAAGTGGAAATGTGAATAGACACAATGTAATGATATAGGGAACCCAGAATCATCATGCAACTGTAAATGTGGAACGGGACTCAACGAAAATCAATGCTTTTTGTGCAGTATCAGAACGCCGGGTGCACGGTCCGTTCTTCTTTCAGTAACAAACAATTACAGGTTAAAGTTACTAAGCATTGCTACGTAACTGGTTGATTCCTCAACTTAGTAATGCAGAGATAGACGACTTCGTTCTACAACATAATGGAGCGCCGCCACACTGGCATTGTGCTGTATGCAGGTTTCTAAACGGGAACCTCCCAAACCGATGGATAGGGCGCTCTGGAGTCAATGATCAAGTTCTTTGCAAGTGGCCTCTAAGATCACCTGACCTCACTGTTTGTGACTTCTTTCTCTGGGGATTTGTGAAGAACAAAGTGTATGCACCTCCACTACTTGCAACTCTGAACGATCTCCAAAATCGCATCAGTGATGCTGTCAACTCCATCATACGGGATATGCTTCACAACGTGTGGTTGGAGCTAGATTACCGCCTCGATATTTCCCGCGTTACAGGTGGCGCGCACATCGAGTGTTTGTGATTTCAATGATTGCTACAAAAACATTTTGAGTTTATATATCACTGTTCAAACTTTCAGCAAAATATTCATTCGCATATTAAATTTACACTAATTTGAAACCCGGAACTGTTTCTGTGCTCACCCTGTATATATATATATATATATATATATATATATATATATATATATATAATAGGTAAATAGATAGATAGATAGATAAAGATAGAGAGAGAGAGAGAGGGAGAGAGGTTGTGTCACCAGAAATATTTCGGAAATGACAAAATAAAATATGGAAAATCTAGTTACTCAAGAATATATACATGTCAGGGGCATATACAATTATGTGAACAAAAGCCCATCATAGGGCCCGAAGGGCTAACTTTAAAATTCTAAATCGAAACCTTCTATTTGTATTGCATATTCGGACTCTGCGATCGAAAATACGCCACTTTTACTTGATGTACTTTTTTTTATCCACCTAAATGGTACTGCATTTACAAAATAAATAAATAAATAAATAAATAAATAAATAAAATAAAACAAATAAATAAAAGTTCGTTAACTGGGATGGATAATAAACTAAATATGTTGAGAAATAGTTTCAATTAAAAGCACGGTATACGTATCCAATATTTTAAAAAGGCTTAGCATACACAAAATTGCTTTTATTTACACTTTAATACGAGCGTGGTAGACCATTATGATGTGAAAAAGGAACTTTTTGTGCTTTGTTACATGGCATTTCCTTCCTAGATGTGTAAAGGTCAAGCAGACCAATATGTTCATTAAATATCACGTGACATGGACAGATTATATAAAATCATTATTTCACATCAGCATGTAAAAGTAAAACTGACGAAGGAAACAAATTTACAAAATGTGGTTAAAGTACTAAGGAACTTAATTGATACACAGGGCTATTGAAAATGATCTTCCCGATTTCAAAGGTTGATAACTTACAATGGCATATGGAATATGTCAAATGAGAGAAAACATTTTTTTATAAACACATGCGTGTCATGTTCCTTGCCAAATATGCTCAATATGAGGGCCGCTTGTAACTCAACAAACATCAACCTGATAGTCTGATTCTTGGCACACTCTTTTCATTATCCCAGAGTCAGCAGATCTACCTGCTTCCTAAATGCGTTCTCAAAGTTCAGTTAAATTGTTACGAAGGGGTGACTGATACACTTGAATTTAGCAGAACCCTAACCTTGAACACTAACCACAGACCGTTTGACATGGAATTTGAGAGTAAAAAAAGTTGTCGTGTCTTCGTTTCCTCCTATGTTGAATTACTCTTAACCTAGCTCCAGTATACATAACCACACATCAACTTTACCAGCCATGTCTTTCCGTTTTTCCTGAAGTATTATTATTATTATTATTATTATTATTATTATTATTATTATTATTATTATTATTATTAGTGTGATTAATGTGTTATCAAGAAGGATAATGAAAAATTACTTAAAGTTGTGTGTTTTTGGTCCCAGAAATCGAATCTGCAATAAAAGTAGATGATTTCTATTTGAAAGTTTGGGGAGATGTAGGTAAATACATTTTACATTACTTGAATAGATCTTCTCGAATTATTGGACTCTATTTACAGTATGCGGCAAAACAAGCAGTACTGAAATCACATCGTTGGCATTTATTTATTTATTTATCGTACAAAATAAAGAAACATATTAAATGTTGTCAACTAAATGTTACTCAATACATATTGTAAGTTTAAAAGGAATCGCGCCTGTACATAATGTGTTTAAAATGTTGACCAATACGTCGCACACATTTTTCATAGCGGTCCTGTAGGTCGATGAAGGTGTTAGTGAACACGGGTTGTTGGAAAGACGAAACAAAACCGAATCTTCTCTCTTAATCCCACTAGTGGTAAGGGGTTATCTGTTCGGAAAAATGTTTCCTTCAGCATACCCGATATGAGGCATCTAGAGCCGTGAGGTCAGGAGAGTGGGAAGGACATGGAAAACCAGGTCCACGGGCAATCAAGCAATGTCCAAACTCTTGTGAGCACAAGGGTAAATGACTCACTTGCAGTGTGGACAGTAGCTCCGTCTTGCTTCAACCACTGTTGTAACGCAAATTATTGGCGTGGGAAAAACCGCGCAAGTCATGTAAGAATGCGTCAATAATCAACTGTCGATTGATGTACAGATCAAGATACACAAGATCAAGATCAAGATGTTCTGCTGATGAAATCTTCATCTTCATATGCTATAGGTCCAGAACAATACAGTAGACGAATGCTCATCTTCAGTGAGATGCTGCTCCACATCGTATGAGTGGAAATAGTGCTCGACAATAAACACCTTCTCCTCTATTGCGAGCATCATTATCTTCACGGCAATTGCACACTACGCTAGTCTACGCACAACTGAATACACATATGGCGCTTATAGCTCATACCACAGTGCACTTGAGCGCCATGCATACGCGAATTTCAGTACTGTTTGTTTTGCCGCATACTGTAAATTACAAGTGTATTTCTCAACATATTTAGTTCATCAGCCTCAGGTAACATACCATAGTGTTCATTTTTTGTGATTGCAGCGGCATCTAGTAGAATAAAGAAAAAGTACGTCAAGCAAAGCCATGTAGTAAGATGAAAAAGTACTTTAAGTAAAATTTGACTATTTTTAGTCGCAAAATCAGAATCTGCAATGAAATAGTGGATTTCTATTTAAAACATTTAAGTTGGCCGCAGGGGCCCTATGATGGGATACCTGGGGCGTTTGTTGTTCACATAGGCCCCTGACATGAGTACATTCTTCCGTAACTAGAATTGTAGCATTTCTTGTCATTTCCGAAATATTGCAGGTCGCAAAGTTAGATGACATAATTTGTCTATCTATCTATCTATCTATCTATCTATCTATCTATCTATCTATCTATCTATCTTTAGCTGCTAGGGGTCTAAAAAGGACGAAACAATAGATACATTCTATATTTTCTAACTTTGATTTATTTGCTCCTCTCTATACTATATTGACTAAATCTTGATCTGAAGAAATGCGTGAAGCAATAAAACTATGAATATGCTATTGCCATCAACACGTTCTGTTCTAATTTAGTTTTCGGAATGTCATGATATATTTCCTAAAATATCACTATTTTTGCAAAAATGACTTTTGATGTCACCGTTTTACAAAGAAATAAGTATAAAAAGCTTTATCGACCCTATTATCTATTCACAAATAAATATTTTGTTGTTTTTTAAGAAACAAAATGTATTTTGTTCATTACATATCACCAAGGCATCTTTCTGTGAGGCGAAAAAGTCGAAGGACAAAAAAGTTTATATTTTCGAATAAATTTTGTTGAGATTGGTAAAGGACTGTGAGAAACATTGTTATAGAAAGTTTCGTTAATTGATTTTAATAAATAACATATTTATACATATCTATAATTTTGAGGGGTTTAAACGGGACGAAATGTTTCCAATAATTTGGATTTTTTAAAAATAACAACAATATTTTACATCTTATTGCAATGAATCTGACATAATTCAATCTAAGTAGCATAAGAAACGTTTTCCCGAGACGTGTCAGTAATTAGATAGAAATAACGTTGATCGATATGACGATATTTTTTATGGTCAAGGGGTTTTTTCGGGACGATTTTTGGTTATTTCCAGGTATCCAACTCTCAACAGAATGTGTAAGAAAATGTCGGCAACTGTGAGCGTACTCTTTAAAACGTCTCCTCTCAAGCATTTCTCATTTCATAAACTATTCTGTTTAAACAGTTCACAGAAATTAGGATGGAAAATTGACAAAAACAGTGTCTACCAACATTTCAGATAGAACATCATTGCTATAACAATTGCTTCGGAGAAAGTCACACCACCGTTCGCTCATAGCAAACAGCATTGAGAAGGGGGAAATATGTAGAGGAGGAGCCTAATACAGTCCCTAGCAATACCTTTGTAGGAATTTCATAGTTGACGACATTTCTCTTCATATTCATGGATAACATGTTTATTTAAATAAAAAAATATGAGGTAGACATTCTGTGTCCCGGGCATAAGTTCGGAATCCGCCATTTTGGAAAATGGCCGATTGACACCCGCCAAAGTCCGCAGACATGCACTTTAGCGCTCCTTATACCCCGTCTAATTATCCGATTGTCATAAGTAATACATCGTTGGAAAGGGCATAGGACGCAGATTAAAACGATATATAACTTGTGTTCATACTGTCTAAATTTTAGAAGAAGAAGAAGAAGAAAACTTAAAATTTAGGGAAAAAATAGGTTTATTTCTATTCTTAGGCAGCTGGCAACACTTACACTTACCGTACGCCAACAAAAAAAAATCCAGCGTGTAACTTAGATATTTCTGTAAAACATACGCAACAATCATGCAGATCGGTGTTATACAAAGTAAGAGAAAAAATCAGAAATCAAATATTGCCAATCAAGCACGTTTATTATTAGGCTTATGGAGCCCCCTCCTTTTCCCGTACTGTTCTCCACTAGCACTACGCAACTGAAACTAACTTGTCCATATACAATTCAACTTCGACTATAGATGTTGTAGCGTCATATATGAGAAAAAAATTAACAAATAACGTATAATATAGTTCACTTATACATTCATAGTAGTCAAAATTTTCCAATGTGGCAAATTCTGAGGTTACGCCCATTACGCAGAACGTCTACTTCAGATATTTTAAATTGAACAAGCATATTCTCTTTGAATATGAAGAGGAATGTCCTCAAGTATGAAATTGCTACAGAGGTATTGTCGAAACTGGTTATTTTCTATCACAATTGAAGCTATTTTAATGAACTGTGTGATGTTAAACCAGGAAAGTTACATGTTTAAAGATATAATGCATGGCATTAGTATGTTAAATTATTAAAAATTAGATGTAAACTTATTTTTCAGTTTCTTATTTAAAAGTTGTTAATTGCACCTTTTCGTCTTGCAGATAAATTTGAGTAGCCAAGATTATGGATATTAAATCTGGGAAAGGTGTGCCCCTTAACAGGTCTATTGAACAGAAAGAGACTGTTGATCTGTCAAAATGTGTTATTTGTCAAAAAGACATACCAGGAAAAGTTCCAACTACATCTGAATGTGGGCGCAAACGAATTTTGGGGGCAAGTGCCATATGATGTGATGCTGTTGGAAAACGATTGAAGACTCTTAAAGAAAATCAATCTTTTGTGTACCATTCAAATAATGAATGTTATAAAACATATACAATGAAGAAGACTCTTGACAAACTTAAGAGTATGTCTGAAGAAACTAATGAAGATGATGAAGAATTAGAGAATGGAAACTTCATGAATAGAGAACGTCCCGTGCGGCAATCAAAAGTAACTGCAAGTGAAGTGGATGCAGATAGTCGAACTTGTGTTATTTGTAACCATGTGAGACATTCTGGTTTGAGACAAAAGTTCAGAATTTGTGAAAGTGATAGAGCGACGCGATTCCTAAATGCTACTACGCACTTTCAAGACGAGGTATTTACACGTGTTTGTGATTTACAAGATCCCGCTGCTGTGTTTGGTGCCGACGTATATTATCACAAATTGTGTCTTGAGGAATATTTTGCTAAATATGAACGTCAGTGTCGTGAGAATGTGCCTAAGGTGGACAACATTAAAGTTTCAGCTTTCCAGAGAGTGAATGACATGATTTCACCTTTGCTTGAAAGTGGTTGGGGATTTACACTAAGCGAAATAAGAGATATGATAAACGATACTGCTAACGAAATTGTAATAAACAACAAAGAAGTTAAGATATTTTTATTGCGACAATATGGAGAAGCTATTAGATTTTCTAAACCTAAAGAAAGAAAAGAGTCTTTGATGGTGTTTTCATCTAAAATTAGTGCAGAAGAAATTGCAGACAAAGTAAGGGCATATGATGTTGTTAAAGAAGCAGCACAACTTCTTAAATCAGCTTTAAGGGATGTTGATTTCGGTTTGAGAGATAAATTTTGTGATGCTTCGCAACTTAACACAGCATGGAGAAGTACAAAGATACCAAGTGTTGTTCAAAGCTTTTTTGTTGAGTTATTTAGTATGAAACGATCAGAAATGTTTCCAAATAACGAAGATATTGAGGAGGAATGTGAAGAAGAAGGTGAACCACAGAATTTTTCTGAAAAGGCGACAGGGAAAGGACTGAAAGCAATGTCACTATTTCAAATTCTCTACTACAATGTTCATAGAGGCCAGAAGAAAACTCCTCTTCATTTAATGAATGCTCATGCGATATATGAAAAATGCAAAAGCAAGCTACTTATTACATCTTTCAACAAGCTAGGTTTATCTGTAAGCTACAATGATCTTATGAGAAATCGGCAAATATTAACTAAATATGCCATTAGCTCAAGCAACAGTAGTGTTCCACTACCTAGTAATCTAACAGGACATGGGTTTACAGTAGGCGCTTTCGATAATTTTGATCATGAGGAAGCTACTTTATCTGGATTACATGGAACACACGACATTGTCATGGTACTCTTTCAAGATGCCTCAACAACTCTTCCGACAAAGCCAAGTGTTTCATCCATGAATTTAGACAATGAAAGTAAGAGAATGCCAATGCACCTACCATGCCAAATCCTTAGAAATTATTACCATCGTGAAAGGGTATTACATCTCCCAGAATCAATGAAATTTCCAGAAGCCCTGCAAACATCATATAAAGAAAGTAACTTAGCTGCAAACAAAGAGAAAATTATCAGTTTGTGCCGAGCCTTACCTCATGTAGAGGACAAGTATGATTCTACTGTGCCTACATGGAATAGCTTCAATGCTGTTATATCTTCGGCCAACGTCCCAAAGAAAAAAGTAGGATTTCTTCCAATTATCCCATATCCTGCAACAAATGAGGCAGCTGTATACACAACTATGAAGAATTTCCAAGACATAGGAAACAGCTACGTCAAGAAGCACTTCCAATTGTTTGTGATGAAGGAATCTATCATATTGCTGCAACTATAAAACTTCTGAACCCGGAAGAACTTAAAGATATTATATTGATGTTAGGATCGTTCCACATGTCCAAAATTGTTATGAAATGCATTGGAAAGTATTTGTCAGGAACTGGAATTGAGCATGCTTTTACAGGGAATAGGATATTCGGTGTCAACATTATGTCATCTATTCTAAAATGTAACAACTACAATCGTTCATTAAAAGCTTTTCTAATGCTAGCAGATGCTATTGAACGTATGCAATGGAAATCATTCTTTCAGATGTTTGGGCAGCAGTTTCAAAAATTAAAAGATGAAGCAAAAATCCTCTTAGATGAAGTGCATAATAGGAACAAGCCTTATGCTCAAGAACAGTATCAAAAGCTGAGTGATTAAATTTCTGACCTTCGTCACAAATTAAATGCTTTTGTCTCAGATTGCATGGAAAGAAATGAAATGGCTCGTTATTGGAATGGATTTTTGCACATGGTAACACTTCTAAAAAAAATCTTATTCGAGCTGATAGGGAAGGACTATGGCTACTACATTTAGAGACAGTACAACAGTTATTACCAATATTTAGAACTTTTAATTGTATTAATTATGTCAGATGGTGTTCATTGTACTTGGAAACTATGAATTTGCTGAGCAGTGATCATCCAAACATCTATACCAAATTTATTGAAGGTCATTTTGTCGTTCGGCGTACAAATACTCAATTCAATGCTGTGGGAGCTGATATGGCTTTAGAACAAATTATAAACCGGAGTCAAAAGTCCAGTGGTGGGATAATTGGAGAAACCCGGCGAAAAGAATATGTTGCAGAATGGGAATTAGTTTACCACTAAGTTCTGTCTATATGCAATACTTTTAGGGAATTGACTAATACCACATTGGTCACTTACGAGCTTCACTTACATCATGAACTTACAGGAAGTCTTGCAGTTCAGCTAGAATCTCACGTTCAGTCCATTCTACAATTTATGCAGACTCATTGTGGCAATCCGTACGAACCACATGCTGGAATTGTGAAGTTGCATAACTTTCTGACTAAAGAAGTTGTTCATTCGGAAGATGCAGAATTAATTTTAAGTTTTCTAGAGAGAGGAGTCAAGGCTTACGAAGATTTTCGTCTTCATAGATTTGTAAATAAATCTAAACTGTTGTCTGATCCTATTGTAAGACTGAAGGAACCAAGATATAAACGAGACCAACAAGTTAAAGCTAAACAATCTTATGGCAAAAAAACTTTGAAGAAGAATACAAAATGCTATAGGATTCTTGAAATTGTTAAGGAAAGAGGCTATGATATTGATGAAATTTTGAAGTACGATATCACACTTTCCAATAATTTGTTTGATTCAGATGGCTTTACTTTAGGAACTACGAAACACACACTATTATCTGAGCTACTCAAGAATTTAGTACCTGATGATTGTATATTTCCTACTGCAACCAACAAACCTTTTTGTATTGTTGTTGATGTGGTGAATCAGCCAAAAACATTAAAACTTTCCAGAAAATGTGCAAAACGGTCTTGGATATGTCTGTAAAGAGTAGGAAACCATGTCGAGTAGACTTTGTGTTGGACAGCTACCTAGAAGGGTCAATAAAGCAAGGAACAAGAGAGAGAAGAAAGATGGCTGATCCAATTGAACTCTTAACAATTGATAGCTCCACGTGCAGATGGAAACATTTTGGGCGTCTTCTAGGAACAAAGAGTTGCTGCAAAAGTATTTTAAAGATACAATAATTTCAAAGGCACAAGAATTAGAATTTCGAACATATATCAGTGGCACAACAACAAATTCTTCCAGGACCCTAGCGATATCCATTTGTAATTCTGTAATAAAATCACATTCTGAATAGGAATTTGACATTGAGGAAGCAGATCTTAGAATTATGCCACACTGCATCCATGCTTTACAGGAAGGAATCTCGATAATCGTTGTAATGTCATCTGATACGGATGTTGCCATTCTACTTCTGCACTTTTATCAGATGATGATTTCTTATGGACTAGGGGAACTTTGGTTGATGAGGTCAGCAAACAACACAATTCCCATTCATACATTAGCTGAACGCTTGGGTCAACCTTTGTGTAAATCTTTACTTGCTCTTCATATATTAACAGGTTCAGATGTCACTAGTAAGATTGGCACTAAAACGTCAGCCTTGAAAGCACATCCAGAACTCTATTTACAAGATTTCGGGCTATCATTTCCACCAGATCAGAAGAGTTTTTCTCAAGCTGAAGAATTCCTTGTTAAAGTTATTAAACCAAAGTGTGAAGTAAAAACATTTAATGAGTTGAGGTGCTACATGTACAACAAAAGTTTGTTGCAATCACTGAATGAACTGCCTCCTACATCACATTCTTTGTATACTCATCTAAAATGTTGTTACTATGTTGTTCATGACGCCTCATCACAGACTAAATCCAGTGGAATATGGGTGGTACCTTGACGATGAGGTTTTAATGCCTGTACAGAACATAAATTTCATTCCTGACAGAATTTTCCAATCTTGCGGGTGTAAAAGCGGTTGTTCGAATATGAGATGTGCTTGTAAACGTGAAAGTGTTATATACTGTTCAGTTTGTGCGTGCTTCATGACTTGTGCTAATAAGGAAAATAAATGAAGATCAAGTGTCACAAACTTTTGATTACTGTGAATGTATAAGTGAACTATATCATACGTTATTTGTTAAATTTTTCTCATATATGACGCTACAACATCTATAGTCGAAGTTGAATTGTATATGGACAAGTTAGTTTCAGTTGCGTAGTGCTAGTGGAGAACAGTACGGGAAAAGGAGGGGGCTCCATAAGCCTAATAATAAACGTGCTTGATTGGCAATATTTGATTTCTGATTTTTTTCTCTTACTTTGTATAACACCGATCTGCATGATTGTTGCGTATGATTTACAGAAATATCTAAGTTACACGCTGGATTTTTTTTGTTGGCGTACGGTAAGTGTAAGTGTTGCCAGCTGCCTAAGAATAGAAATAAACCTATTTTTTCCCTAAATTTTAAGTTTTCTTCTTCTTCTTCTTCTAAAATTTAGACAGTATGAACACAACTTATATATCGTTTTAATCTGCGTCCTATGCCCTTTCCAACGATGTATCACTTATGACAATTGGATAATTAGAAGGCGTATAAGGAGCGCTAAAGTGCATGTCTGCGGACTTTGACGGGTGTCAATCAGCCATTTTCCAAAATGGCGGATTCCGAACTTATGCCCGGGACACAGAATGTCTACCTCATATTTTTTTATTCAAATAAACATGTTATCCATGAATATGAAGAGAAATGTCGTCAACTATGAAATTCCTACAAAGGTATTGCTAGGGACTGGACTAGCCCTCCCCACGTGCGTCACGCAGCAGCTCAATAGTTGATTGACACCTGAAGTTCCTTTATAGCTGTTTTCTTCCGCTGGTTATAAAGCAGTAAAGCGAACAAGAAAGACTGGTTACAGATTTCAATAACAATTGTATAGGCTGTGCTCTACACAAACATATTTAAAGCTGAGAAAATATGTAGAAGCTCTGGACTAAAAGACACACATCATTTGAAATATTATAATAAATAACTACAATACATGTATACAGAATAAGAAATACATGTTACTCAATGATAATTAAATAATCCAGTGTAACACCACTCTACAATATATCCCATATTTTCAGGAACACCATCAATAAGACCGTTATATTACTGTTTTATTTATGGTTTAGTGTCTCACTGGTAATTACACTGAAAGGAGAGGTTCCGACTTCATATGATCGCATGCAGTTTTTATATGGTTTCTTGCCTTTCACTCCTTACATTGTGTCGTTTATTATTATTATTATTATTATTATTATTATTATTATTATTATTATTATTATTATTATTATTATTATTATTGAGTTGAGTTGATTTTGAGTTTAACGTCCGTTTCAGCAGCTAAGCTGTATGAAAAGTGGACGTACTGATTAACGTGGAATCCGAAACACATGAGCTCCTACTGGGAATCGAACCCAGGTACCCCACGCCACAGACGCGTACGCTAATCTCTTAGCTATGGAGATACTACTACTACTACTACTACTACTACTACTAATAATAATAATAATAATAATAATAATAATAATAATAATAATAATAATAATAATAATAATAATATAGTTTAAATTAAAAGACAAATTCTGACCAAAGCATACATTAACTAATAAATAATACCATTACAGTTTCGGCAAATTGCTTTGGTTAGACTTTGTCTTTTAATTTATACAAGAAGTTCCAAAGCTAGAATGAGTGATATTCAAATAATATAGTTAATAACATCAAGAAATTTTGAAAACAATAATTTTGGGAGAAAATAGTTTTTGTGGTGGTAAATTGAAGAAATGAAATTAACACTAAAAGCATTTGCGAGATTAAATGTTTTTATAAACTAAACTACTTCCCTGATATTCGAGAAAAACCGCACTCAATGTTTTTAATTTCTTCATTTTATCTTCTCAAAAATAGTTTCTTCTTTTTAATGTATTTTATAAAAACTTTGCTTTGTTATAATTTCAGCATCATCTTTACCAAAGGATTTACCAATGAATAAATGAGAACTTTATTTATGACCTCTTTCTAGTACCGAAGCTATACGTTGCTTGAAAACAGTAATGGTTTTAGATTAGGTGTGAAAAGTAATATTGTTGAAATGGTGGGAAATCCACATTTAACATGCCCAGGAGGAATTCAATTGCTCCAAGGGGCTCCCTGTCACTCTCTGAAATAATCACTGCTTGAAAATGAAATCTCTGAGTTTAGTGCCACACAATTATGCTCCAAGGCTGAAGGAGATGGTAGCGAATGAAACAAACAAGTGATGGTAAAATCTTGGCGATATAAAAAGCAGGAGGTAATGGAAGGTCTTCGAGAAAACCCGTGCACATAGTTTTCATCCTTGGCGAGAACCAGGACCGAAGCAGGGGCCACATATCCTAAGAAGTAGATAGGTGCTCTATCACTGAGCCACCGAGGTTTCCGTATAAGTGAATCCATACCTCAAGATCGAATCAGATCTACGTTAATAAGTTCAAATTTTAAAGCTGATCAAGAATCGAACTCGGAGCCTCTTACATCACGCTCCACTAGAACAGAGCGGGGACTGTAGGGGGTGAAATACAGGGACCTGATCCCTATTAATTGTAACTTCCTGAAGTTAGCTCTCCACTCATCACAAATATATATTCCAAATATTATACTTTATTCCTTTTAAGTCATTTTTAGTACTCAAAGAGCATGTTCCCCAAAAATCTCGAAATCTAATTTTGTAAAACAAACACAGGGGCGGATCCAGGATAGCGATCGGGGGCGATCGCAACCCCAAGAATAGGATTTAAAAAAAATAAAACCCATTACAAAGTTGTAGCTCTTGATTTTTTTTAAACATTGTATTATAATTATAGAATAAAACCTAAAATAAGTAAGTCTTCAATTGCAGAAGTTAAATGAATCAATACATCTCAATAAATTACTTGCATTGGAATTCTTGCTCAGAAAATGCCCACTTTCGAAAATGTAGGTGGTAAACAGTAAGCTATAAACCCATTTGTCCACAAGTGTTTGCCAATATTCCTTAGGACTTTGACGGTACAGAAAGTCAATAAACGTAATGGTTCTGGCATTTTACATGCAAGTGCAATTGAAAATACAAAGAAGGAAGTAATATAACTAGCGTATGAATAGAAATTAAAGTTCATGATTCAAGAAGAATTCGTATTCTTATTATTATTCTTATTCTACTGCTACTACTGTTTATTATTATTATTATTATTATTATTATTATTATTATTATTATTATTATTATTATTATTATTATTATTATTATTATTATTATTTGTAATCCATCCGTATCAACGTTTAAACAAGTCAACATGCATGGCAGTGCATGGCAGCCAAGTTACGCGAAGAAAATGAAAACTGGCCTGCACTGCCGTAAGCATATTATACACAACTAGAGATTTGGGTAAAATCGCCGATTTCGAGGCTCTGTAAAACCGATTCTAGTAACGGGAAGAAACATGAAATTTAGAATTTAAGGAGATATCCGAGAGATGTGATCATATACCAAATCTCACATTCCTACCTTCAACCATATTCGAGCACTAGACCCCTAAAATATGCAGTTTTCAGGCTCACTGACTCACTGACTCACTCATCAAATTGATTAGGTACTTCCCAATGAGACAGAGACGTGAAACTTAGCACAAAGGTACCTTATAATGACCTGAGTATAGAAAAAGTCCGAAATCTGATGAATGTGCTATGGGAAATTTTACATGGGCAAAAAACTGTCCTTAGCTAAGCAAGAAATCGTTTCACTCACTCACTCATCAAATTGATAAGGTACTTCCCAATGAGATAGAAACGTGAAACTTTGCATAGAAGCACCCTATAATGACTCGAGTACAGAAAAAGTTGGAAATGTGAGGAATGTGTTATGGGATTTTTTTATGGGCTAGAGACTGTCCTTAGCCAAACATATATAGGTTCGTCCTCTCATTCATCAAATTGACTACGTGCTTCTCAATGAGATAGAGATGTGAAGCTCTTCTTAAAGGTACTTTATAATGACTAGAGTGTGAAAAAGATCCGTAATGTGAGGAGTGTGCTATGGGAAATTTTTCATGCATGAAAACTGTCCTTAGCA
Organism: Thermobia domestica; assembly: GCF_964235325.1. Classification (NCBI taxonomy): domain Eukaryota; kingdom Metazoa; phylum Arthropoda; class Insecta; order Zygentoma; family Lepismatidae; genus Thermobia; species Thermobia domestica. The sequence goes on from NC_137470.1 coordinate 98,890,903, forward strand.
AAGTAGAAATCGGTTCACTCACTCACTCATCACTTTCATTTGGTACTTCTCAATGAGATAAGATGTGAAACTCTGCATAAAGGTATCTTATAATGACCTGAGTATGGAAAAAGTCCGAAATGTGAGGAATGTGCTATGGGAAATTTCTTATAGGCGAAAAATTGTCCGTAGCCATTAGATACTTTCCAATGAGATGAAGATGTGAATGTCTACACAAAGGTAGCTTATACAGTAATAGCTTGAATATGAAAAATGTCCGAAATTTAAGGAATGTGCTATGGAATTTTCTATAGGAGAAAAACTGTCCTTACTCAAACAGAGATCGGTTCATTTACTCACTCATCATTGATTAGGTGCTTCCAAATGAGATAGAGATTTGAAACTCAGCATAATGGTACCTACCTTATATAATGACTTATCTAAGTAAAAGGTTCCAAATTTAAGTAATGTACTATGGAAATTTTTATGGGCCAAAAATTGTCCATTAGGTACTTCTTAATGAGAAAAAGATGCGAAACTCTATGAAGGTACCCTGTAACGGCTTGAGAATGAAATTTGAGGAATTTGCTATGGAAAAAATTTTCATTGAAAAAAAAACTGTCCTTAAATCAGAAATCGGAAACGATTCCGTTATTAAACACATCACGTGCATTGTGATAATGTTGTCAATCGTCCGAGTAGTCGAGTTGGTGCCCTCCTCGCTGTCTATCACGTGCGCCTTTGGAGTATAGGGTCCCGAGTTCGATTCCCGGTAGAAGAGCCTTTGGAATTTTAACTCTCCTCGATGTTTCTGTGTTCGTGTCCCTGTCGTTCTAGATTAATAGAAAAACGAGCTAAGGTCACCGAGAAAAATCCGTTATCCGGACATCGGTATATTGTACAAGTATACGGGATCCTTATGTTTACTATAGAAATCAATACTTAACATACGTTATCCATATGCTACATACGTACTGGCCTCTTTCCCGCGTAGATGTTACTCAGTGGCATTACAGGATGTCTGACATCTAACAGCCTTCCATACATTACGTACGTCAACTATAAGTTACAAACGGCCATCTGTATGTGAGATTCTGACTGTCTACATAGTTCTTTCCTTTGTGCGGAAAGTACGTTTATTCGGAACACTTATACGGAAAGTATGTTTAAAATATACTTTTTCAGTTATACGTTTAGTGTACGTTAAGTCCAAAAACTGCAGGATTTACATATGTAACCTACGTACGCCACATACCTACCTATGTAACCTATGTACCTACGTACATTTTTTCTGTGTGTGCGAGTAAAAAAGTGAAAGCTAGTAGTAAGTAGTTAAGCAAGTTAATGAGGCTATTCTGTGCATCAGTTAACTTTTAAAAACGTGGGCTAAGACATGTACATACTGCCGTAAATTTCGTGGTTGGAAACCCAGACAAGGGAGCCAATATTGTTTTTCATTTTTCGGTGAAGATTTTCCCTTTATTGCAGTCATTTGTATTAAATAGATATTGAAATTAATTGATAAGTAAGAGATTGTAGAAGTGAGGATATTTATAATTAATGAAGTTTCCGAAGAAATGAGAAATTTAATTGTTCGAGTTTATGTGAGACTAGCAACAAGATGTAACGGATTTCGTAAATATATTGGTACCACGAGTTGTATTATGGTTACCACAGTCATTATGTAAAAATGTTCTTGATGATTCGTGTCTCTATCTGTGAACAGTGTGCGAATCTCTTACGTATCAGCCTTTTCATCAACAGTGAATTTCGTGCCTTTGCTCTTCATATTTCCTGAATTTGCCCACCTGAGGGTCGCCCCCACGCGTCCGTCTTTGCTCGGCCTACTTCCTCACACCTCTTAAGCTCACAATTCTACCGAATTTCAAATTTCTTTTCCTATTTCAACTATCTAAAACATAAAATTTTGTATCCCAGGAAAACGCCTATTTAAATAACATGGGGTTTCCTTCATCTCCCTTTAGATTCCTTAAAAACAAAAACAAAAAAAAAAAAATATATCACTTTTAGCAATTTTCCTGTAGGTTAGTCGCGGGAGGCTACAATCGTGCCAAATTTCATCATTCTAATCCTGCCGGAAGTGAATAAACATTTTGGGGTGTAGAAGACGTCCAATATAAATAACATGGAAATGGTTTTTCAGTTCCTCATAAAACCACTCTAAAGTTGGAATTGTTTATCTTTACTGATTATTTAGGTAATACTAACGAAAACGTAGAAGCATACTGAATTTCAAGTTCTTATTCCAATTCCAAGTTCCTAAAACATGAGATTATAGGTCCAAAAAAGACCCATTTAAATAACATGGGGAAATTCTTCATCCCCCTTCATCATTTCAACTTTCCACGTCAACCGGAAGCACCTCTTTAATTTATGTCAGTTCATTTAGTTTTATATACAGTTGGATATGTTGGTGGCAAATATTATTAAGATTACAAGCTATTTGAAAGGTGTATATCATTGGAAGGAAAACCCGAAGCAGTATGAAACTGCGCAACATGCGCGTCAGGTAATGAACTCCGTAATTTCGCAATGTGGAATGGCAGAGAACAATTAAATATATTGAAACACCAGCCATGTCTAGTGATGTAGCAGCGAGGATTCAGCATTAAGGGTTTTGGGCCCTGTTGATACTCTTCGTATTTAGGTAATGAAAAATGAGATGTTAGCGATCGTGATTTTGTAGTTCGGGTAAATGAATTAGAATCACGTTTGGACATAACTCTCTGACAGATATTTAATAGAATAAATCCTCTCCGCTGTTCTAGTGGCTAGCATGTGCGCCTTTCTTGTACGGCGTCCTGGGTTCGATTTCCGGTGGAAAAGCCCTTGGGAACTAATGTTGCATGTGACACATTATGACTCCTTTAAAAATGTACAATTTTAAATTTAAATCCAATAATATACCACAATTAAGATAACGATATTGACATGGTGATTACAAAAAGAAGTGAAATATGAACAAAAACACCAGAGGTACAAAAAGTGCAGCCAAGTTCGTCAGCCTCAAAAAGTGTTGAGATGAGGATGGATGAACCAAGTTCCTTGGCCCTGCATCCGAAACGAACACTGGAACTTGGCGCAAGGTATCAAGGAAAATGATGCTAAGGAACCTTAGGGATAGTGGTGGTGGGCGTGGTGGGTTTGGGACCACCACCAACCTTAAGAATATCAACTTCGCTAAGGCGCTAAGGCACATATACAGTATACTGCAGTAAGATTGGTGGTTCGAAACTCAGACAAGGAAAACTTATATTCCTTCACGAAGTGTCAAGGTAAATGATGTTAACGAGCCTTACGGATGGTGTTTGTGAGCGTGGTGAATTTGGGGGTTACCATTAGCCTTATGGCTGAAATGTCCTGGCCGTGAAACTAGGAACGGACATCTTAATGTATTCGAATATGTTAGACATCTCGCGCCAAGTTCCAGTGTTCGTTTCAGATGCAGTGGTAAGGAACTTGGCTCATCCATCCTATTCTCAACACTTTTTGAGGCTGACGAACTTGGCTGCACTTTTTGTACCTCTGGTGTTTTTGTTCATATTAATTCTACAGAAGAGCCCATTCCCTTTTCTAAAATTGTTTGACTTTTCGTTTTTTCTTTCTTCTTTCTTTTTTGCAATCTATTATGACCTTGTTTTGAGCTCGAACGACTGCCCCCCCCCAATATTCAACTTGGATCCGCCTCTAGTTACACAATTAAGGAATTATCCACAGAAAGATACATTTAAAATTTTTTGTTGTTTATTACAAGCGCTTGCGTGCGTGGAATAAAAAGAAATTTCTATTTTACGTAGATACCAATGTAAAGTAAAGCTAAATATTGTTAACTGGAAAGCAAAGTTGTTAATGTTTAATTTAGTCGGCAATGTCCTAGTGAGATCAGCGAAGTTAAATTGTACCGGATCTGGCCCGAGTGACCATGCGTACTCATTACATGGTATCGACATTTCGGTATACACCCAGCGTCGTGAGGACAATTGGGGAACTACTTGAATGAAAGTATTGAACTCGGTGACTTCAACATTCGGCCATTCAAGATTCGTCTAATAACCTCAGGCAATGAAATTTGCAGATGTCAACTCAAGAGAAAGTGTAAGCGAATCTTGAATTCAATATTGCCTAATGTGAAATTATGTTGGTAGTACTGACAAGAAATGACACAATTTAAGAAATTTGTAGTTTCTAAATTTTAAAAAAATAAAAATAAAAATAAAAATAAAAAGTACACATCAAAACAGTATAAGCGCAATTACACTATATGACTAGATAATATATGTTTGACACCAAGATATGAAAATATTACATGAAGTTACAAAATGCATTACAGAAAATATAAAATGAAGTCACAAATTCGACGAGAGTTTGCATAATTCATGAAATAAAATTAAACAAAGCACCAAAGATCAGTATAAGCACAATTACGGTATAGATAGCATACGCTTGACATCGAGCATCACCATTAAAAGTGTAAATTTTTAATTAAGTGCAAACTGTTTTAGTGCAGTATGCAGGGGTCTGAACCGAAAAAAAAAACTAACAATAAAACTTATGGGACAGATTCTTCCCATCAAGTATAGACATATCCTAAAAGTGATCAGATATTCACTTAAGCTTCACCCAATATGGCTGCCATATCTCATGTGATCGCCGCAGTCTATAGAATATCCATGTTTCCTTGATTTCTTACCTTTCGTTCAATTATACGATTTTGAAACTTATAACAAAATATTTTGTAAACAAATTTCTTCTCGCTTGATACAATCTCTGTAGGTTAGGTAGATATAAAGTTACAAATGAAGGAAAGGGTTGTGTCGTTTAATCTTGTATCTGTTTTTTTTTTTCTCAAGCGTATTTTTCTGATTTTTCATAAAGAAAGCAGATTTGATCAATCAGTCAAAATGTTTAAATACGTGAAAATACAGGAGGAAACATGGATGATGTGATGATATTTTTACATGAATTTTCAGGATGTAACATGGCTTTGTCTCTGTTCCAAAAAGGGAAGAAAACCTCTGAAACTACTCAAGAGATAGACAGTTAATTGTAAAAGGTTATGAGTATATTCAATAATTCTACCACGAATTCTGAAGAACTAGTAAAAGTGGGATAACGTTTCCAATTATACTTTTATGCATCCCATGGGATGACGCACTGGCTTTCTGTCGATATTTCACATACAGAAGACTTATTTCACACCAGTCACTTACTCCTCAGTTTTACTCTTAAGAGCAAATGTGAGCAGACGGCACGTATAGAAAGTGTACCATGATTAGCTAACTTTGCTGGAGCAACATATTCAAGTATTGAGGATCGGAAGAGAAAATGGAGAACGCTACCTAGTTCGTTGTTTGGAAATAGCAGCACCATTTTTTTTAAAGCTCGTGTATTGCAAATGTAAAACTCTCATGTACTTGGGCCTATTGTTTATATTTGAGATTGTTTCACTCAGACATGCAGTGGCGTAACTAAGGGCTTGGGGGCCACCCAGCAGACAACGTGGAATGGGATCCCTTCTCTACGTCCTACATTACGATTTGTGGCCCCGTGATGGCTTCGCCCCCCTTGCAATGCGGGACCTGCGGGGCCCTTATTTACGCCCAACCGTATCGTTTATGTCCCAACAGTGTACCGTGCCAGGGATGGACTTTTTTTTCTTTTTTTGGTCTTTTATGTACCATAAATTATTTCTATCGCTTATAAAAAACTGAATTTTGCTTAAATAACGTTTTCTCTACAGATTATTTTGCTAAATAAGATTACAGAAACTTCCGTATAATGCCCTATTGTTCTCAAATGCATCATATTTTGTATATGTCAAGTGTAATTCTAGCATGTTTACATTTTTTTTCTCTATTTTTTTTACTTATATAAATATTATTTGTATAAACAAGCAAAGAAATCAGAAAAATACGCTTGACAGAAACACAGGCACAACATTAAGCGATACAAGCCTACTCCTTCATTTCTAGATTTATATCTACCTGACCTACAGAGATGAATATACGAAAGAAACGTAATTTTATTCACAAAAATACTTTGTTACAAGTACCAAGACCGTATAATTGAACCTAAGCTAAGAAATCAAGGAAAACATTATTTTTCTATACACAGTGTCGGCCAAATTGAATATGGCAGCAACATTGGATGTAGCTCAAGAGGAATGTTCGGGAACTTTCAGGATATTACTATACTTGCTAAAAGGAAACTATCCTGCAAGTTTCGTTAGGCTACCAATTTGCGCTGGGTTTGTCAAAGTTTTCCGCTACATACTGGACTATTTAATAAGAACGTGAAAGTACTTTTAAGAAAAAATGATAACTATTAATAAGGTGCAGGACTACCAACGTATGTGAGCTAAACGAAGTGCTTTAAAAAATCAACTTTCGCCTAGTAAGAAAATTAACTGTGTCATCGCTTTGATTGACGTTTGCATAGCTAGGAGGTATTAGGCGAATCTTGAATAGGCGAAACTTGAATCCCGGTGAACTCCCGTCTAGTAATCCAGCATTAACGGCGAGGGGGGGCCATGTGCTGACCACACATCACTCCAAAGGCATGAGTGCCGTAAAACAACTTTCAAGCCATGGTCCCATAAAGGCTGTTATGCCAGTGTTTTCTTAAAGTTTAATTCAGTGATGGTAGGTACTATTCGGAGATTTATTATTTTTCTTTTTCCATTTTGCATAATTATGTTTTTTTTCTCGTTATTATATATATAAAACATTCTAGCAGTTTCGATTTGCTCGACTATAAACACGGAAGTGTACGATAATTTGGAACTATTCATACTGTTAGGTGAAAAAAAAAGGTTGTATACCTATATAATATATCACAGTCTTATGAGCTGGTATAAGAAACAGAAAGTGAAATCTGAACTAGGAGAGATATCTGAGTTTGAATCTCGTGTTTGGTGACACAACCCGAGACCATAGATAATACAAGATGATTGTTGGATTTGAGTTTAGTGTCCCGTTCTGCACCAAGGCTATATGGGACGCGGACCTACAGCTTAATGTGTAACTATAATATTATGGAGAATAAGCGCATCCTAAGGTTGCAATAAGCTCGTGTTATAAAGTGTCAATTAAAGTTGGTGTTGTGAAAGGTAATTAAGGATTTCATCCATTTGAAACAAATATTATATTAGTAAAATATCTATTTGTTAAGATAATGAACGTGATTTTCTTTGTTTAACATGGCAGTCAAAGAAGAATTAATGGATAATAAATACGAAATTGTAAAATTTAAATATCCTATCGTTTAAATACATTCTTGCTACTATCAACGGCATTATCTGGTAGGAATGTTGAATAACCCTGATTCAGCAGGAAGAAAATAAGCTATAGTATTGAAGTTGATTGATTAGAGTTTCACTATATAACAAATATTGAGGTTATATGAGACAAGATATGTTTTTCAAAGTGAAATGTGGATCACTATTCGAGTTTTATCCAAGGCTTGATATACATACTAATGATTGAATCCGCAAACACGCATACGAAGCATGAGCATTGCAACTTAGCTACGAATGGACACGCCATTCAATAATTCTAATTCAAGAATGAAGGCTAAAAATAAGAAAGATGAAACGACAGTCTGTAAGATGATACTACTTTCACATTTTTTATTTCACACTACTTATTCCGAGACGAAATCGAGACTTGCCATTCTAAATCGAGACAAGCGTTTATCGAGACGAGATCAGGATCGAGGCCATTATTTGTCAAATGAGACAAGCCCTACACTGCGGTCTCGTCTCTATACCATCCCTAATCCGAACTCCTCTAAATTGGACGATTCTCTAAAAGAAATTGAAAGAATTACCGGGTCAACAACCATTTGTAACATAGTTTAGAAAATGTTCATAATTTTTTGATGATGAACTTTATACCAATTTACCAACATTATTAGGGAAATATTCACACAGGTCCTGAGAATAATCAAGAAATCACCACTGGAACTGTTCACATAGGCGGTGACAAATATAACTATGTGTAAAATTTTGGATGGCTGATGCCGTGAATGATAAGAAATAGTAGCATGTTTTGTGAAGTTTATTTCTATGTGCCAAACAAAGGAAAGACAAGCGGAAACAATGAAAGGAGAAATTTTACCTGCTTTAAATCCACTCGCTCATTTCAAACATGGGAGAGTGCGACAAGTGAGCGATGAAAAAAAAAACGAAACAAAATAGGAACGAAAAAAGACAACTGACATAAGTTACCTGGAATATTGATCATAAAAGAAAGTTCAAAACAAAGAAAACATTTTACTGGATGGTACACTGAGAAAAAAAATTGTAGGTGGCGTACTTAAAAAGATAGGTTACATGCGTAATTCCTGTAGTTTTTGGACTTAACGTACAACAGACGTATAACTGAAACCGCATGTTTTATAATACTTTCCGTATAAGTGTTCCATTTATACGTACTTTCCATATGAAACAATATAGGCGGTCAGGATCTCTCATACAAATGGATGTATATAACATATAGCTGGCGAAGGTAACATAAGTATAAGCATGTGATATACGGAAAACTGTTAGATGCCATACATCCTGCAACGGCATGATATAACATCTAATGGCAGTGCCTATATTGCATACGGATAACGTATGCTCCGTACTGATTTCTATAGTAAGCAAGAGGATACCGTATGTTTGTACAATATACCGCTGTCCGGAGAACGGATTTTTCTCTGTGTAGAATAATTATTTCGTTCTGATCAGTAACCTTAACAAAAAAGGAGGTGTGTAAAATTAAGCATGTCTGCATGAACTCGTTTCAATCTCTGTACTCGTTTCAAAATTAACGTGGCATTTCTAGACATTTTCTACGTTCTAACTTCGCACTTTGCCCTCACTTATCTCCCACTCAGTATACGGTCTGCCACTAAACACACTCTTTTTCTCTGTTTATTTTGGTGCTGAATCCAGTGCTAGTAATCAGTTTCAACAATTTAATTCACCAAATCGGAATGTTCTATTGTGAGTACTATATGTTCACGGAGTTATTACTTGTTCTTTAGAAACATTTCGTATATGTCGTTACTTTGGGGATTAAAGTCGATCCTTTGGCGATATCTCATATGGGCAGTAATGATTTCAGATTTGTTACTGATGGATTTCAATACATTGGATGTGAAAAAGTATTACTGCAAAATACTGGGAATCCCCATTGAGCTCGATATGAACTATGCCCTGGGGGAAATTTCGTAGTTCCGGGAGCAATACCTTGGGCCACCTCTTGAAAAATATTACTGCATATGGGTGCTAGTGACCGCAAATTATTCATATAACAATTAGTTCTTCGTGTAGCTGCGGATCTCCTATTGATTTTTCTTGTAAAGTTAAACATTTTATAAAAAGTCTCTTTACTGAAGTTTTTGCGCGAAAAACTGCTTTGAAAGAGAAATGGGAATAGACAATATTATTATTATTATTATTATTATTATTATTATAGGAAAGTACCTAAATATGGAATACCGATCCATTTTTTGGCAACTGTAGCTCACCTTACACGTTTCTACATATGAAAAAAATTGTGTGCATTCTACACACATATGGTAGTAACTTCTGCCATTTCAAGTCAATCAATAATAAAAAAGAGACCCCAAAAATAAATGAAAATCAAAATAGTACAAAATTGTTACTCGAAAAAAAGTGCTCTAAATATGGAATACCATAGACAACTCTCATGAAATATACCAAAATGTTCTACATGCTTCTAATATAGATATGCTAAGTAAAACAAAGGAAGTTGACAATAGAAATATTTTAATTACATGATATAAAGATGCAAATAATTCCAAAAATCATTTGAAAAATGCAAAAAATGTAGTAAGTGAGCTGTAAAGTTACAAAAAGAAGCATAGAAGCAAAATTTGCAAAGAGACATTTATATCTTAGAGGAGTTGTAAAGTTAGGTAAAAGAAAAATTATTAGATACGCTGCCTAGTGTTAGATATGCTGCAAAATATCCAGTGAGAAATTTGTGTTTATTTGCAGAAGTCACAGATATAAACACCTTCGTCATATCCAGCACATTCATTGTGAACCCAGGATTGGCACATCATACACTTTTCACCGCCTTTATCTTCAGAAAATTTTGATAAGCAGAAGAGGCACTCAGCATCTCCTGTCTCTGGTTGATCATTATCGGGAATACTACTAAACGTTGATGAGTGATCATCATATGCGCTGATGGACACAGATGTTTCGGAATCTGAAGTTTCACTTTGGGGACGACTGTCATCACATTTGTTTCGTAACGTACTTTTCGTGCCTTTCTTAGTTAATTTTACCTTTTCTTCTGTTTCATTCTTCTGTTTCTTACCTTTGTTTTTTGCACTGTTCCTCATTTTTATTTTTTTTCAACTATCGACAGATTTCACAGACTTCCCTAACTGATTTTTGTAATGTGATGAAGTAATTATGACTGCAGAGCCAGCCTTCCCTCTTCTTCACTGCGGGCACTGGTGATATTTGCCATGAAGTTATACTGCTGCCAGATGATCCACTTCCTGAAGCTTGAATTGCGATTGGACAAGCAGAGGTAGTAGAAAGGTTGTCTGAAGTACATGAGGGAGAAGTGCTTGGTATGATTGATGTAGAAGGAGGAGGGAGTCCAGATGAGGGTTCAGAGTCTAGTAGTGGTATAGGAGGGGAACAGAGATCTCGTGAAGGTTCAAAGCCAGGTACTGACCTATGTTGTTGTGTGTGCTTTGCTTCAAGAAAGTCACTATCATTGAGAATGTGGGGATTGAGGAGCAAAATTCCCGTTGTTCTAAAACCATTAATGGCTTTGAAGCAGTTTGTGCTTTCACGTACGCTTTTCCAAAGAGTTTTGCCACCTCAAATGCAGAGAGAGGCCGCACACAACCGTCTTTCGTCTTAACAGTTCACATCCAAACCCTGATCTCTTCACTGTAGTACGTTTTTAAGGGACTCATGAAGGTTCTGTCAAGAGGCTGCAGTTTGTGCAATGAATGTGGAGGAATACAAAGTATGGAAACATTATTGCTTCTCGCCAAATATAAAACTTCTAAATTCCTTGAGCGGGCATAATGGCCATCAACAATGAGCAACACTGGAGATTTTTCAGATGGCCTTGTGTGTTTAATAAAATGTCTGAAGCATTCAGTGAAGAGATTACTCTGCACCCACCCAGAAGGTTGACACGCTCCAATAGATCTTTCAAGAGCACCGCGCATGAGGTGATTGGACCACTTTTTCCTTGGAAATATTAGCATGGGAGGAACACAAATACCCGTGGCACCCACACACGTTATTACGGTCACTAAAGAGCCTCGTTCTGCAGAGCTAACTGCGCCTATTTGACGTTTTCCTTTGTGTGCAAGAACTTGAGGACTTTTTGACGGAACGGCAGTCAGGCCTGTCTCATCAACTTTAAATATGCGATCAGCAGAAATGTTCTTATTATCAACCTCCGATTGCAAAAAGGTCAAAGAAGTGGGTCACTTTATCTTTACAAATACCAACGGTTCGATTGTATGAGGTTTGTGTCGGTTTTCTGAAAGAAAGTTTTCCCTTGTATCTCTTCATAAACAATTTCAGCCAAGTCTTTCCTGCGAACTCGTGGCACTTTGAAAATGAATATGCAAGTTCATTTTGTTTCGCTAATTGATATGCCATAGTTCGCACATCCCTCGGAGTAAGACCAAAAAATCTGTCTTCCATAACTAACAGGTACTGGACCAGTTCCTCCTCCATTTCCGGTGTTAGAATTGGTTTTCTTCCTAGCTTCTTCACAACAGCTTCTTCAGGACTCAATTTAGATTACGCCAAACGAAAAAGTGTTGTCCGAGGTACATTGTATATCTTGGCCGCCCTCAAAAATCCAATTTTCTTCTTCCTCACATCTGAATTGCACTCCTCATTGCGTTGTGATCCCAAGTCTTCCGCTGTTTATTCATCTGGGAAACGAAACAAAAAGATTGCATAAGACTTTAAATATGGAATACTATTCCATATTTAAAACCTTATGGTATTCCATATTGCAAGCCTCGCCATATTTTCTTTCATAACCACAAAAATGGTACTTAGCCTGGGTATAAAATAATCTAACTTGCATAGCCTATAGCTAGAAAACACCAACTTTCCGCGTGATTCATTGTCAATAATTTCAAATTACAATGTAACCAAGAAAATAATTTCTGAAACACACATCTTCGATAATCAACAATTGCGAACATCCACTCCTTGAAGTATTACGTGCAACAAACTGCTTACTTCACCACAAACTGCCCAGAAACGCATGACAGGATACATAAACAAGCGTTTCCGGGCACCTTTACGAAAGTGCACCACCTACCAGGGTAGATACGGTGGTATTCCATATTCTCAACCCTATTCCATATTTAGGTACTTTCCTCTATTATTATTATTATTATTATTATTATTATTATTATTATTATTATTATTATTATTATTATTATTATTGTGATGCTTTATTTTGTTTAACCCGGGAACGGTCGACAGGTGAGCGCAGCGCTCACCCTATTTTATATTTTCGTTTCAAAGTCGCCCTAGTGGGGTCACAGACCTGAGACGCTGTCTAGCTGTGTCTTATGTGTGAGAGCCAAGTGTAATCTTTTCATTCTCTTCTGTTCGAGTAGTACTGGCTTTATAAATGTGACTATGCGTAATTTGTGAGCGCCACGCTCACGTGTCGACCGACGACGTGAGTGATTACAAAAGAAAGGATTGCTGCTATGCATGTTTGTGTGAGAAGCTGAAAAAATATATATATTAATAACCTCTAAAACGTTACTTGCAGTTTTGCTTTAAAAAAAGTAACAAAAGGAAGGAAAAAAAGGAAAGATTGTATTTAAAGGGAGCAGGAAAATTCGGTGTAGGAAATTTCGGTGTAGGAAAATTCGGTGTAAGAAAACTCGGTGTAGGAAAATTCGGTGTACAGAAAATTCGGTGTACGGAAAACTCGGTGTGGGGAATGTTCGGTGTAAAGAAAGATTCGTTGTAGTAGACAGTAGTATTTATTAAAAACTTAACTTTGAGCATAAATGAGCGTATTAGTTTTAAGTTCAAACTTTGTGTAGAACGTACTTTTACTGTCTGCTATACCAAATTTTGAAAAATTGTGATCGTGAAATAATTTGAATTCTAGATTTCGACGGATTTTAGCATTTCATGGCCCTTACATGACGAGAAATTTGTTTATTGATGTCCGTTTGTGTGATTTAGCGAAGCGATCATCGATACCAATCGACATTTCATTTAAAACTTAAGTTTTTATGCTGTTTTGGAGGATGTCTCCTAAAATTTTATATTTCAAAAAAAAAAAAGTAGGTTACTAGACGAGTAAAGTTGAAAATTGTAGATTTTTCAAAAATGTTCTGACGATCTTATGTATATTTTATAAATAAATATTTAAATTTAAATTCTTCAAAAACCACATAGTTTATTTGTTACTCAAAGGTGTAAAAATAAATGCCTCAACTAAAGTATCTACGCCTGATTGGAGGAGAAGTCAATAAGGAGTCAATAGGGTTGCAGTACTTGTTTTCCTTAACTTAAGGCAAACAAACTAAAGTGTCCGATTGGAGGAGAATTAAATTATTTGTACAAATATTATATGATAAAACCATCCTGCTTTATATTGCCCTTTCCACTAAGACTTTTTTGATCAATATATTTTTGCATCTTACATATGTATATGCAGAGCGATACTCCCGGATTCATTGGGCTCTAGAATTTCCAACTAAAGTCCGGTTTTCATGCGGTTTGTTGCAAATTATCAAGGGAGAATGGGAGGTTTATGGGACTATGTTTACTGGCTTAAATTCATCCGGGGTAATATCGAGCAGGCCGCAAGAAAAACAGCAAATATTCGCCATTGTACGTTACAGTTCGAATGAGATATTGGATATTTGAAGCGAAATTGAAGAATACAAATTAAGTGTTAGTGAGAATACAAATTAAGTGTTAGTGAAATGAAATGAAATCTTTAAGTTTTATGTCCAACAACACCCGCCAGCGGTGTCCGATGCTTCCCTGCCTTACTCAGAAGAGATCCTGTTTCCTGCAATTTATTCACTAGCGACCATATTATGTTCCTGTTTGGGGCAGAACGTGAGGCAAAGTTGCGTGTAGCTGCCCTTTGCGTAGCAACAACAGATCCCGGCCTCTAAAATCTTTTTAACGATAAAATCACGTTGCTTCAAAGAGTACATTATTGTAACTGCGTCCTGATCATATTGGTACAGTAGCACAGCATAATTCTCAATACGAAGGCCCAGTTTCCTGTTTCTTATTGACCGTCGCGAGGTTACCATCTAACGAAGAAACTCAAATCCCCATACCGCACCTCACCTAATTCCAATTCGGTACAGTGGCGAATATTTGCTGCTTTTCTAGAGGCGCGGCCTATATTACCCCAAATGAATGTAAACCAGTAAGCATAGTTCCATAAATCTTCCAACGTTCCTTGATCATTTGCCACAAATCGCATGAAAATCGGACTTCAGTTAGAAAATCTAGACCCCCAAATGAAATCCGTGAGTTTTAAAAGAATCACCTTGTATATGTTCTATGATGTACTATATAGGAAAGGTGTTTTTAGTTGTTCCTATAACTATTCTCTGAACTTATAGTTGTAATTGTTTTATTTCTGACAAAAAGTGTCAGCTTCATTGTGTGATGAAAAGTAGTTTATAGTAATACCCCGCAAAAGACATGCAAGAGGTATTGGACTCAAGGCAGAAAAATAAATTTGCTTTTCTTGAAATAGGTAATAACATTTTATTCGTTACATTATATGGTTTTCGTTTTCACAATATGAAATGTCGTAAATTATTGTAAGTAGTAATATTCAATATGTATTACACCGAATCTACCGTACACCAAAATTTCCCCACACCGAGTTTTCCGTACACCGAATTTTCTGTACACCGAATTTTCCTACACCGAGTTTTCTTACACCGAATTTTCCTAGACCCGTTCTTTATATGTTCTTTTATGTTCTTTAAATAATATTCGAACATTGTATTGAAAATTTTCACAAAAATAAATAAATAAATGAATAAATCTCATGAACTTTGAACTTTCGTTTATCCCATCCTAAAAATTGATCATGCACACCAAAGAAACAAAAAGCAAGACTTGTAAAACTTAGTATGCTTTTCAAAACAATGTTCGAATATTATTTAAAGAACATAAAAGAACATATAAAGAACATAAGGAAATTTTTGTAATAACTTGAAATTTACACAAATAATCCAGCTTCCAAATAATTTATCGCATCTATTATACTTTCTAATTTCAACGACATGGAGGACCTACAACTATCGATGGTATTAAACCTCGTTGTATATGCTATGGCGAAATAATTATTCAAGAAAAGCAGGACCGGGCTGGATAGGCACTCTAGTTCTATTGAAACATTCAAAGCCAAGTAGCACAAATTGACTATGAAATGTATTTTTCACTTTAGTTTGATATTAAGTTTTTCTATGAAGTGTCAGTACAACCCCGAAAATAAACAAGCTAACCCTGTACGAATCTGGTTTTACAACTTTGAGGAAGGGGTACAAAACATCACGGCCGTCTTGCACTGCAGCGACTGCGGACTTGTTATCCCAGTCACTGCTTCCGTGATGTATTTCTCATAAGTGCAAGTTAAATAATTAATCTGAAAGTTATTTTCGATACCAGTTTGCTTGGAACCTACCACAGCGTTCCGTTTCTTTATAATTTTCATTTCAAACTCACGATTAAATATTTCGGGTTGTCAGTATTATAATAAACATGAATAGATTTAAACGAGAAGGATGTGAGTGAAGCCCTTAAACTGTATGCCCATGTGTCATATGATCTAACTGTAAAAAAGATACGTTAACTTCAATAAACAACAAGCAAAGGGGATGGTAAGAAATGAGAAAAACGAATGATATTAAAGAAACAAGTGGAATTAAGAAAATAGGAGGAAAGGGCAGAACCACAAAGAAACCTACACACATTGTTTTTGTGCAGCACAAAAGTGCAATAAGCATGAGATGGATTGAATCAGGGATTCAGTACCAGAGGTGAATACTATTCCACTGATCCACCGCGGTCCCGTAGTTAGAAGTCCATATCTCAAGCCTCCCTCCCCCTACAAACACACAATTTTGAAATTCAAAGTCTTTTGTACGGCAAAGGCTTGTGGTATTTTTTTACCTTTTGTATCGAAAACCCCAAGTTTTGTGCTCTCGCCGTTCTCAAGTTATAGTAAGAATAATTTGGGAGGGCTGGAGACTTTGGAAGTTGAAAGTTCATTCTGTGCAAAATTTTTGTACTAGTTTTGTGCTGAAAACTCCTAGTTTTGTTCTCTTGCCATTTTTGAGTTCTCTCTCTATTAAATATGGGGTACCCATCTCTCCAGCCACTATTTTAGAAATTGAAAATCATTTCTATGCCAAAGTTTTTTTTAACCCTTTTATTCTGAAAACCCCAAGTTTTGTGCTCTTTTCGTTCTCAAGTTATAACAAGAATAAATTTGGAGGTGCGGGATGAACCTACCACTTTGGAAATTGAAAGTCTTTTATATGTCAGTTTATATCCCCAGTTCCGTGCTCACATTTCTCAAGTTAAAGCAACAATAAATTTGAGGGGGCTGGAGACATGCAACAACCCACTTTAGAAATAGGAAGTGTTTTCTATGCTAAAGTTTGGTGCCGTTTTTTGCTGAAAACCCCGAGTTTTGTGTTCTCACAGCTTTCGACTTACCCCCATTTTAAATGTGGGGGATGTATATCTCTAGCTCCCTTTTTAAAAATTGAAAGTTCTTTGTATGCGAAAGTTTTATGCATCTAGTCCAACTTATCGCGAATATTCTTAGAACGTACACCAATCGTTTATGATTTGTTTGGGAGGATATAGGAGTGAAGTCCCGAAGTTAGAAGTTTACTATTTTAAAGATACATTACCGCAAAATTGGGGGCCAACTTCGTGAAGTTATGACCCCATACGTCACATATAATTTTAAAACCTACAAAAATTGCTTTCAAATTTTTTGAGAGGATTTAAGACTGAAATCCTAAAGTTTAGAAGTTTACACTTCTCAAGATACAACCAGTAAAATAAAGGAGGGCCCCCATTCGAATAATGAAACCTACGTTAATTGTTTTGGATTTGTTTCGAAGGATTTAGGTGTGAAATTGTTAAGTTTATGAGTTAAAAGTTCTGGATATACAGTGCAACAAAATAGTGGGGTCTCCCATTAGTCAAACTCTTCGTGAAAATCAATCGTTTAGGAGTTGTTTGCGAGGACTTAGGAGTGAAGTTCCAAACTTCAGGATTTTTTTTTTAAGATAAAGGGCTGGAAATAGTTTACGTGTTGTTTGCCACGACTTCATTTTGGTGTTGTTTGCCACTGTATTATCTCTGGCTTATCTTATGTCACAATCGTGAAGATTTATACATAATCGACTCATAAGCTGAGGGTTGCCAGATGACCATATCATAAAAATCAAATCTTATATTTATAAACATAATACATACAATACACACTGTCCCAAGCACGTTATTGGGTACTACGCTATCAGCTGCTAACGCCGCTGTTAAATTTATTGAAGTTGAGTTCAAGCACTCGATGTAATCATTTGTGTGCTTAAAATCTCCCCAAATGCATTTTCAAAATTTATATGACGTACAATTTGTGTGCGTTCGAATGTGTAGCCAATGTTGAATGTAGGCATTTCATCAGGACCACCCATAAGTAGGAGGTAACCATCCCGAAAAATGAGAACCCGGACCTTCAGGAGGGGCATGTTTTTTTTTTTTTTTTTTTTTTTAAATCTTTCATAGCTTTCCTAGAGATTAAATTAAACAAAATTAGATTTAAATATACGGATTTAGCAATCTTTTAAACATCTTTGGTGAGAGGAAGGAAACTTCTATTGGTAATACAAAAATTTAGTGACTTTTGTATTGTTAGTTGGCTAATTTCAAGCCCACTCAGAGAGCTCCTTTGTGGCTAAGCGGTTAGTGTACGCGCCTTTGACGTGGAAGACCCGGGTTCGATTTCAGCTGCAGCTCATATGGATCGGATTCCACGTTAAACTGTAGGTCCACATCTCATATAACCTCGATGCTGAGCGGGTCACTAAAAATTAAATCAAATCAATTCAACAGAGATTATTAAAATACATGGGTCGGCAATCCCTTTATAGCTTTTTTGAAACAAGATGGAATGCGCATGAATTGGAGTAGATTTGAGTTAAACACCCCATTCAGTAGCAGACTGAGACATGAACCTACATCTTAGCATGGAATCCGATCCAAATAAGTTTTCGCCGGTAATCTAACCCAGGTCTCCTACCCCAAAGGCGCGTGGCTATCCACATAACCACAAGGGAGCACTGTGTACGATTTGATACAATAAAACCTATGGCAGAAGTAAACTAGCAGATTACATTTCTCTAAGTTTGAACCATTAATTCTCTCGAACGTTTGAAGGTAAAATTTAGACCATATATAAATGTAAGAAGTTGAATTCCGCAATCGAAAGATAAATCATTCGATACTGAACCACCCCCAGAAAAAAAGAACAATTTTAAATATTGTTTTCGTGGTGTAATCGTACACAAGATCGTATCTCAGATGGATTCTAGGGGTGCATAAATGATAAATATTTGCTTAATTTTTCAAGCAAGTCTCAGAGTAAACACTTTAGATGACAGTGATGCAGTGGGTTCTTCTGTTTCTTACCACTTTCTTCATTACACTATTTTTCATTCATTCTGATCATTACCATATCCTTTAGCTTACACGTCATAACCATGGGAAGTAAAACTGAAATATTTCATTTCATTTTTCTAAAGTATATGAAACCCAGTTCTTTAGTCGCGTAGCATAACGGAAAAAGTAACATTTTGTAACAGCCCATATTAAAAACTCAGTTAAAAGAGAAAATGCAATTATATCAATTTACTAAGCTATTGTGATATTAATGATGTTTTGTGTTCAAAGGCGAGAACATTTACCACTTGTTCCAGAGAATCAGAAAGAGAGGTGCCTTGCAACCCTTCCTTTTACTCCAGGTGTGTGTGAATTTTCGCGATAATGAGAGATGGTAAGATCGGAATGCAAATCGGGGCAAAATGGTGGCAATCAACACGAAAATCGAGTCGTGGCAAACAACACGCCACCTGAAAATACTGGGGATTAACTTCGTGAGGGAGTAACTTCCTGAAACTAGCTCGTCACAAAAAAAAAAAAAAAAATCAAGCTCACCCTCGAAAGTCTCGGTCTCTCGTTTCGAATATCGACAAAAAAATACATATATATACCACTGTCTTTACTCAAAATGCACGCATTGTTAAGTTACATTTCTGATAGTAAACAATTACCCTTGGGTGACCGTGTTCAGAGTGGTATACACGGGAGAAAGAGGAATTCCAGCTCTGATCACAAGGTATATCGAAAGTGTTTAAAACAACTCAAATTTTGAGTTGTGACTCAATATACTGTAGATCTATTCCATTTCAAGTCATTTTTAGTCAAAGAGCATGTTTTCAACAAATTCCGAAACCTAATTTTGTAAAACAAGCACATAAGATTTCTACCTTCTAATATTATTTTGTTACACATAGCGGTAGATCCAGAGGATTTTTTTTTTTTTTTTTTTTTTACATTGTAGAAGTTTAATGAAGCAATACATCGCAAGAAATTACTTGCATTGGCGTTCTTGCTCAGAAAATTTCGACCTTCGAAAATGCAGGTAGCCATTTCTTGTTCTTTCTTTTTAAGATGTGATATTTTGCGCTATCGCTTCGTTCTGAAGGTTTGGTGCTGATTGCCACGTATGCTGACTGCCACAGCCAATTATTGGTGCTGATTGCCTCGACTGGCGCTGATTACAAATATCAAGGTGCTGACTGTCACGACGGTGAGCTGACTGCCACGAGCCTGTGAGAAACTATTTGGAAAGAGCGGAATTAATCCGTCATACTAAATTTACTAATCATCATACTAAATTAATATGAGGGATTAATGTAGTAATCACCACAGCAAATCTATGTAGTATCCTGTAAGTTACAAAGTTGCTCACTAAGTGTAACGACAAACACTTGAATGTTTATAAAGGGATTGGGTTTTTTCTGTTATATGTACAATTTGCACATTTCGTTGTTTAAATTAATTGTTTTATTGTATTATTTAATGGATAAGTATTATAAAGTAAAATTAGTGTGTATTTATTCACCCAAATAATCTTTTTAGAGTCAAAGGAAGGGCTATTTAAACAATGATAGAAGGACAGTTCTTGGCATTAATAATAATAATAATAATAATAATAATAATAATAATAATAATAATAATAATAATAATAATAATAATAATAATTCCACGTCTAAAGAACTAGATTTTCCGGATGATCATCTTCGCTTCGAAGATGGAATTTCCTTTCTGCAGTACAATAGATTGGAACAAGATAAACGGATTTTGTATTTTGGATATGATGGTTTGAAGTCAGTGCTGACAAGGGAAGTTCGGGACAAAGCACTCGCCTGCAGAGAAACTAAGCATACCATTTGAAGGACCAATTCATGCTGATTTCAACAGGTAATAATATTCCTGTACAGTTGAGAACTGTTCGAGATATTCAGATTGGATGTTTATATGAAAAAATGAGTGGATGCATATTTAAAAGCGTTAAGTATTTTCTCCCATAGCGAAGCCTGATGTTTTGAACTTGCTACTGCTTGATCACTGGGTCCATTCACAGACAAATTGTTAATTACAAGTTGCATGACGGATGACAAAAGACGTAATGGTTGAGAAGATACCAAAGAACTGCTGCACACGGGGATACAACCATTTGATGTGTTTGGATTCCTATCAATCAAAGATTATGACATAAGATTTGTACAGAGTATGAAACAACTTCATCAGGACGTTATGATGTACCAACGAAATAATCAAATACAGTTCGTGTCCATACGAATCAGTTCCGATCACCGCAATACATTGGATTGTTTCATTTTGCGTTTTAGACAACTAAAGTTATGTGAAAATTATGAATAATCTGAAATCTACTTTACTAATGACATCCGCTCTTTCTAGCCTTAGCAACACAGTTCATCATAATTTTCTTCCATCACTTTAGACTACTTGCCGAAAAAAAATATGTTTGTATATAATATGGTTATTAGGTAATTTCTTCACCTTGACATTCCTACCGTTGAATTCCTGTTCAGTTTTCTTAAACGCATTCGCAGCAGTATAGTTTCATAGTCCTCATATATTTCGATTCTTTAGCTAACAAATTCTTAACTCTCTGAAAGAAGTCTTACGATCCTGCTTGATTTGATTGTGAATTTCGATTTAAAAAAAAAATCTTCTGCATTCTTAATGAACTCAAAATGTATATTATCTACCTTTTTGTTCTTAATTTTGCTGTATGTCTTTGAATTTGTCCAATGAACCATCCTCGTTTACTTCATTTTCCGTTTTAATGTCTAAAATGTACTGTTTATTCTTGCTGTCATCCGACTCCTCAATGTATTTTTTCCATCTTCTTCAAACTCAATTCACTCATTAAACACTCATTTCTATCTTTAATTTCTATATTGTCATAGTAGTTGTCCCTTGCTGCCCTTCTACAGTATTCGCATGAAATTTATTCTCATATATAATATTCAAATTTCTCTACCTTTTTAAATTCTTTTTGGTCACCTTCGCTTCTATTGTATATTTCCGTCCTTGTAGATTTCCCTTCTTCATTCGAAGATAAACTTTCTATACATCCTTTCCTTCCCTTATCCAGTCCCCCTTCCGTCATGGAAACCAATTGTTGCTGGTTAAGCAATGAAAAACTTATGTGCCTGCAGCAGATACTACTTTGACTAACCAAGAAGCGTAACTTTAAAAATAAATAAATAAATAAAATCCTTCTTTCAAAGTGACATACGTCAGGCGGACATTCTATTCACGTTAACCTAATGTTTAAGAGCAGGCATAATTTTAATTTGTTCTGTCTATATTTTTACTTCTTCCACATAGATCTAAATACTTTCAGCATTGATCCATTTATCTCCTACTCAGAATATTTGGGGGACGCGTCCCCTCTTTAGACCGCCAGAGACGCCCGTGAAGTCAATAGAGTTGACACTAGCACCAATTATTATCTTAACAATCGATATAACTGTTTGATGGATTTGTAGAGCGATGCTAATGCTCACAATTAATATGCAATGTTGCCACATAGTGAAATTTTAATTCCCCATACCAGCTGAGGGAGGCCCCGGGGAGCATTCCATCATATAAGATTTTCTCTTTATTTTGACCTGCAGAATAGTGTTCTGTAGTTTGTGGGCGCCATTTTTAGGACACCCGATATATATATATATATATATATATATATATATATATATATATATATATATATATATATATATATATATAAATAACCGATATTAGTGTCGAATCCATAATTTTCGGGGTCGCTGAGACGAACAGTGACACTTCCGATGCTGTTTAAATCTTCTAAGTCCAGCTCCCATTAGTGCTCTTAAAGGGTATGGTGACTTTAAAATAATTGAAAATGATCGATATTAGTGTCGAATTCATAGTTGATGGGTGACAGTATTTTTGCCCTATATGTCCAAAATGAAACTTATTCTCCCCGTGCAAAGAATGGGCATTCTGGTAGCGAAAAAAATGAGAAATTGTACAATTTAAATTTCCTATCATTCAAATACATTCTTGCTGCTATCTACTGTGTTATCTGGTAGGATATTGAATAACTCTGATTCAGCAGGAAGGAAATTAACTATAGTATTGAAGTTGACTGTGAAGAGTTTCTCTGCATAGCAAGTACTGAGGTTATATGATAAGATCCGTTGTTTAAAGTGAAACGTGGATCATTATTCGAGTTTTATCCAATGCTTGATATACACCCTAATGATTGAATCCGCGAACACGCATAAAAGGCACGAGTGTTGGCCACCTAGTTACGAATGGATATGCCACACAACTCAAATTGAATAATATAAGCAAAAAATGATACTACTTACACATTTATTTTGTTTTATACTATTTACTTTGAGACGAGATCGGGACTGAGACCACTTTTGTCAAACGAGACGAAACCGGAACTGCAACCTCGTTTTCGAACTCCTTCAAATTTGACTATTCTTTAAAATAGCTTGTCTAAAAAAAAAAAAAAAAAAAAATCTATAATTTAAATTAGAAAGTTTTAATGATTTTTTATGATCAATTTTATATCAATTTGCGATCATTATTAGCGAATCATTCATATAGGTATTGAGAGTAATCAATAAATCACCATAAATCATCACCAGGACTGTTGTTCACACAGGCGGTGTCAGATACAACTATATGTAAAATTTGAATGGCTGATGCCATGAATGATAAGAATGGTACCATATTTTATTAAGCTTATTTCTATGTGCCAGATAAAAAGGAAAGAACCATATCTTTGAAGTTTTTTTTAGGGTACACAGACAGTAGAGCCTACAAACAATGAAAGCAAATATTATCTACTCTAAATGCACTAGCTCATTCGTAACACTTGAGCAAGTGACAAGAGAGCGTTGCTTTTTTATAAGAAAAAAGAAAAGAAAAAGAATGAAAAAACAACTGACATAGTTTTCTTGAAACATTCATAGTAAAGGGAAATTCAAATGATTTAAGAACACAAAGGAAAAATTTAACTTGATGATAGAACTTCTATTTCACTCCCGTCAGTAACAAAAATGCAGGTGTGTAAAATTTTTGTTCTATTTTCATGTATTGAAGCAACAACTTGCCACATGGGAGGAGTTCCCCACCCCTTCCGCATTATGAAACCTTTTGCTGTGATTTAGCTTTTTCCGTTTCCCGACTATCCACTACCGATTTCTTCACACAACTGGATACTTGAGATGCAGTTTACAGAGGTCACATGGATCACAAGCACTTTGGAAAGAGACACCTGTGAAAAAGGGGGAAAGGGTAATCGGGTTAATGATCCCTAAAGGGTACCGCAGTGACTAAGTGCTAAAGGTATAACATCTGGTGATATTCGTCCTTTGTTCAATGGCAGGAAGTTTCATGTGAATTTTATAGTGTACAAAGCGGTGTTTGAGCTTTATTCTACCTTTCTTTGGCGTTACATGGGTTCCTCCATTATAATTCACTGTATATCATTGTTGTTCTTCATCTCAATGGGAGTAAAACGAAGATGTTGAGGGCTCATGCTTGGTTTAGAGGTTAAACGCTTGCCTTCGGCGCGCGTAGCCCTAGGTTTGATTCCCACTGTGATACGAAAAAAGTGGTTCTGATTCCACAATAATAAGTAGATTCACGTCTCCTTCAGCCACCACGGCGTAAGAGTGGAACGTTAAACTCAAACAAACCAAAAACAAAAATAGGTTAAGCTTTCATTTCATGTCGAGTTTTCTTCAATTATGAGTTTTATTTTTAAAAGTAGTGTACTTAACCCGTAGTGTTAAACACAACTTACGAGTAACGAGTAAGTTCTATGTTTAATTCTATGTCTAAAATCCGTCGATCGAGTTTTTCATTGTTGCAATGTTTTGAAATATTTTCCATAAAAGTTATTCTACCCGTGCGAATAGCGGGCATCATAGGCACTGACTTTGGGGGGGGGGGGGCAGGACACTTTTGGCCCCCCAATATTTAAAGGTGGGGTCCTTGCCCCCCAATATAATCCAGTTTAGGAAAAAGTAACAAAGAGGAGAAAGAATTTATGTCGTAAACTTCGTCGTACCTTTAATTCAATATTAGGAACAGCCTTCTTATTCGATACAAAATGCCACTTTCAAAGTTGTGTTTAATAGAGCTCTGAAGCTTCAACCAACACTATCGCAGCACTGATATGACAAGGGACGATCAATGTGGTGCGCAAACTTCCAGTAAAGTTCCCAAATTTTGAACTTGAATTTGTTTTAGGCAAATTTGATTTAGGTCTTGAAATTCGCAGCGGAACGGATGGAGCGGACCGAGATCCTGTAGGGGAGGGTCTTTCATCCAGCACCTAATAGAAAACGTCTGAATATGATTATATATTTATTCCTTGTTTGCCCTCCCCCGATCGGCGTAAATCCGTCTTCAATATTGAGTGGGTGGAGTAATATATATATATATATATATATATATATATATATATATATATATATATATATATATATATATATATAAGCAATGTTCAAAATATTTATGAAATTCAAAAACAATGTTGTGGAGGATCAGGGGAGCAGAGTTGTCTTCAGTGGCGTATAGGGTGCTATCGGGCTCAAGATCGCCCCGTAATAAATATGTTAGTTTTTCGCAAATCAATAATTCTTCTTAGCATTTCTAAGAATGTCATTGACTTTCCATTTTCTTATGCTCTTTGTTCAGAAATAATACTGTATTTGCCAAATTTCATATAATGTAAGAATTGCGTCCTCTTTTTCTTTCTTTTGTCCTTTCTAATTTTCTGTTTCTTTTTCTTGATGTTACTATCTTTGGTTTCGCCTATCATACTTTATCGACCGTTGTTAGTTGTGATTCAAGTCGGCCGTCATCAGTAACACTTAAACTAACAGGAGTTGATAAGCGAAACTGGTGTTCCACACCAACTTGAGCGGATATCAACATGACGGAACTTTAGTTATTATAACAAAGAAAAAATTATATCGTTTTGTTATTTTAAAAAGAAGGAAATGTTTGAATTAAAGAAAATCAAAACGGGGGAATAATTAACCTGGAAAATTAGGTAGGCCAAGAGTATACTTCCTTTTTCTTCTATGGATATAATAAAAGGTGAGATTTACTCCTAAGATTTTGTATTATACCATATAGGATTTATCGGTCTGCAGTTCTTGCCATTGAAATTTCAATTCATGCATAAATTAAAATACATTTAATTCTCAAACTCAGGTGGGCAATTGTCACTTCCTTCCCTGTGTTGGGCGTAGCCCCTCGAAACACAATCCTAAAGCCCCCACTGGTTATGTGCAACATTGCGAGGTGGGCAGATTTGAGACTTATTCTAGAGAAGGGAGATGAAATCCATATTACCGTAAAGGGCCGCAGTGGCTCAGTGGTAGACCGTTCACCTCTGGTGCATCGGGTCCCGGGTTCAAACCCTGCTCCCGCGACGTGCACTTTGTAGTGGTCAAACACCATGTGCGTGGGTTTATTCGGGGTTCTCCCGTTTTCTCCCACTTTCTTCGTTCCACCATTTCATTAATTTCTCATTATCACAGTCTCCTTTAGCACAGCCAGCATAACCATGGGACACAAAACTCAAAGATTTTCATATTACGGTAGATGAATCTGATTTCTGTGATGAACACGTTGTAGAGTATATTATATATTAGGCGATGCAGATGAAGTAGTAGTAGTACACATCCGTATTACAAATCACTGCTGTGAACGCATTCTGAAATCTTAATACATGAATATTTATAATTGGTATGTTTCCAATTAGGCATCAACAATTATCCACGTTAAAATTTTGGACACTTCTTTTATAATAATATAAATAATGACTTCCCCAAAACTATGAAGAAAGAAAATTATGTATGACGCAACAATACTCTTATTTGAGCAAAATGATGATAATCTCAACAGCATTACAGGAATCGTTACAGAAATCTGACACGTATCATATACACTTTAGTTAACAGATGTAACCTTAAAATTACGGAGAAAAATATTCCAGCAATTAAATTCTTTTCTTTACTTACGAAGCATGAGTAGATGCCTAGTCTGATACTACAAATAGATAAAATGCGCGTTTACTGAAAAGATGGGTTCTACTGAGGTAGGGAAGTCTATATACTCTTCGTGTGCTAGGGCCTAGGAGGGAGGAGGAGATAAGATTTCACATCAGGTTACGTCACGCACAGTCGCACACCTTCATTTTCATTAAAAATGGAAAAGCCAAAAGAAATCAATTTTATCTCACTTTCCTTTGAGGCAGTCGGACACAAATCATCACACTTATCTGCAAAAAGCACTTTTCAAATCGGATTATTGGGGGAGCCTCCAGTTCCAATGTTGGGGGACATGTCTCCCAATTTCCCCGGGATTTTTGCCCGTACCGACAGTTGGGACAATTTTCCAGAATGAGTAGAGGGACATATTCTCCTCTGGCATTTATTGCAATTTGTGCCCAAGTAGCGGATGTGGAATTAATACATATTGATGAAACTACTAAACGCACTACAGCACGAAGTTCAGTTTGAACTACTACTGAATACGATTCTTTCTAATATATATATATATATATATATATATATATATATATATATATATATATATATATATATATATATATATATATATATATATATATATATAAGCTGAGAGAAATAAATTCCATCATACATTCCTTTATGGCAGACGGACACAAATCATAACACTTATCCCAAAAAGCACTTTTTACGTCAGATTATTGGGGGACTGTTCCCCAGGTCCAAGACTGGGGGACATGTCCTTCTCATCCTCCCGGGATTTGCGCCAGTGGCTCCCCCAATATTTTCATCAAGTCGGCGTCTATGAGTGTTACATTCCGTTATTTTCATATTTTTTATTAAATTTTCTGGGCATGATGTGTGTATGTTTGGTATAAGTTATTATTAATGTCTGTGTAACATGAATTATGATATTATTCTTATTAACACTCCTAAAGGCAATATTTAGATGCATGTAGCAAATTCCTTAGTGTGTCGAATTTTCAACAGCTTCTCTTTCTTTACTATGTTCTAAAAATATGGGTATATTTTATAGGTTTTAAAATATATCACCGATAAAAGCGTCAACCAGAATAGCTATAGCGCAAATTCCATTGCAATCAGTACAATACTTTCCAACTTGCAAAGGTGTATACACAATTTTGAATCAACCTTTTATCTTATCGGTGTCATTATGAGGTTTCACTGTATATTATTATTAATATTATTATTTTATGTCGTTCTTTTTTCACGACGTAGCATTCATATATCACATAGCTGGAAAACTGGGATTATAATTCTGTAGTTGATGAGACCATGTAATACATTCGTTTAATGTATCTTTTAATGTCTTTATTACTGATCTTGAACAATAAAGCACATTTTACTTATTTTTGCATAAAGCGTGATACTTGATATGCTTCTTAGTAGATATAGCAAATATGTTCCTCAGGGATATTGCTATTTCAAGAATTTCAAACCAAAGTATTCTAAAATCAGTACTTTGTATTTTTCTGTAAACATAAAGTATGTAACTGAATTAAATTATGTACCGCTGTATTTTCTAGTTTTCTTGTATTGCTGATAAAACATTCTAGTCTTGGATTTGTGTGCTGTAATATGCATCTCTATTACAGTACACAAATGGCATGTGTGTTACAGCATAAATATTCATGAGCCAAGTGAGTTTATATCATAAGTTTTGTAAAAGGAGCTTAAATTCTTCCCAGATTCCGTATGCAATAAATAAACTCTTTCTTGTAATCTTTGGTGACTTTGCCATTGCACCCTCGGTATTCATATCTCCCTCACGTAAGAAATCCGTCTGGCTATTCGAGGCCGCGGTGGCTCAGTGCTAGAGTGTTCACCTCTGGTGTATGGGGTCCCGGGTTCAAACCCTGCTTCCACCAAGTGAACTTTGTGGTGGACAAACACCGTGTGCGTGGGTTTCCTCGTGAATCTCCCGTTTCCTCCCACTTTCCTCATTCTGCCATTTCATTTATTTCTCATAATCACCCTCTTCTTTAGCCTAGCCGAAATAACCTTGGGACGTAAGATTTCACCTTCATTTTTCCGGCTGGTTGTTGACCTTCTAATCCCCCTTTTCCTCGCTAATAATACTTCTGTGTAATTGGCAATCGCA
The DNA here is from genome assembly GCF_964235325.1 of Thermobia domestica. Taxonomy (NCBI): domain Eukaryota; kingdom Metazoa; phylum Arthropoda; class Insecta; order Zygentoma; family Lepismatidae; genus Thermobia; species Thermobia domestica. Next base: position 98,919,755 of record NC_137470.1, read on the forward strand.
GAAAATAAACTTCCACATATTCTAAACATTTCATCTCAATTTCTACTGCGAAGGCACGGAAAATTCTGGAGTGCTAGATGTTAATAGAACGACGTCATAATTCTATCTTTTTAATCGATTATTAAATTTGGAAGTGGTAAAAACAAAGTAATATGGAAATCAAAGAATCGGAACAAAACTCTTCCAAAAGACAGAATCTACTGCTATGATGGCTTGTAGTTAGGGATGGACATGGCGAGTGCGAGAGAGTTTTCTTTCAATTCCACTCGAGAGCTCGGCTTGGAAAATTTATCCAACTCGACTCGAGTCAAATCCAGTGTAGTTTGAAGTACACTGGATGGGCGGATATATGAAGGGGAAAGGATCACACGCGAGCATTTTCTTTGTTCAAGGGAAGGATACAAGGAGGAGTTCGGACCTTCAGCACCGAGGTCACATTCGCCCTTTAGGTTGGGCTAGGATTAAGAAAGAAAGCGGCTCTAGCCTAAAAGAGTAACTATCATCCCAGCATTCACCTGGAGGGACTGAATAAATCAGGAAACCCCTCAGTCAGGATGTCCTACCGGAGCATGGATTCTTGCCAACCTCGACCTACTAAGTAACGCGTGGCAGGCATAGTGATCTGATCTCTACTCCACTGGCTGAGTGATTACACACGACTTCAATATTCATGGCAGTACCGTTACTACTCACAAACAAGAGGAAGGGGCAAATACAAAACAAAATTAAATTAAAACAGGGTGAATTTTACTATACATATGTTTATTAAAACGTTGATATTTACTTATGATTAATAACCGAAAATATAGAAAAAGAAATATCTGTCTACTGAGCAATGAGCATTACTATCTAAATAGAGGTGACCTAATAGATTAAAGAATTTGTCTTCAGAACAACAACTGGTAGTTAAATGTTAACTCGTACTGTTCACCAGCGTTGGATAAAGGGAAAATGTCTGCCTATTAAACGGTTTATTCATTTCACAATAAATGAAATTTCAACGTTGAATCAACGTATGTATTACTAAGGTTTGTGGTGACGCCAGTGCCGTGAACATTGAAGTGAGATATGATCCTTCATCTTTCATGTGCTCGTCTCTTCCATCTTTCATCTTTCGTGGTTCAGAACACTTCAAACTACCCCGTCTTTCATTCACTTTGTCCATTAATGGCGTGGCGTGGTAATGCTACATTATTCTTTAATTGAGCGCTACACCACTGTAGAGCTCAGATGCTTGGTTCAATTTGAAATATTGAAACATTTTAGACCGAAAGCCTATACTTTCCAGTAGCATTGCTCTCTTATGTCTCATCACTTTTTCATATCTTTAATCGCTATCTAGATGGCCTGTGCAACCATACTTATGGGGCACCGTTTATTTATACAGTACACTCACATCCTATATAATATACTGTATATACGGGGATAATGTGTGCAGATGGACGTTTGTTGTTCATGAAACTAATCATACTTCAGATGTTTTTAATAATATTGAAAACATCTTTCACAAAGCCTGTAACACATTGTTGGAAATCCCTGAGAAATTGAATCGTTGCAGAATGTTAAGCAGCAAGCAGGGGTGCAGCTGCACTGCAACAGAAAAAAAAACTTATTCCTTGTTCACTTTGTTGAAATGATCTGAATATTTTCTTAAAGAAACGTAGCGTTCAGAAAACAATGCTCTGAATAAGTACATTTCTCCACCAAAAAAACGGGAACAGTAAATGAAAAATTGAAGTTGGGGTGCACGTGCACTCAATTGGTGCTACTAGGTTTAAAATGAATGAAAATAAAAGTTTTATATAATTTCAAACTTAGTTTTAAATTTTATATAAGAAGTGCTCTGAAGGTACTCGTATTAGTAACCCCTGAATCAAAAGGCCAGCCTAAAAAAAATAACTATATGCATGTGATGGAAATGGATGAGAATAAAGTGTAACAGTTTCAAAAGTTTCAATTCTGTAAAACTTTTCTAAAATTCTAAAATAAGCACAATAGATGACTGCACACAACTCGAGCAGGATTTACAGGGTGTTGGGCAATGGTGTGCCAAAAACAAACTTTCATTGAATATCTCTAAATGCAAGTCTTTATCGTTCTCAAGGAAAGAAAATCCCATCAATCATCTGTATATAATTAATGGCATATCTCTGTGTAAACCAAATTCAGTTAAAGATTTAGGAGTAATTTTTGATTCAAAATTGACCTTCTCTCATCACATTGATGCAATCTCCAACGCTGCATTCAGAAACCTCGGTTTTATCTATAGAATGGGTAAAGAGTTTAGAAACGAGTTAACATTCATTAAACTTTATAATTTGTACGTAAGGTCCCGATTAGAATATGCGTGCGTTATTTGGACACCGAATGTAAATAAATACTTACAAGCGATAGAAAACATACAATTTAAATTTCTAAAAATGCTTACGTACAAGAAAACAGCTTTCTATCCCAAACAGATTCCCTACGTGGACTTAGTAAGGAGTTGAATTTCCTAACGTTGACGAATCGACGAAAGATGTTTGATTTACTATTTTTATATAAAGTATTAAATAATAAAATTGACTGTCCAGAGCTACTAACGAAAATATATCTGAGCGTTCCAACAGGCAGAACAAGACCAGGGAATACTGGTATATTTTTCTGTGAAAGGGCACGAACAAATATTCTCAGTAAATCTCCGCTGTGGAGAATGTGTGACTCCTACAATGAATTAAGTCATAAAACTGATGTATTAGATATATTCAGTATGTCAGAATATGTATTTAGAAACAAGATTACCGAGTACCTGACACTCGAAGTGCATTGATTAATTGTACGGGTAAAAGTATATATGCATATGTATGTATTATACGACACTATAATTAGGCATTAAGCCTGTTGTGTTGTTTTCTAAATAAATAAATAAATAAATAAATAAATAAAAATGCTCCAAAGAACTCTGTCATAGTGTTTCTGAGGTCAACTTGAAAATTTTAAGAGATAACTGTTACAAAAAGTAGTGTTTTCTAATTCTCGAAGTTAAAAAAGTTACTTCAAAGTCTGAGGGAGAAGCCCGAGAGGAGCTTTGGGGACGAAACCCACATGCATAGAAACATGGAATATGATGGCCTATACCTACGCTTGGTTCGTCGGTGTCCGGGTCAGGGCTCCTTGCGGCGGAATATCAGGGTTCTACGGTAATAGATTTTCACGCTATTCTTCCGAGTTCATCCGCAGGTTAGTAAGCACTGTGTTAGCATTTTCTCGAATTACTGGGAAAGAATCCTATTTACAAAATTTTAGCTTGATTTTGCTACATGCAGCGATGTTCATGAGACGATATTTGGGATTGTCTCAGGGTAATGTAGTCTCGTCTCGTTTTCGGGATGTGACGAGATGTGAGAATTGCCCTTTCTCGGGAGCAACACTAAAATTATTCCACATTACTGCTTACTTTTTCATAGCTTTCGTTTTCGAAACAAAGAAATCTATGATCTCTAAATGAGCTAAAAGGAGCCGCACGGGTGAACGAAGTATCAAACTCGATTCGACTCGAAAATCGACCTAAAAACTGTGACTAGAATACAGAAAATTTCTCTGCCTCGGCTGAAAACTCGACTCGTGCCCATTCCTACTTGTAGTAATCTGACAGTCTTTTAAGGCTATTCGTGGTATTTCTCGTGCCTTAACCGGCCTCTGGGCCGCGAGTGTGCACCATTTTGTGTAAAAGTAAACACATCACTATTTTGGCAGGATATTCTTAAATATTCACGAATTCAGAATATATATATGTGTATGGTTTTGTTCGGAAAGCATGTCCATGTTGAGGATAATGACGTATAATACACGACCCACATGACTACACCAGCAAATCAATTTGTAGTTGTAACTATATTTTTGGAATGTGCGTTTTCAGTTCTCCGAGAAGTATTGAAACCCTTGCAAAATAGTCCAAATTGTTTGAAATTTCAGTTTTCCTGAAATTATTTGTCTTTCCTCAAGAGAGTAACGCATAAATAGGTGATTATATTACGATAATTATCGAACGGTCTATGGACCCTCGAAAACGGACATTTTTCTTGTAAATATATGCTGATAGAAGAATTCTTAAGGGAATATTACACATGGCTTTACGCTTCTCCACTTTGGAACTCTTAAGTAACAAGAGCATTTGGCCGTAGAAATAACAATGGAAATGAAGATAGTTTCGAAAGTAAACTGTGTAATTTGAATTTCCTTATCTTGTGTTCCATTCTATTATTTTTATATCTGCTCCTTTAAAGAATTATAAATGGGTCACGATAAAACTTTATTATGAGAATTCAACTAGACAATAATACATTATAATTCATTTTAGAAACAAAGTCAATCTCAAAAGTCGAGATGTGACTACGTGAGAGCTTAGTGCCGCAACGTAGAATAGTGGTCAAAGTACTTGTTCCAGTTTCTATTCTCGGTAGCATACTAAGCCGTGAATGAAGAACAGGCAAAACGGACCATATCTTTACAGAAACATTATATTATGTAGCTTCGTTTATGAACAAGAACGTCAGATTGCACCTAATAAAATAATCGAAAACTTCCAATTTTATCACTACAAGACGCTATATACCCAGGAATACTTCCTTGTTACTTACCACCTAAGAAAAAATCGACCGTACTCACCATCATTGATTGGCATATTCTTTGCATAGCCTGTTAAAATGGCAGACAAAAGGAGCTGTAAAGCAATAAATCACTTCTAATTTTCACGTGTCAGTACCTCACTAATATTCTTTTCCTCTTGGGAATTCACTCTACTTGTAGTTTCAACTTATACACGATATACCATAACAAGTAAGCGGAAATGATGTGTTTGTTATGATTTTCAGTAATATTTTTGTTATTTTTTATTTTCAAAATTTAATACCTACCATGTTCCATATTTAGTCAATTGTAAACACACAATAATCTCCGAGTTGCTTCGTGTAAATAGACAGAAGGCATACTAGCTGAGAGCAGGCCCGTAGCCAGCCGAAAAATGTAGAGGAAGCCCGGTAGAAGTTAGGGGGGGGGCGAGCCAACCATATTATAGTTCTTCAAATGGTAACATCAGCAATTCATCATACCGGTATCTGCTCTTGAATGTTTAAGTATTTTGCTTCTACTTAATTCTATTATCCCCCCTTACACACACACACACATTAAGTTAACATTCTGTAATCTACATGAAAAAAACTTGAATTTTATTAAATGGGTATTACTAACTACACGAATTAGAATTAAAATATAAATGTTTTGATAGTCCACATGTAATACTAATATTAAGTTCAAGAACGACAGAAATAAGGAAATGCAACTTTACTTAGGCTCTTGTTTAGGGTTAACTTGCGAAGTTGCCCTTCCGTTTTTATCAAAATTACCTAGAAGAAATTGATAATTTGATTGTTTGTGTGCTTGATAACATGTAAGCGAAGCGTAATTTATGTGTAATACCTTTTGATAAGCGGTTATAAAGACGGGACTAATTCGCAAGTAGAGGGAATTACTTGTCTCTAGGTTAAGGACGGTTGGATTGTGGATAATTTTCGAGTAAACGTGCCTGCAAGTGTACAGGGTCTTTGCGCTGGATGTGAATTGACAGTAGTAACATTTGTAAAACATGATGTTGATAGTGAGGTTAATCTTCTGAATATTCATGGCTTAATTAGTGAAAGAACAAAGACCACCAACAATCGTTTACGAGTTTCTGCTTGAGATAGGAGAGTTCTACAAACCTAAGTATGTACTAAGGTAAGTGCAAAGTAGGCATAACCTAACCTAAGTAACCTAGTAGTGCATCATCCCACCTTACTTCGGCTTCTCCCTTCGCTCGTTCTTCCCAACTGCGCACTCCCCATTAACTACCCACAACCGTGCTCCGCGCGGCCCACCAGTCTCCCCTTTAGGTTAATAATGGATTTCCATATGTAATTGTGGTTTCTCCCCCGTACTCTCACCCTCGAGGTAACGTAACTGAACATAAAATGAGTAAAGTTTAAGTAGAAATTGATGATTGCAGATTTTATTCTGTTTTTTGTTAAATATTAGGTGGATGGGTAACTTTGAAGTAATTCCCTTGTTGTATTTTTTTATTTAATATTTGTACTAAGTCCTTGTTTAAAATCTTAAATTAAACTCGTTTTATATAAATGAACCACCTGCACACTATACCAAGACGACACATACCAAAACAGCTAAAAAAAATACTATAATGTTATTAAAAACTACACTGAGAAAAAATGTATGCGGCTTACGTAATATCGTAGGTTGCATTTGTAAATCCTGTACCTTAGTTTTTGGACAACATACAGCAAGCGTATAAATGAAAACGCATGTTTTATAATACTTTCTGTATAAGTGTTCCATCTATACATAATTTCCGTATGAAACAATATAGGCTGTCAGGATCTCACATACAAATGGACGTATATAACATATAGCTGACGAAGGTAGCATACATATATGTATGCAATATAAGGAAGACTGTTAGACATCAGACATCCTGCAAAGGCATGATGTAACACAGAAGGGCAGTTCCTATGTAGCATACGGATAAGTTATGCTGCGTTCTGATTTTTGTAGTAAGCAAGAGGATTCCGTATATTTGTACAATATACCACTGTCCGGAGAACAGATTTTTCTCAATGTAAGTAAAACGCTGCACCCATCTAGTATCGAGTAAAAGCATCACTGCTTCTTTCATGTTGAATTACAACATTATTACGCGTACGCGACTAAGAAATAGTTCCAATTTACAACGTTTTTATATGAAAACTAGCTACTTCCACGGGATCTCCCACCCCAAGTACAATACAAAACATTTTGCTACTTAATTTCTCCTCTAAATCTTGCAAATTTTTACTAGTCCTGGCTCCACAACCCGGAATTTAATCCTTAAACTTAAACGTTAAATATGTTCACTTGCTCAGTTACTCATCTAATTAAGGTAATTTAGCTTAACTTTATTCTTCTACGAGAACAAACATATGAAAGTCTTTGCAACCATTACTTCGGTGAATGTTCCACCACAGTTCTTGTTTTACATATCACATCACAATAATTTGGCCCTACTAGAATCAATCGCCTTTAACGGAACTCGGAGCTCTTAATTCAATGCACAACTAATTGTTCCACAGTTAATCTAAGGTTTGCTGTTGACGAGGATTTTGCAATGCATGTATGTACTACAACTACACAATAGAATAACAATAACCTACCGCCGTTACAGTAATCGACAAAGATAAACGCTTTGTTCCTGCTCCTGTTTTTATGATTTGGCTTGCAGTAAGCACTTCGTCTCCTACCTCCCAGATCACTATTACAACTGTGGCGTAAAGTATTATGAACATATTCCTTCTTTTCGGAAAACTTGCTTCAATATATATTGTGTAATTTCATATCGAGATTCGAGAAGACTGATAAACTTTACTTTAACTCCTTTAAACTATGTTTAGAAGTGTTCGTCAAATAGTTAAAATGGAAAAATTCTTGGAATAATCTCTTTTATATTGGATTTTATTCTTAGTGTTCACACATAGAATTAATCGAGATTTTTTTGCAAGTCTTCAATTAAAATTTTAGAGGGGGCCCGGCCCCCTCTTGGCCCCCCGTGGATACGGGCCTGGCTGAGAGTAAGCGAAAACTTGCATTGACGCACTGTAGTGTCCATAAATCACGTCTATTTACTGTATAATTGTAGTATCTTTTCTTCTTTACAGAGAGAATGAAAATACTGTAAAGTATATCGAGAATGTAGATTACACTTTATAACCAGCGTGAGCCAAAACTATATTTGTAACAAGTTTTGGCTATTTTTGTCTCATGGTATCTAGCTACCTCAGCCTTTTAAAACGGGAGTGATAACAGTGTATAGAAAAATAGTCGAAAACGTTGTTTCATTTAGTCGTCCGTTTTAGACCCCTTGCATATTGTAGTTCATTCCAAGATGGGTCTAAACGCGCCGGAAACGAACCGAATAGACCCATTGGATAAGCAGCGTATCTATCTACCTCTGGTTAAGACTAACAAACGGCTACAGCAAACCAAGTAAAGTACTTTGGCTCAATAATATGTGGGCAACACCTAGACTTCCAATACTATTTATCGTTTATTTCTTTCGAAATAGAGATTTGATAACTCACAATTCAAGCGTTTTCCAATTGTCTCAAAACACGAGATCGACACCGTAATAGTCAAAATTATTTAAATTGTGATAGAAATAAGTCATAAATATTATAATGTCACAATATGTGCTTTTGGATTTTTCTCCCTAATTTTCTCTTATAGGGGCGAAAATTGGAAGTTTAGAGTTTTCTCCCTTTACCTGTACTATAAATCATATATATGAGGCATATGTTTAGTTGTTATATACAGGAAGTTGCCTATGGATTTTGAAGAAAAATATCACAAGTGAAATTACAATGTTTAATTTCACAAATGGCCCCTAGTTTACTCTCTTTGAGGGGAAATTTCGAGTTTTAGAATTTTTATTATATACTTGTGTCACAAAAGATATATATTTGCCAAATTTTAAGTTCCGGTATTTACAGCAAATATTCTATAAGCTTTGATGAATGAACGAGTGAGTCATATCCCAAATATATAAGGTTTGCAGGACCCTGTTATTTGTAAATGAATTTGAAATGGAACTTCGAATTTTCAAGGCTGTCGGCTGGTGCAGTTTAGAATAGTAACGCAGTAAATTCTCATTGTATCATCTTCAAGAAAAGATAAATTTGTACATGTGCAGAATAATCCCTGAGTTGCTCCTCGTAACTAGACACACGGCATGCACCAGCTGAAAGTAAGCGTTTTAGACAGCCAGTTGAGACTTTGATCAAATTGGGGGGCCCCATCCGCCTTTAGGCTCAGGGCTACAGCCCCCTAAGCCCTCCTTAATCCGGCCTTGATCCGTGAGTAGAAAATGAAATGAAATCCTTGAGTTTTATGCCCCACGGTTATGCCGGATAGGCTAAACGAAACGGTGATGTTGAGAAATGAATGAAATGGTGAAATGAAGAAATTGGGAGGAAATAGGAAAATCCTGAGGAAACCCACGTACACGGTGTTTGTCCAGCACAATGTTCATTTCGCGCAAGCTGGGATCGAACCAGGAACCCCAAGCACCAGAGGTGAACGCTCTACCACTAAGCCAATGCGGCCACTAATCCCTGGGTAGGTTTAACAATATTTTTATTTAATTATGCTATATCAATTCCTCTTGTTCATAGAACTTTCGTGTGGCCTTAAACTTAAAGTAATTTGACAATAATTGAATTTAAAAAAACGCAACATAACTATAGAAGAATATACTCAAAACACAAACTGCACAAAACCTAAATTTAGATGAGAAATCAGAGTAAATACTGGCATATTAAGAAACATTAGAAATTTTTAAAGTTGGAAAATTAAGTGCATTAAAAATGTTTACTTTAAATTGGAATTATCATATTTTTTTTAATAATATAAAGAATAACACACAGTGGCGTATTTAGGAGGGTCTTCCGGGCTTAAGCCCTCGGAAATCTTACTTACTATAGTAAAGTAAATGAAATATCTTGCAAAATTTTCACATTTACAGGCAAAGCCCCCCCCCGAAAGTTAGCAAAGCCCCTCCCGAAACGAAATCTTAAATACGTCACTGATAACACATATTGCAATTCTCCACTCATTCAATCTAATGATTGTAATCCTTCTCTCTTTGAATTATAGAATCTGTAAATTTGAGAATGTTAACTCAAATAAAAAGCTAGTTGTTATTAATGATCCTATTAGCTATGGTGATTACTGAGGGAGTAATCAAAATTCGTATTACAAAATTGTCAATTAAAGAAACACTCATTTTGGAACAGGTTGGCCCCTTTTGTAAGTGCGCATTCATGGTATGGCTTCCACATATAAGGGCACGGGTTCAATGAGATGACATATATCTTTCATGTTTAACTTAAACCAAACATACTAGTGCCCCTTCGTTATTTGATATACATTTAGGCTTTATGCCTAACTTACCATCCATCCAACTGGAAGCTTCAAAATATCTAATTCTTAATTGGGTTGTAGCCAGGGAAGTGTGAGGTAAATGACAAAGTATAAATAAATCATTATGTGTACCTCTAAGAAGCCTGCGGTGATTGGAGCGCGGTGACTAGAAACTGTTTGCCACTAGATGGATTTAAAATACTTTTTCCCAAGTTAAATTTTTTCCTTACCAAAAGCGTAAGAGTAGTGAACTTTGAATGCATACTACAGGTATCTCTTTACTGTTTCATAAGATGAGACTAATCTAAAACGCTTTTTTTTAGTTCTTGTGACAGCTGGTAGATCAATTTTCAAGATGTAATATATACATTTTTAATTTTTCCCCAAACTTTTCGCTGGTCTAGTAATTAACACGCGTCCTTGGTTCATTAGATCATGGGTTCGATTCGTGATGAAAGAGTACCTAAATTTTAAAGTATTATGGTCGTTCACATGCCATTTTTCACTGTAGATCTACGTCTTATGTAGCCTTGGTGCATAAAAGAGATACTAAACTTCAATAATCATCATAGTCTTTCCTCCAAATACTTGTAACCGGTTTGAGTTTTATGAAAGTTGAAACACATTTAGTTTGCAACATCATACTTGAAAAAGGACTTTGACCACATTTCGTGAAAATAGTGGAACTTCCAAAATGATTTTTTCTACGGAGGCTACTGAATCCTCCCACACTTGATAATAGATGAAACGGGAGAATCCAGAGAAAACCGATGCACACGGTGTTTTTATATCCCAAATCTGACTTGGCACTAGCCACCATCGAACCATGAAACGCCACCATAAGCGGTCTACCACTTTATCAATAAGATATTTATAAACTATACCGAAAAGATGTCCCAAATTGTAAGTGCTGCATCAAGTGTTTAATGTTTTACGTTTCTATTTTAATGTTTTTGTGTATTTATCTTTTTATTTATTAAGTATTCCGAATTACTTGGAATTAAGATGTGTTTTGTTTACTTGGATGACTGTACTTTTAGTGATCTTGGTATAATGGTAGAGTTGGAAACTAGTATAATATTTCTCAATTTAAAAAAAAAATCCCAAATGAGATGGAAGAAATATAATGGATATATGTAGTTTGATACTATAATGCTACCACAAGCTCTTATGCCATGCTTATTGCTAATCTCGTTGCTATAGTGGCTAGCACTAATGACTTTGGTACGTGGGGTCCCGAGTTTGATTCCCGGTTGAAAAAGAACAGAAATTGGAACGCACAAATGTAGTTCGGATTCCACCTCAAACTTTAGATTCAAGTGTCTAATAGCCTTACTGCTGAAAAGAAACACTAAACTTCAAATCACTATCAGATGAGCATAATTTATAAAGTTTCAGTAAACACTTCAAGAAAAGTATGTTGGTAGCACTGATCGTCCTACTTAGACCCCTCCGTCCTATTTAAACCCCTATCGTCCGGCTTAGACCCATTTTTGGTCCTCAATAGACCCATTCGTCCTGTATAGACCCCTTGGGTATTTTCGTGCATTGCAAAAGGGGTCTAAACTGAACGAAAACGTCCGGAATAGACCCATTGCAGCTACCTATCTATCTATCTATCTATCTATCTATCTATCTATCTATCTATCTATCTATCTATCTATCTATCTATCTATCTATCTATCTATCTATCTATATCTATATCTATATCTATATCTATCTATCTATCTATCTATATATATATATATATATATATAGAGAGAGAGAGAGAGAGAGAGAAGATGTTCTGTTTATACATATTTGTTATGCACAATTCAATAAATTTAGATTAAGCAGAAACTAGAAATTGGTGAACAAGTGATTGCAAAATCTAAAACAACATGCACTCAATGAAATCATAAGATTTGCACAGTAAGAGCTCCCTCGTGAGTAAGCGATTAGTGTGCACATGTTTGGGGTGGGAGACCAGGGTCCTTTTCCCAGGAGAAGTTGTTGTGGTTCGGATTTCACTTTAAACTTTAGGTCCAGGTCTGATATGACCTCGCTGCTGAAAGAGACGCTAAACTAAAACCAAATGAAATTTAGCCAGCAGAAATTATTGATAATAGTGAGCGAAGAATGTGAGCTAATTGGTGTAAATGCCCTTTAACTTCCAACGTTTAAATAAAAGATAATGAATAAGTAATATTCAATGTCTTGCAGCAAATATTAAACAACTCTTGCAATATTCATGAATTGTGTATGACCCTTCTTAATATAGTGTTGCTTTCTATCGTTACCAGCAATCAGCGGGAAATATGGTAACAGATTACCTACCTGCATACTTTAAATCTTGAACACTCTAAGCATAAAGAGGTTAACGTTTATTATTAATAATTAAAAGAGAACAGGGTCTATTAGGTTTTGAATGTTGCAAGAATCCGCAAAGTTCCATAAAGATATTAGGGTCAGTGGTCTCAATGTCTGGGTTCAACATTCAGTAGCAAATACACCAATGGCAGCAATATAAGTAAAAAAAAATCGAGTTTTTTTTTTAAATATATGCCTACATTAATTGTAACTTACTGATACATTTTTACAAATTACGTTTCACACCGTCGTTAAATGAGTATAATTTTTAGTATATTTCCTTTGCTATTTACGCTTCTGGATTAAATAAAATAACACAAGCTAAGCTTCATTCTTCTTGATATTTTAACGATCTCTCAGCTAATGTAATAATATATCTTTATCAACTGTAACCTAATAGCCAGCACTTATATAAGATAGAAAGTAGGAAAAAAGGGGGGAAATAGTATTCGCTGAAAAGAAGCGTATTAGGGTTAACTGGGAACTAAAATAAGAAATCAAAATATGTTATTGAATAGTGACTATTGCATGGGTATATGTTTGTATGTAAAAGTCCAATAATCTTTTGAATTATCAGCCAGAAAGTTTGATTTTTTTAACGTATGCCCGATAATTTAATCTGAGAATCCTAAATGTTCAAAATGTATTATGCTATAAATATACAGCTGTACAACAGCAATAATAACTACTACTATTACTACTACTACTACTACTACTATTACTACTACTACTACTACTACTACTACTACTACTACTACTACTAATAATAATAATAATAATAATAATAATAATAATAATACATATTTATGTAAAAAGAATTTAATATACTGTCCTCATGAATGTTAATTAGCTAAGAGTAAAGAAATCATGTATATTAATGAAGCTATTCAAATAAAGAAAGTGTGGAACCCAATTTAAAAATCTATGGGTGGACGAAGTGAAGCCAGTATTAAATATGTCGAATACAAATGATACTAAAATAGTTTTTCCTAATTTAAAATAAAATTAGGAAATTATTTATGTCAAGTGAAAAAAAGAAAAACTGGGTGGCCAGCATTACTTCTGGAGTAAATGACCTACCGACGTCTGTGATGTAAGAGAAGGGCAGAGTTGTGGAACATCTTTTGTTTTCCTTTTACGCTCAATTTACTTGCAAAATGTCCTTCAAAGGGATATTTCTACTACCAATACTGTGCAAATTCATACCTCCCTGCATTCTGTAAGCGTCGGTGCATCAACGATAGGCAACTAGCGACATTTCGCCAAAAATTGGTGACCCCTCAGCAACGATCCACGGTGGTCCCACTTCCGTTTTGAAAATTATTCCACTAGCAGCAGAGACGTGACGAAACGCCAATGAACCACAAAATTACTCCCCCAAAATATGTTAAATCACCTATATATGTAATTTGTTTACATTGAATTGAGTCTAAAAAACAAGAAAAAAATACCACATGAACCACCAACCTTATCATTACTAAGCACGTGCTCTCCCGACTTCGCTACAGAGACGATGTAGAAGAACCTTGCTCGTACAAGAATAAATTATTGAGGTCTTTTTTTTTTTAATTTTGCTAATAAAAGTGCTCCTTACCTGTATTTATTTAACGATAACCGCTTGGGATGACATAAAATGCGTTTGTTATGTAAATTTGTAACAAAACTAGCATATATTACCCGCTTTGCTGGGTTGAAATGAAAATTTAAGTGCACAACTCCGTATCTCATGAGTTTAGTACCCGTGAAATATGTTGTTTTCGCTTTTAATGGCATCGATTTAAGAAGCATCGCAAAGATCATTGATCATCTCGGCGACACCGAAAACCATGGATTCGACACTAATATTAGTCATTTTCGATATTGTATATATATATATAATTTCCCCCTCCCCAGGTTGCGGGGTTGAATTTGAATTTAAACGGGATCGAAAATATCACTGTTCTTCTAAGTGACACAGAAAATTATAAATTCGACACTGGCCATTCTCGATCATTTTATATAAATCTCTTTCTTCCCCTCCTCCAAGTAGCGGGGCTGATTTTGGATTTAAACCGGATCGGTAATGTCACTGTTCATCTGAATGATCCCGAAAACTATGGATTATTCATAATATTGGTCATTTTCGATTATTATTATTATTATATATAGCTCCTTTCCCCTCCTCCATGCTGCGGCACACGACATCAGAATGTCACTGTTAATCTCAGCTACTCCTAGAACTATGGATTCGACACTAATATTCGTCATTTTCGATCATCTTTAAATGTTTATCCTTCCCCTACGTTTACCATCCCCCTCCCCAACTATGAGGGCTGAACTTGGATTGAAACAGCATCAGAAGTGTCACTGTTTCTCCCATCGACCTCGAAAACTATGGATTCAACACTAATATTGGTCATTTTTAATCATTTTAAAATTCCTCTCCCCTTCCCCCTTCCCCTTAGGTATACCCAGCTCCCCTTCCCCCACCTTCGTGAGGCGGCAAACGGCATCAGAACTGTCACTGTTAACCTCAGCTACTACTGAAACTATGGATTCAACACTAATATTAGTCATTTTCGATCATTTTTAAATGTTTATCCCCACCCCTACGTTGTACTCTCCCCCTTCCCAACTATCAGGGATGAACTTGAAATAAAACATCATCAGAAGTGTCACTATTTCTCTCATCTACCCCGAAAACTATGAATTCAACACTAGTATTGGTCATTTTTGATCATTTTTAAATTTATCTCCCACTCCCCCAACCCTACGTTGCATCGTCAGTGAATAGCCTAAAGCAATCCCTGCCCCTAAACTCATGTATGTAGAAAATTTGATTAAGATTGGTCGGGTGGTTCAAGATTGATGAAGTCACAAAAGCAGTCATTTTAATTTTAACATGTTTTACATCTATATCTCCCCCTCCCCCTCCCCTAGGTTGGCTGGTCAAAGTGAAACGGCAGAAAACACCAAAGGTCCGACCCTCATATATGTTGAAAATTTGATCGGGATTTATTGGGTGGTTCAAAAGTTATTAGGTTTTATTAGTTTTTATTTATACGACCCCCCAACCTCCCCCTCTCCTTGGATCTACTGCTAAAGTGAAGTTACAAAAATGTTTCCAGATCCGAACCTCATGTATCTTCAAAATTTGATTGATATCGGTCGGAAAGTTCAAGAGTTATTAAGTTACAAAAATAGTCACTTTCAGTCTTATATAAATTCATTTTTATATATATCACCTCCTT
The DNA here is from genome assembly GCF_964235325.1 of Thermobia domestica. Lineage (NCBI taxonomy): Eukaryota > Metazoa > Arthropoda > Insecta > Zygentoma > Lepismatidae > Thermobia > Thermobia domestica. The sequence continues at coordinate 98,935,315 of NC_137470.1, forward strand.
CTCCACCCCTACATTGCTCCGTCAAATTTGAAACATAAGAACGATTCCAGGACTGAACCTCATCTATGTTGAAAAGTTGATCAAGATCGTTCGACTGTTTCAGGAGTTATTAGGTTTTATTTATTTTTAGTATCCCTCCAACACCCTAGCCCTTAGTTCTACCATCAAAGTGAATAGCCTAAAACCAGTCCAGCCTTTAACCTCATTCATGTTACAAATTTGATCGAGATCAGTCAGGCGGTTCAGGAGATTTAGAGTCACAAACAGCGATTTTCAATTATTAGGTTTATATATACGAGGGTTGGGGCAAAAGTCATGGCAACTATTTTTTTTCTTGCAGACATGTTTGCGGATCACAATCTTCTATGTGTCATGTGAAAGTTCTGCAGGCATAGTGTGTATGTAGCACAACAGATGGCTCTGTGAAAGCTGGTAGTAGCACAGCGAGTGATATGAAATCAGTCAGTTGGTGAGTGTCGTGCGAGATGGAAGTAACCCGTGTAGAGTAGCGCGCTTACATCAAAATAGCCGTTCTCCGGAATGTCATAGTGAATCAGTGGAATCCCTTGGGAATAATGCCCTACCATGCCGGACAGTAGCACGGTGGGTAGGGAAGTTTCAGCAAGGACGTGCAACCAGTGATGAGCAACGTTCGGGACGAGCTGTCAGTGTTTGGACCGACGTGGCAGGTGCCGTCATCGAGCAGCTCTTGGATGAAGACAGACGATGGACGCTACAGGATTTGGCGGAGGGAAAGTGGCATCGAGAAACGCACCGTCACAGGATATTGCGTAATGAGCTGCAACTACGCAAAATCGCATCGCGGTGGGTACCGCATGCACTGACGGAAGTTCAAAGGTGGATGTGATTTGCAATATGCTCCGACCACCTTGCACGCCGGCAACAGGACCACGATCAATTGTTTCACGAATAATCGCCATCGATGAATTTTGGGCCAGGGCATACGAACCAGAACTGAAACGTCAGTCCGCGGAGTGGCGAAATGCTGGATCACCAAGGAGGCAGAAGTTCCGTCAGAATCCTTCCCCAGTAAAATTGATAGTGATCGTCGCGTATGACGTCAGGGGTGTCATTGTTTGCCACTTTGTTCCACATGGTAGAACAGTGATCGCACAGTACTACAGGACTTCCTGGTGCGACAGGTACGAAGTGGCGTTAAGGAGAAACGTCCGGATCTTGTGGACAGTGCAATAATCCGGCATGAGAATGCAAAACCACATAAAGCAGAGTGTGTAGGGCAGCTACTGCGACGTTGGGGATGGAAAGAATTGGAGCACCCACCGTACTCTCCTGACATTTCGCCCTGTGACTTTGATCTCATTCGAAAGATTAAGGAATTACTACGAGGTAGGAGGTTTGCCACACGCGAGGACATTGCTAATGCTGTGCGCGAACAGTTGACCCGATTCACATATGGTGCGGCAAATGCTGAGGCGGATGGTATTCAGCGCCTCCCACATCGTTGGCAGCGTGTGGTGCAAGTAGCAGGGGACAATTTGAAGGTCTTTAGGCCCAGGTTTGTCATGTCAACTGTATACGTACTGTGTTGTCATTCTTTTGTACCGTGAAGGGCATATTTTCCTGTATACTACCGTAATAAATTAGTGTGTTACGATATTTCAGTGCTATTCGTTGTCCACATATGTAGTTAACACTTTGTCCTTTCGTCTGTATATGTCACATTTTCCAACCGGACTGGTATCTTCGATAAAAAAAAATACTTGCCTAGTTGCCACGACTTTTGCCCCAACCCTCGTATATATATATATATATATATATATATATATATATATATATATATATATATATATATATATATATATATATATATATATATATATATATATAGAGAGAGAGAGAGAGAGAGAGAGAGAGAGAGAGAGAGAAAGAGATTACGCTTGTCTATTTATTTTGTTTCATAGCTCTTCCATATTGACTTTCTAATGATGGGCGACAATTGTCGTCGAAATTCATACAATTATGCAGAATCATCTCAAGATTTTTCACTTCATGATGTGGAGGCAGGGGTTACTGTTGACCCCTGGAGCCCACTTTAGGAACAATTCCAGGAAAAAATACATAATAATAACCGCATGTACATGACTGGCGATAGTTCTTGTTGGTTAAGGTTGCCATACGTCCCTATTTTGTACGGACTATTTGTATTTTTGGGTCCGTGCCCCTTTCAGTTTCGTACAAGTCAGGAAATAGGAAAATGTCCGTATTTGACAATTTTTGGAGCTGCCCCAAAATTTCTGAGTCGGGAATCGCTAAAATCTCGGGCGAAAAATTTGTGTCTTTATTATAGGGTACATGTGTTATGTATTTCAGTTACTCTTAGCAAAATAGGTAATGTTTTTAAAAAATGTCTATTTTTTTTCCATTCCAGACTTTTTTTGTTTAGATTTAATATACGTAATTTAATGGCATGATTTATTATGATTGGGTTAATAAAAAAATATAAAACGTGTTAGTTTCCAATAGTGTTTTAAGTATTACAGTAAACAATTGTATGATAACCTAAAAAGGTGATTTTTAGGTAAGTAGTTTCAAAATATTTGTTCTTTGTTTGGGCACCGTACCTTCGATGGATCATCATTTTAAGGTATTTTGGACCAAAAAATATGGCAACCATAGTGTTGGTCCGTTCGCGATTCTCCGCGACGAATCGAAGGAACACAAAATATTTTTTCGCTGCCACGCGGTGGCAACTGCAACATCCTGACACTAGACACCTGTTCCGACTCGAAGAAACCCTGCTGCCAGTGGCACACTATCGACAATCCTTCGACGCCTCGCTATTGCGACGATCGACATTTACTGACAAGTGGGCCACTAGGTGTTGGCAACGTTTACGGCATGGAGTCAGTAGGTCCTACTAACATTTTACACGAAACAGAGACTAAACGGGAAATAAGATTCTGTCTTGTCGTCTTGAAATCTTTCTAGACTTGTTTTGTAAATTTTTGTATTAAAAGTAAGCCTTGACGTTTCCCATAATTTCATCTAGAAATTATGATAATCCTTTCATGTTACGTCAGGTCTACAGGAGGTGTGATATAGCAGTATTCAAACCATATTTGTCACTGGAGTAGGCATGTGTATCATTAAACGTTGATAAATGCTCTTCGTTGTGTTCGTACAATTATTTTAGCAATTTATATTTTTTTAACGTAATGAATCATGTAACACTAGAACAGTGTTTGAGATGCAAGATTTAGGTGGAGTAATGCTGTGCAGGACACTCGACAAATTTGTCGTCTCATGTGCGATACTAGGCCTTACGCAGGCTAAGGCTTGGTATGATTGGCCCAATGTAGTTTTAAGTGTGTATGTTTCCCAACCAATCACTTGTGATCATTAATCCAACAGTTTCTAACAATTTGGTACAAATATAATAAGTAGTTAAGTTGATTGGAAAAAGTTCGGCAAAGCAACTAATTACAATGTACGACCTACGCTGGCAGTTTACTAATTAGTAAAATGTTTCCCACTATTGGGCCTACTCTCCATGTTGTAGGGGTAGATTGCCTACAGGGGTTGAAATACGAACCGAAGGAATTTGAATTAGGGTCGTCATTTTGGGATAGCAAGACAGGGAAATTGCCCCCCAAGAGTTTGAGGAATACATATACTTTAATCGATTGTCTACTAATATACTAGTACAAAACATTAATGTCTTATGTCTTATGTTCTCTTGCCCCCCTCAAGCAAAGGCTGAAATGACTCCCCTGATTTGAATATGTAACAGAGCTGTAACCAAAGCATTAAGATCTGGGAAGGGGGTAAAGTACATTATTTTGGGGCGAGTTTACTTTATCTTCATGCATACATACTAACACATAACTGGATTTTCTGCGGGGTGAATGTGGTCTCAGGAGGGTGATTCCCCCTGACCACCACATACTTACGGGTCTGATGTGTAAACGTTGCTACTGATCATTAATAGTATTTTGCTACATTACATACATTAAATGTATGGCTACTCTGAGATGCCTTTCCGATGCGTCACCCTCCGCAGCGAACGCGACCTAGGCGGCTACTCAGAAATTTTACTTTCTATAAAATTATCAATCACACTGTGAGCCAATCAGGGTTTCCAAGCCATATTACCACACCCCTATTCTCATTCATGTGAATCACGAGAATTAACCCTATTGTGTAAATACATTTTTCTGTGATTAGCTAATTTTTCGAAATTTCCTTGCACTTTTGTGAATTTTCTTTAGTTATACACGCACATACTTTATAATCGGAGAGTTCCAATACTCTGCACAAATCAGCTTCCAAACACCTGTTTTCTGCTAAAGTTCCCTTGCCTGGTAACAGTCTTTCATTTCTCTCTTTCCTTTAGACATATTTTACTGATTCCGAAACAACAGCCGGTCTATTGTTCCGAAACGCACCAAATACACTCCAACCGACGTTTTCCGCGCGTTTCTTTTTCTTTCTTTCTTTCTTTCTTTTCTTTTTCTTTTCTTTTTTTTTGTTTTCGTGTTTGCAGCGCGTTGTGGGTAGCCATCCACATTTAAATGCATGGTCAGTGTATTCCAAACGTACACATGAGATATAAAAACGTGTTAGAAACGCATTGAAAGCCATGTACTAAATAAACCATACAGTGATTAGCACTTTAAGGATTTTTTAAAATATAGATGACTACATCTTTCATCTTTTTAAATATATTCTCTTGATTATTTTCTCTAAATATACATTAATACATATTGATTACGGAGAACGTGTATTTTTTTACACATTCCAAAAGCAGAAAATGTTTATAGAGCTTCCAGTAAACACAAGTATAAAACTATAGTGACTGGCACTAAAAATGCAGTAATTAGCACTTATTCCTATAGTGATTGGCACTGTTAGTAATCCGCAACTCAAATGGTTTTTATTTATGAATGACAACATAGTTTTACATTATGTGCCGAAATATAACACTATCCGGTGACTCTTTGACCAATAATTAGAAGAAATCACTTAAAATTGTTTATAACATTCTACAAACAATAACATTTAAATTCAGGAAAATGATCAATGTTTTTTAAACCTCTATCTTAACAAATCTTTGAATATGAAAGAAGGAAACGAGGAACAAGGGTCGCACGATTTGCCTTACAGAGACTGAATGATATTACTCACTATCATTATAACCTAGTGTACTGGGCACCCATGGAAAGATTTCTTTGGGGGCTCAAATCCCGGGTTGCTATATTATGTTTCTTTTTAATTTTTTATTTGTACTAAGAAAATCTGAAGAAATTTAATACATATTCGTGAGCCAGGGGGGCTCGGGCCCCACCTTGCCCTCCCCTACGGTCATCCATGCCTGGTGTATCTATAACTTCACTGTCATCGTCCAGAACGTATAGCAAATATGGCACACAAAATCATCATCTTGCAATTTTTAGGATTCAACTCAATGATTCAATTGAAAAAAAAGAAAAACAACAACAACAAAAATGGACAGTGTTTTGCATAAATAGGCAAAGCGCCACTTCTTAGAATTTCCGTTTTATGGCATACTCTATTTGGAAAGTCACGCAAGTAAAAATCACTACCAATTCTTAGCAGCGCTTGCCTACAAATAATTTTAATGACTAAGCACCAGTTTACTTATATGTGATTCACTTTAAAAACTTTATACTTAATTATCTCACAAGGAGATTATGGCGCTTGGTCTAGTGTTATATAAACCTGTTTTATGCTAAAGTTCCCTTGCCTGGTAACAGTCTTTCATTTTTCTCTTTCCTTTAGACATCTTTTCCTGATTCCGAAACAACAGGCGGTCTAATGTTCCGAAACGCACCAAATACACACCAGCCGACGTTTTCCGCGCGTTTCTTTTTCTTTCTTTCTTTCTTTCTTTCTTTCTTTCTTTCTTTTTTGTTTTTTTTTGTTTTCGTGTTTGCAGCGCGTTGTGGTCAGCCATCCACATTTAAATGCATGGTTAGCGTATTCCAAGCGTACGCGTGAGCCATATAAACGCGTAGCGAACGCATGGATAGCCGTACACTAAGAGTACTTTGCTGCATTTACATTGTCAGCACGTGGTTACTATACATTAAGAGACTTTTTTTCAGAGGATAATAAAGTTTACTCGTGAAAACACAAAACAAGATATGCAATGCAACTTCAATCTGTACGTGCATCTACAGCAAACATCCGTCGGTGATGATTATCATTCATCATAGTAGTATGAAAACTTTTCTCATTCATCACTTGTATCTAATGGTTACTGAAACCGAGCACAAAGATCATTTTCATGTGGTATTTCCTACCATCGGAACGACAATGTTTTATTGTCAGGTTAGGAAACACGTGTGAACTTGACTTTGAAAGCATGCGAAGGTCAAGAGATAAGATCAAGGAACGATGTCACGACACTTTTCAATACGGAACAACATTTCACTGAAAAATACAATGATAAATTCTTCTTTAAAATGCAAGTTATATCTGCAATTATTAAAGGAAAATCATTTCCATGATTATATCTTTGCTTCCTATCGCAAAAATCAAGGTTAACATTTACGAAATATCTTTATATAACAATGAAAATGGTATATATGGATATTGCATGTATTGCAGACAAACATTTATAACATATCTATCTTCGAACTACAACAAAATCATTGATTTTTCATATACCTTTATAATTTTGAAGCTTCCAGGGCTACTTTGTGGAATTAAGAACATGAAATTGCGCATATTCACATTGTGTTTCGCATTCGTCTTGCTAACTGTGGGTAAGTAATGGTTTATTTTTTAACTTCACAATATAAAGCATTTACTGAAGCGTTAGCTTTATGTAATCCTAGAACATAAGACAAAAGCATTGACGTCTGATTACCTTGACTTTTTCAGCCCATTGATGGAGAATTAGTTGTCTGTTCTTTTTGAAAATGGTCTCCACTTTGTGAGTTGTTCATCAATTATTTAAATATCCCTTACTTCCTGAAAGTTAAATTTATTACACTTAATTTTAATAGTTAATAATAGTATCAATAATCAAATTTAATTAAATTAATATTGAATTTGAATATAATGCACATTCGTTTTGAAAAAGGTCAAGTTGGTTCACTTCTAGAGTGCTCACCTTTGGTGCATGGGGTCCCTGGTTCGATTCTCGGCTTACTAACGTTTGTGGGACAACATCGTGTCTGTGGGTTTTCTCAGTGTTATTCCTGTTTCCTCTTTCATTTTCATTCCACCACCTCTTCCATAATCATTCACCTGCTATAATCATCCAGCTTCCTTAGCCTAAATGGCATATTCATAGCATATTCATATTCATGTGTACGTCCCATATGACCTCAGTGCTGAGCGAGAGGCCAGACTCAAAAACAGCCAACACTCAAAGAAAAGACAAAAATAATTTTCTATAGCTATAATTCAACGAGATAAACAATAAAAATGCCACGAATAATTATTACCGTCTAGTAATTAATGATGGTAATTTGATTTAGTAATTAATTACTGAACCTTAACACGGTATATTTGCGACGTGCCTCCTCGGTATTCGTGTTAACTTGATTCAAATGCCAAGTTCTCCGCGGCCCAATGGGCATTGTACTAATTTTAGCAGCCCGAACCTGTAAGTTGTGTATTTATGGGCCTTCATATATCTGGAATTCGATCATACACTACTATAACGCTCGAACACAAAATTGCTTTTAGTTTCCTTAGATGGATCTGGACATGAATGTGGGCATATGGAAAACAAATTGTATTAAATACTGCTTCTCTGACACATGTTACCCACCCCGGCCGCCATTTTGGATCTGTTATATTACATTCAACTTTTGGTTTTTCAAATGGAAATAGCTGCTAATGATACATCAAGTTTATGTACAATTTTCTAAGAAACTCATTGGTGTAGTGAATTTTGATGTATAATGTACCGTTTGGAAGCTAATGCATGTTAAAGCCCTCCATGCATCGGCTTCCATACTTCGTGAAAGACATTGCAGAGACGTTTCGGATGTTGACAAACCAAAACAATTTCAAACTAGAAAAATATTGTAGGTATGAGCAAACTATTTACAACACTGGTATCATAATATTACTACATTTCTGTGGGCGATTTTATTACTTCCATGTTATACTATAACAAGGAGGTATTGTATTACGGTCAAAATGCCCAATGTAAATCCAGATATGACAAGAACACCTACCATTTTCGTATTGACGTCTGTGTATCTGTACGTTCAGAGAATATTTCGTCAACAATAAATCACGTAAAATATTACATATACACAGAAGGCGTGCACAACTTTCTATTCGATACAATATTCGTGAAGTGCCTGACATTTAACATGCAATACCTTGCAAGCGGTACAAGCTACGGTATAGCTGGCTACACCAATGAATCTCTGAGAAAATTGTACATGCGTTTGGTGTACCACTTGCACTTACTCCCATTTGAAAAACCGAAAGCTGAATCTAAGATGTCGGATCCAAAATGGCAGCCGGGGTGGGTAGCATGTATCAGAGAAGCAGTATTTGATCTAATTTGTTTTGTATATGCCCACATTCATGTTTAGTTACATGAATGTTATAGTGTATAGTGTATATATGTTATAGTGTATGATTGAGTTCCGAGTATATGAAGGCCCGCAAATTTGCAAATTTCCGGTATGACCCCGCTAAAATTAGTGCAATACATGTTGGGCCGGGAAGAACTGCATTTGATCAATTTTACACGAATCCCGAGAGGAAACTTCGCAAATGTGCCTTGTAAGTAAAAATGTTCCGTAATTTTGCGCGTATATTTTGTACCATAGGAACGTACTTCAGAAAGACTTCCCAACTTGTATAGTCAGAGGGATCACCCCAAACAGCTGATGGGAGCTTGTTCCTGTCTTGATTTCAATTTTAGATCTCACAGTAAATTTTTGATAAGTTTGTTTTACCTAGACTCCTTTATATCTCGCATTTTCACTGTCAGTCTGTCTGAGAGACAAAAGGAACTCGAAACAACTTGATGGGTCAGCATCAATTTTGGTAATCCTATACTGCCAAACTTTTTTGTTATTGGAGCAGATCCATCGACTGGAGGTGGTAAAAAATCAACCATATCACTAGAGATTATTGTATAAATGAACGTTGATCACTATAGAGTAAAATCGATTAATGCGAGAAGCGGTTCTCTGCAATCGATTAAGCGTCCTAAGAATATATTCGTCTCCTCTTTAATATATGTACTATGACAGGAGGTGGTAGAAACCTACTACCATTTAACGTTTCAATAATAATCTGGAAAATATAACTCTATACAAACCAAATTTTGTCATGCAGTATATCTGTGACACTGCTACTTATTTTTAATAAAATAACTACGTCAAATAGACCAAAAATTTCTTGTTGCAACTGTACAGAGAAGTTTCTGCATTTGCTAGCATTTCATTCAGAGGTCCGTGTGTAGGAATGTCAGATTTGAAAATTAATTAAATATTGGGTTTTATCCAGTGTGAACTTGTTTATTTCTTTCTTTTCACTCCTCCCACGTTTAGGACTAATCGTAGAACATACATCGGATAATTGTTACCTTTCGTAGCACATAAGTTCTTTACGTGCTATTTCTTTTATCACTTGTTCGCCATGTCTTCAAATTTGGCAAAATTGTTCATGTACTTATGCTGTTCGACGTTTTCTCAAGTGTGTGTTCGCAAGACAGCTCCACAAATCGTATGTGAAGCACACCCACTCTCCTGATCGGCGCAACGGCTAGCTACTTCCATCCGTTGGTAAATTCATAACAATATAGAGGCACGAGCTATGAGAAGAAAGGTTACCACGTATGTCTTAACATCTGTTTGTGAACTTGCAAATGTCCAATGGTGTAAAATTCTAAAGAGCGAGGCATGTGTGCTCGTTTCGGTTCGGTATTTTATTAACCAGAATCAACTGGACCGATCTCAATTAAATCTTCAGTGATGATTTTATCTCAGAATAATTCTAGTTTTTTTTTAGAACAGTAGCTAGGCTGTAACTCTATCCAACTGATGAGAGAAACTTATTTTAATATACGACAATACGACATTATATTACAGTATTATTACAAGTATCTCATACCAGATAAACAATTGCCACTTCAACCCATTTAAACATAAGTTTAGCTAAGTGGTTCTATGATAATCAGACAATAATGCTTTTATTTTAATTTTATTTACAGCAAAAACTATGCCAACTGATGATCATCAGAATGAACTACTGTCTCGAGTGAGTAAACTTCTATTATATTTGTAGTAACGAAAACAATGGAAGTTCCCTGAATAAAAAGGAACATTTATAATTAATATGAGCTGAGACCCCCGTTAGTGTAGAAAGCACTATAGAGACATAAATCGTGAAGTTTCCAGAGGAATACCGTACAATTCATCATTCAGTGCCTCAGTTCTGGCAGCGAGAATTGGCGAGGATGCCTGTTCTGGTGTCTGAGCTCTATAACTGATGGCAGCTGTTGAACAATGTTAATTTCTAGGGATTGGGCGGGCCAAGCGAGGTGGTATAATTCATTTCGATGCTCAGAAAACTACATATTAACAGCTCAGGACATTATTACTACCATCTGTAAAACTTGAGTCATTGTCCAGACACAACATCTGAATCTTAAAACGCACGTGTTCAGGCTGACTGGTAGCAATGCGTTGCTGCGAGCGTAATCACAGGAATTCCGAAATAATATGAAATTGCGGCCCACAGAGTCACAGAGACGCCGCTATATTTTTCGGCAAGGAGCAGAAAATTGGAGCATAAGCCAATGCGGACACTCGGCGAAAACCGCAACATGACATTGCATTCCATCTTCAGTCTGCAATAAACAAAGCATAGTAATGGTGTTGTAAGTTCAACCAACATTAGAAATTCACAACTACGCTAGATCATTTCAGTACTGGCACTTTTCGTACATGTCAAAACAACACCGACAACGTTTTGGAGGTGATTCCTGACACCTAGATAATACAAAACATATACACCAAGCGGGTGTGCACAAATGCTTTGTTTCGGAGTTATAGGCTGCCGAAAACATGAAAAAAAATTAAAGGACCATAGCTCCAACACCATGGGACCTATCGCAGTCGGGTGAAGAATTCACTTGGGAAAGAGTATGTGCCTTATCCAAATACCTAAGTTTCAGAATTCTGCGGTACTTCCGCAACAATTTTTACAGAGGTAGTTAGTGAGTACTTCAAATTATATGCCTGTAGCTAAACGTCTCTATGAAAATTGTTACGTGAGTATCTTAGGATTCTGAAACATGTATTTTTGGATAGCGTGTAAATTAGTCCCTGAGTGAAATCTTGACCCGACTACGATAGGTCACATAGTTTTGGAGCTACGGACCTTTAAATTTCACTTTTTTTTCATGTGTTTGACAGCCTATAACTCCGAAAGGTAGCGTTTGTGCACTCAGGTTGGTCTATACTTTTTGTCTTATCTTGGTGTCAGGAATCATCTCCGAAACGTTGTTGGTGTTGTGTTGAAACACCCTATATATATATATATATATATATATATATATATATATATATATATATATATATATATATATATATATATATATATATATATATATATATAATCTATGGTCATACATGTTTCTAAACCCAATACGTTCTGTAGGAACTTATTATCCTACTTTTACTTTAGGTTTCTAAAATACTGATGATAGGGAAAAAATGGAAAAAAATAAACATGTTTTTGTCAGGGAATAGGTCGAACATTTTTTTAAGGGAAAATCACTGATATTCGGCGAAAACAATTCACAAAAATTAGTCTGTAGGAACCCTCTTTTATTGTACTTAGATATCGCCAAGAGAAACCATTCAAATAAACGAAAGAGATCAGTTAAAACTATGACCAATTATCTCAATGCGACACCTTCAAGTTCGTACTTTAAGTATTTCGAGTTAATCTCAAACTAGGATAATGCAATAAATAAATTTCAATGTGCAATGTTTATTTCATGTACCACAATATGAAGATAATGCGTGAGACCTGTGATTACGCTCACAGGACACGTTTGTGACACTGATTATGCGGTTATTTTACATCGGATGTTGACTCTCCTTTGTTAATAACAACGATACATTTTGGAGCTAAATGATACCAAAAATAAGAGAAAGAATAAATTTGTAAGCTACGTAAAATTGGAAATTGGAAATGACGTACTATGAGCAAGTAATCTCAACAAATTTTAAAATGATAATCTGTATATTTGAATGGTATATAATTATTTCTTTGTTATACAAAAAGGTACAAAAATACTTTACAATTCTGATGTAGTTAAAATTCGAATTTTAAGGTGTAGAACCACAACTAAGTGTTCCCCGAATTTTGTAACAGCCATCCATCGTTTATTTGAATGTTATAAATTCCTTGTTTTGAATACAAAAAAGTGCGCAACTAGTAAAAAAAAAAAAAAATGAAGTTGTTAAAGTTCCAACTTGAAAATGTCACAACAGAACAAAATGGGTTCCCGAGTTTTGAGATGGCCCTCCGTCCTTTGTTTGAATGGTACAAAATGATTTTGTAGTAGTACAAGAAGGACAAAAATAGTGAAAAATATTTACCAAAAAATTTAGCGGGTTAAAGATCGAATTAAAAGATATCATTTTGCAACTAAATGGACCTCCAAATTTTGACATGAACCCCCTTTCTTAATTTGATTGGTACATATTTTCTCTTGGTGATACAAAAAGGTACATAAATAGTACAGAATTGTAAGCTAGTCAACATTTGAATGTGAAGATGTCGCGTTGCAACTAAGTGGGTTCCCTCTTGAAGTGGCTCTCGTTCGTTTATTTGATGGTGCCGAATTTTTCCTTTGTGGTGCAGAAAGGTACAAAAATAGTACAAAATTCTGAGGTAGTTAAAATTCGAATTTCAAGATGGCGCACTACATGTGATCGAAGTGGCAAAATTTTGAAATTAACTTTCTTTGTTTATTTCAATGGTTCATTTTTCCTAGTAGTAAAAAAAGGTACAAAAGTAGTACAAAATTTTAAGGTAGTTGAAATTCAAATTCGAAGATCCCGTACTACAGGTTATTGAAGTGGTTCAAATTTGAAATGGGTTTCCTTCGTTCAATATAATGGTACAGCATTTTTTCTTGGTGATGGAAAAAGATAGATTGAGATCGAAGTGCCCAATTTCTGTTTAGGCCCATATTTGTTAATTTCAGTGTTACACATTTTCTTGGTGGTACATTATAGATAGAACGAAAGTAGTATAAAAAATTGGCATTATAAATACAGTGTGGCAGTTTTTCTTACACTCTTCAAGAAAAATTAAAATGTGTGTGGATGGCATTTGAATATTAATGTTGTTAGTTGAATCTTAAATCATTAGTGTAAATAGATAAATTTAACAATTTTTGTTTATAACATTTTAAATTAATTTTCAGGCTAATATAATTAAACAGCAGTGAGTACACAGAATTAGAAAAAAAAAACAATGAAAATAATTGTATGCATTATTATTTTACAAATGTAATATTATAATAGCATTTTAATGGATCATTTGAATCCCACTCTCTCACGTTTATTCCAATATTACAAATAATCAATGCAATATTTAATATTGCGAATTAGAAATAATCTTGTCTCGTCTGTGTGTTCTGTCCCATGATAGGTTCTTACCCATTGTGGAGTAAGTAAGATTAAAATAAATGAGGCGGCCACAGGAATGAGGTGACTAGTTCCTTTCATCTATTATTCTAAAAGTGCGTATGGGAAACCTTATTTAACTTGACAGCCTTTTCCACCTTTCTAGGTAAAGTATTTTTGCTTTGTCGAAACATAAATTCTAATTTGCCATGAATTGTTTCCTTCTAAATGGATAGATTTATAACTAAGATTACGAACAGCATTATGCAAGAAACTGAGTAACTATGACTTTATTATAACTAAATTAACTTGAAACCATCTGTTAGGTTAGATTCTATGAGAGGAAAATAAATATTTTGATCTTTTCAATTCAGTTTCATGTTGATACATATAAACTTGCTATTTAACTAATTACTAGGGAGCTTTTCTTTTTATTTAGCTTAGATCGTCGGAAGCAGTTTACATGTCAACTTGGACACTAATTTAATATAATCATATTTCAGGCTACAATTGGTTTAGCTCCTTGGGGATCAGTACTTGAAACGGAAGTAGTAAATGCTTATTTCCTCCGGTTTCAGTAAAAAATAAGGTTAAAATTATTCATTCCTATGGATAAAATAGTTAATTAAAGTATGGAGGGCAAAGTGTTGGGTAGAGGTTATGTAATTCTGGATTTGATTTTCTACAAATAATGGAGAGAACATGTCGCCCTATTATTGGATTCTATCTTCTGTTATTTCAAAAAGGGACACAGTTCGTTGCTTTTTTTTGAAACAACATATTATGCCCTTATCTTATAAGTTTTGTTTACTGAATTTCTCGAATAGTTCTTATTACATGTTTTAAAAAATCTGCCTTTGTAGGTAAAACACGACTCACAATGCCAGTGTAACTTTGATTGTCCTTGCAAAGCAGCCGAGTCCGTTTGTGGATGCCTTTCGAAGGATAACATGGACAAGATGGAAGATATGAATAAGCAGTAACACAGAAAATGGTGAAAGCAGTAGCAAAGAAAGAGGCACAACAGTGTAAGGGGTATTCAACATTATCTCTAATATATAAACCTACATAAATTGATTCATTGACATGAAATCAGCGACGGAGAAATTTGAAATTTGGCATGCATACAGCTGTAGGACAGAAAAAGAAAACAGGAAATTTGTTAAAAGCATATGTGTTTTATATGTTCAGGAGATAAGAAAAGGATCAGTCTGTAAAGAAAATTACAACTATATAGTTATTTTATTTTTTGATCATTAAATCTGATGTTTTAGACAATTGAAATTGGAATAATAATAAGAAGTTCAGTGTGCTTGTAAGTTTTTGATAGTGTTATCTAAATGAATCAAAAAATATGAAAATGTTCAACTTTAGTGGAGTGTTATGGAAACGAAAAAGTCTCCCCCATATTATTCAGATTGAACACCTTCTACATCCCGTAATTATTAGGCACTTCCGATAATATTATGATGAAATGCGGTACGTTTGTAACCTCCCTTGATAAAGTATATAAAAATTGTTAAAAGTGAAAATTTTAGGTAGTATGGCGTCTAACAAGATTAAATCGGCGATTTTTGGACATATCGTCCTTCTCGAGACGAAGAGGCGTATCTCAAAAATTATCGGAAATGAGTTGTGACTACCTTCTTTATCGTCTCGTCGAGCTCTACTTGATGGTATAACTGGCGTATTTCAATGTTCTTTGGTTCCTTAGTTATATAGTTTTACCCAAAGGGCGTACCCGAAATCGAGGGAAACTATCTCGGACAAACAGGCGCATCTCAAGATTCGCCTATTCATCTTGTTCTTGGAGCGAGTTCTGTTATTGTTTTATGAGAAACGCTCATTTTACCTACTTCTGCATTGTGATATTTTAGCAGTTTGCAAGTAGTTTTGTGTCATTTTATGTCAATTACAGTGCTTTCGAACATAATATAGTTTGCTTGTGAGATTTATTTACCGTGTCATTTAAATATTTGTTCCTGAACCCTAAACGATGTTAAATTTCGTGCTTTTCTTTCTTTTCTTTTTCTTATTTTAAGTAAGGGAAGATGTTGACATTATTATAAATCGAGCTTGCATTTTTTATGCTTGCCTTCAACAGGCCTGCTAAAAATTTAAAACAAAGATCCTATTCTACTACCTGTACAAAACTAGGTAGGAAATGTAATTCCGTTCTCAAAAAGATAAGTTTTTTTATTAAAGATTTATACGGAATTGACAACATTTAAAGACAACTTGAATACATTGTTCGGCACATAAACCGTAAAGACACTAAACAAACGACTTGCAACAAAGGTGATTCTAGAACATCAATGAGTAATTTCCTCCCCAAACAGAGAAATCAAATTCCTGTATGTAAGACAATGCTTTTAAATATTTTAAGTATATCAAAATCTGTCATAAGAACTGCGTTCAAAAAGAAAGAAAGTACAATTGTCGCCAAAGATAAGTGGGGAAGCCGGGCAATAAAAATTGTGGAAGAAAGACAAAGCAATACAAAAATGTGAAGAAATAAGATACGCCCCTTGGGCTCGAGTGGGACGATATAATCCTAATCACATGTTTAATGTAAATGAAACTGCAATAAAAAGTTGAAATTTGGTACGCTTGTAGTTTGTTATAGCGTCATCAAAGTAGATAACTAAGAATAAAAAATCTAACTTTATTGGGATTGTACGGCAAAGTAAAAAGCCTAAACAGAAGTCCACTTGGCATTATGCATGGAACATGTCCAACCAAAGATTCCGTGAACCTTTGATTTCCCAGTATACTAGCAACTTTCCCAAACAAAAGTTACGTCTAACTTTACACTAGCAGCATGCAAGTGACTATCCTTACAAAGGAATACCTTATTTTAAAAAATGCAGTCAATTTCTCAAGGTATGTGTGGGTTTTCTTCACGAATTCAAACTGAGACATTCAGCACAGTGCGTCACAAGAAACATTAACGATTCATTTGGACCAGAAATGCTGAATAAAGGCAGCATTCGTAGCTGGTTTATCAAATTTCGTTCCGGTGACACACCATTGCAAAATGAGTTCATGGGTACCGACCAACACCATGTTAGTATAAGCTCCTTAAAAACATCGTGGAAACAGATCATCAGAAAAGTGTTCATGACAGTGTAGATGGGTCAGCAAGCATGCATCGTGCAACTGCCGTTCGAAAGCTTCATGGATTGGTTTTCTTCTTGTTCACCTCAACCATAGGTTGGTGGGCAACATGGAAATTTTAAAACTTTTCTCTCCCTTGGGAAAGCTGTTTTATACATTGATAAGGTTTATTCTTCGTAACTCCATCTAGACATTCTATCCTTGGTCTTCCCTCTTACTGGATTTCCTTTTGTTTTTTCCTCTATCAGCATGGTGATCCAGTCGGAGTGCCGAAAGAGATTGCCAAGATGATGTTTCTTCATTCTGAAACTTCCATCTTTTTCACTTCTTCCTTCCAGGGATATTAGGCTTCCTAATTAGGGGAACGTCTTAATATCTTCGATTTTCTCTCCATCTAGCCATAAGTTTGCCACTTTGTGTCCTGCACTTGTGACTTTATCACTTTGGTTTTCTTCTTATTTATCTTCATTTTGCATGTTTCTTCCAGTTGGTCGTTCAAGTTCGAAAGTGCTTCCTGCAAGTCCTTTTCATTCTCCTCTATCAGTGCTATGTCTTCTGCAAATCTTATTGTGTAGAGAACCTGGCCATTTACTTTTACGCCTTTCTCGTTTTCAACAAAGAGTTTTTCCTCATATTCACAGTCGTTTCGCAGCTACACAGGGTGGAAACGGACCTTATGGACACGAAATTTGAATCCTCATCATTTTGGATTAGATAACATAGCGACTTCATACTTTCGGCAAAATATTTCTCTTGTCAAGAGCTTTCCAACGATATATTACTTGACCCCCTTTGCTATTAGAAATTTTCAAGTTGACCTCACGTACCCCTATATGGGGTGTCTGGGATGGATATTTTATAGCACAAAATTCAAGCCCCTCACAGTAGTTTCGAAGATACACAGGATGACAACGGACTTTATGAACACACTGTATGTATATATAATCCTACTGACTATCCCCTTACTGGATCTCAATCAATTGTTGAAATAAATATTTTTCCTGATAATTGGGCGGTACAAATTACGGTTGACGAACTGTTTGCACTGGAGATTGCAGCACTATTTATCCATGGTTTCCAATTTCGGCTAAGAGATGATGAAACTGTGTCGTTGTAGACGGCGATAATTTTGATTAATCATGTTTTGCAGTTTTCATTTGTTTGGCCTTTAGAATGATATCCTCGAAATCAAAATTTCGTTCGTACCAACCTAATAAATCTTCTTTTTTTAGATTGTTTTAAAATAGAAAATAGAACTAAATCATATTAACATTGTAAAGTTATTAAAGGTACGTCCAGGTTCTATGTACGCAAGGTAATGTAAAGAATTAGAGTCTGTACTGTCACAATGTCACATGATCTTGCGTGATTTTCTATGGCCTCATCAACTATTTGGCCGAGACTCCTGAGTTTACTTGAATAATATAATCTCTCTTCAAACTTATCGTATTTTGTAAGACGTAAATTAAATTCGATTGTTTGTGCTTTCTACCAATCAATGAATCTTAATTACTGAAGTGCTAAATCCTATAAAAGTAACATATTAATTGTTTCCCTTTTTTTCTTTTACAGATCATCTTAAGGTAGAATCATGTGATGGTTACCCTCAAGACCATATATAAACTAGAGATAGACAGTTAACACTGAATTTTACATACTTTAAACACTGCTGATAAAGCTATTATTCAGTTGATAATGGAATTTCATACTGTTTCAATAAAATATACAATATATATTTAAATAATTGTTTGATTTGTCATTATTTTACAACTAATGTCTCTAATCATATCTAAATATATCACCAATAACTATCAATTAAATTATAAGTTCAATAAAAAAAAATTGTAAAGCTACGCAACCAATCCGCCGTTTCGTATATTATTAAGAGCGACAAAGTCTTATGGAGTTCTCCTTCGTGGCTAAGTGGTTAGCGTACGCTCCTTTGGCTTTCGAGACTCTAGTTCTATTGTCAGGGGAGCTCATGTGGTTTGGATATAACTTTAAGCTCTGAGGGTCAAGGTATCATATAGCTTCGCTACTTCAAAGAACTCAAAACTCAAATCAAAGGAGTCTTATGGGACAAGGCTGACAGGATCTCAATGTCTGTATTCAGCTTGAGATAATATGAATTCGACACTAGTATCAGTCATTTTCAATTACTTTTACATGTCACCCTCCCCCTTTACTAGTAGTAATCGAGCTGAATCTTGATTTAAACAGCTTTGGAAGTGATAATGTTCATCTCAGAACCCACAGAACCATGGATTCGACACTAATATCGTGAACCTCTCCCCGTCCCCAAGTTACGGGAATGAATTTGGATTTAAACGGCATCGGAAATGTCAGTGGTCATCTCAGTGACCCCAAAAACTATGGAAAAATGATTTTTTTGAGTTATACGTCCCACGCTTATGCCGGCTAGGCTAAAAGAGAAGGTGATTATGAGAAATGAATAAAATGGTGGAATGATGAAAGTGGGAGGAAACGGGAGAACCCTGAGAAAACCCACACACGCGGTGTTTGTCCACCACAAAGTTCACTTGGCGGGAGCAGGGTTTGAACCCGCGACCTCATGCACCAGAGGTGAATGCTCTACCACTGAGCCACCACCATCTTGAAAACCGCCATTTTGAATTAAAGTGAAGTTTTAAAAACTGAAAACCATAGCAAGTGGCACCAAATTTTAATAGTAAATTTTCCCCAAAAGCCAATGGTATGCTTATTTTTGTTCTATAGTTCACCAGTATGAATTTATGATTGCTTCTAACGTGCACGAAACGTCCATTATTCGATCTTTCAAACTGGCAACACTCCTAATTTTCACCGCATGTTTTAAGATTCCAACTGGCACTTTGCAAATGTTTCCATGGCTCATGTTTTCAAAATTTATTACATTTTTTTAAGAGTTGCGATTTGTCAGTTCATGAATAGTGTTGGGATAAGCATCCAGCAATCTTTCTGGATTTTGAAGACTTGCCATGTAATTATTAATTTCCCAGGCACTGTAATTATTTATTTTAACCCAGAGTACATGTGGAACCTATGAACCTATGTGATGTAAAGAAATACAAATGAAATTATAAAAAAAAAAAAAAATTGGTGTAACACGAACTCAAAATTATCATGAAATGTAGCCTACATGTTGCGCAAACGACAAACAGTATTTTTTTAAAATAAATAAAACTTTACAACTTTAAAGGAACAGCAGCAATGATAGAAAACATCAAAGAGACATAATATGACTGTTCCCAACACACTGTTTGTACCATGAACAAAATATGATAGCAGGTAACTTGTTTATAAAGAGGTGTAACTTAATCGAGTTCCCGATCAATACTGATTATAAATCTTACAAACATGAACCATCGACAACAACCGCTAGAAAACGAATGATTTTTTTGTCTGACTAGCTAAACTATTGCCATAGAAAATAAATAAATAAATAAATAAATAAACCATAAACAAATAAATATAAAACAAAACAAAAGACCATTGATTTACACAAGAATCATATTTCGTTTCCTTTTTTGAAGTGAATTTTCAACTTATTTCTCGTCTCATCTACTGTCCATTACAAGCTACATCTCCGGTATTATCTGAATGCAAAGTTGGAGTTCTTTCGTTCTGCGATGATTCATGTCAGTAAACGAGTTTTTGAAGGGCAGGTATAGGAAATAAATAATTACATTGCCTATTAAATTAATAATTACATGGCAAGTCTTCAAAATTCAGAAAAATTGCTGGATGCTTATCCCAACACTATACATGAACTGACAAATCGCAACTCTTAAAAAATGTAATAAATTTTGCTCATGTGGTTCGGATTTCACGTTAATCAGTAGGTCCACGTCTCATATAGCCTCGCTGCTGAACGGGACGTAAAACTCAAAAATCAATCAATTAATGTAATAAATTTTGAAAACATGAGCCATGGAAACATTTGCAAAGTGCCAGTTGAAATCTTAAAACATGCGGTGAAAATTAGGAGTGTTGCCAGTTTGAAAGATCGAATAATGGACGTTTCGTGCACATTAGAAGAGTCATAAATTAATACTGGTTATAGAACAAAAATAAGCATACCATTGGCTTTTGGGGAAAATTTACTATTAAAATTTGGTGCCACTTGCTATGGTTTTCAGTTTTCAAAACTTCACTTTAATTCAAAATGGCGGTTTTCAAGATGGCTGCCGTCAATGATACCCTTATCGTATCACTTCCCTCTAGGCATAATATGTATTACCGAAACATTTATCCTCTTATTATCATTAATACACGGGTTAGAAGCGGAGGTAAGGGACTTACACACATAGTAAGTATAAACAATTAATATGCCTGTAACTTTTCATCAAATGGGCGCATCTTAAAACTAACTTTACCATTGTCTTCCTGATTAAATTCTAGCCCGAAATTATGTATCATATTACCCTATTCCGATTTAAAAAACTTGACCTTAATTCAAAATGGCGGATTTTAAGATGGCTGCCGTCAAGGTCATGCGTACCATACGACTTTCCCCTAGGCTTTATAAGCATTTACATGGTTGTTCTTCCATTAACACTCTGTTTACAAAGGGTAGTAAGGGACTTCTGCAGTAATCTATATTAACCACATCACAACCTTTAAAAATTATTAAAAAATAGAAAACATGCACCATGGCAAAAATTTCTGTTATCTCAAGTAATGAATACATGTCCTCTATCAGCAACAAAAATTTCATTGAAATCGGAGCCGGACAATTGGGTGATGTCCCTTGTAAGACAATTGGCCACCATGCATCAGAACATACGTCTCAACCTACTCCCCTTTTCGAGGAGATTTGGTCCCGGTTGTTGTTAAAAATTCTCAATTCAGCTTTCGTTTTCCCAGCTTTTCCGTCGAATTCATTTAATTCATCGTATTCACTTTATCAATATTTACATTGCACCCAAAGTCTGGCTCCGGGCTCGATTTTTCCTATTAACGGAATTGTTTGCTAAACTGTTTGACTATTCGTATGAAATATATGGCTTGGCTTCTACTTTTGCATTCCTTGTACAGGATTCTATCTTCCCCGTTTGCAGGGAGGTTTGAGTCTCGTTTATCTCAGATTGAAATGTCAAACTTTGTTTATGCTCGATTTCTACGTATAATGCAATTGCTATTAACGAATCCTTTACACACCAATGAATACGATGTTTCTGACCTACAGTGCCCGAGAATTATCCTGGCAGTGACGTAGACTTCGCTCTTGCTCAAATGACATCCCACTGGTTAAAGCAGACGCTTCGTTCAATTCAACGTCCAATCCCAGGAAAGAGAAAATGCGCGAACACGAATACCAACTTAAAAGCACCCTCCGTTCTCTACAACAGGAAAGCGAAAGGAAATGAACCGAAATACGAGGTTCGTTTTTTGCTAAATATACTTGTCATCTTTGTATAACGATAACTGGAGTTCGAGGAGACATAAATGCTACATTTTTTTGCTTTTATATTTATATAACTTTCATGAAGAATATGGTTATTTTATATTTGAATTTTATATTATAAGTATGTGGAAAATAATTTTAAATGATAGCCATTTATGATTATTCTGTTCTAACAACACTCAGATTTCAACATACTACAAACTTTCGTTCTATTGAAGATAGACACAAATATGCAGTGGACGAAATGGGAAGGGAAGTCCAAAGTTTATTTTAAAGAAACCCCATGTCTTTACCTATCACGGTCCTTGAGTTAGAGGATGATATGTGAACGTGTTTCCTGGTCGCGGAAACAGAACGTGGGGGTTAGTGAATGTAGATTCGGAAAGTATAACATTTACCAATAGGACATAAGACCAGCACTTCCAGGAAAAACAAACAAATTAAAAAAAACAAAAGTAAAATGAAATGAACTGAAAAACGCGTGTTCTCTTTCTGTAGGGCTGTACAGTCTGTGCTGATTGGTGAAAGTTGTCAATCCTTTGTTTTATTCTCGTTCTCGAAATTTTGTGTATAAGAATGGGTGATAGTACCTTAAAGAAACGCAAGCCGTTGCATTGTGATGTAGGAGACATTGTTTTTAATGTTTACAACTTTTCTTGCAGCAAACAATAATAAATCTGACAGTGTTCATGAAATCTCCGGAGCAACATGTGTCAGTGAGAGATCCGTGTGGCGAATTGTGAAAGAGAAGGAGTAAAGTCTGGACAATCCGTCGTAACACCCTGTATTTTTTCAAAAGCAAGACCAAATACACAGAAAAGACAAATAAATTTAGATTGTTTCGATGAAGTAGTAGTTCTTAGAAAAATTCACAATCTCTATGCTGAAGGCATTGTCGCCACCTTAAATAAATTATTGTGCGAACTTAAGAAAATCATTCACTTCAAATGTTCTGAGTGGGCATTACAGCAAATACTACGCAACTTTGGATTTAGGTTTAAAAATTTTTTCATTGGAAATAGAAAACTGCTTTTTGAAAGGAAAGATATTGTCATTTGACGGCATAAATATAGAGTCTAATCTTATTTTTCTTTCTTTATCGTAACAATGCATATATATATATATATATATATATATGCTAGTATTATTCAAATACATTGTTATCTAAATTCTCTCTAATTCACTACCAGCATTATTTTAAACTGTAGTTACGATGTGACGTGCGAAGCGTTCAGTGTGCCATCTAAGCACTATTTGTGAATAGCGTAAGTTGGTAGCCTTGCAACTGAGAGCGTTGACGTCACTGCCAAATAGTTCTCGCCGACTGTAGTTATGAATTCCCTGTGAGCCCCTACTTTATTAACTTTTCTGATTGTTGTCCGGAGTACGTTACTTCATTAATACGTTAGTGGGCACACGCCGGTGTGGTTCTCCAGCCTACGGGTCACACTTCGCTTACTTGGTATAACTTCCTTCTCTCGATGACTAACGATCAGATTATTGTACGTACTCCTCACCGATATCCTCAGACTTTGTGGTCTCAGGTATGGGCTATCTCCACCCCGGTATTACCTTCATATATACAGGTTGAATTATTTCAAGTGGTTTTTCAGTTGGATCATACACGCGCTCGTTTATTAGAGTTGAATTGTATTCCTGACCCACTGTGCTATCGGTTTGTCAAAGAAGATACAGTGGCCCATAGGTACCATCAGTGTGTGGGTGATCCAGCTATCTGGAACTGTCTCATGCCCCTCTTAGGACGATTTTGTCGACGACCTCTACAGCAATTCACAGTATCATATTTTTTTTCGGATTTTCGTTCGACTAAACAGCAAGTTGTGCTTTTTCTTGTGGCGTGTACACTTGTCTTTATCCATCGCCGTGTGCCTTGCTGGATACTCGCACCTACTTGGATTTTTTAAAACGTAATAGCAGAAAGCTATGTTTCCCCAGTTGGACAGGGAGTATTTTCGTTGGCTTTTAGAAGTCGTGTTTCAGTAAGCTCCTTCCTTCTCGTTATAAATATCGAGAGTAAACACAATTGATGTAAGTTCATCGTTTCGTTCCTTTACCTTAATTTTAACGATTATTGTTGTACATTTCGATGTTCCTTTTCTTGTATGAAAGATGCATTGTATTGTATTAAACCCGGAGTAAGATCATTTCTTGTACACTTTTTATATAAAGACAAACACAAGAACAACAAGAACTAGTAGTAGTGGGTAAGTGGTTAGCGCATTGAGCTTGTAATCGGCGGACCCGGGTTCAAATCACGGTCAGGTTGAAACTTATACATATGTTTCGATATCAATTTCAATATATGTTTAGTGTGACCAGCAAGATCTTCGCCAGTCCTGAAAGAAAACGATTTTGGTATGATGGGAATTGGAAAAGGTCTCTCAATAGAGGCAATCATTTACAAACTTCTTTCTAGCAGTTGTTCTAGATTTCATATTTTCAGCTACGTTCAAGCATTTTCTGATTCATTCGTGGTCAAAGATTTTGTTTCTCTGATCATATAATATATAACGAAATAATACATTACATACATAGCAATATTGAGAATAATATTTGGTGTGCATTGGACAACACGATCCGAACCATAGAGAGTCATCTCAGAATATACAACTGTTTCGTTTGTTACCTACTTTACAATTTTACTTGCATAAAGAGCTGACTCTGTGCTACCAACTGCTGTCAGTGTCGAGAAAAAATACGTGTAATTTGGGTTGCATCTGTTCAGACATTCTCACAACTACAAATTATCTGGACCCCAAGTAATGGAATTGGAGCACTAAGGGTGGAGATGATTTTGCTGGTGTCTGTACATACGATTTGATTAGACATGCTTGTACATGCAGTTTATTTCGAAGGAAATAATGCCAAATTTTCAGAATTAAGTCTAGCTTTGTTCTTACTTATTCGCAATATCGTGTTTATTAAACCAAACGATTCTAATAATTTTGGAATGTAGATAGTATTGGAATAATGATTAACACCCGCCTACTAATATTTACAAGTCTTATAATTATAGACTGTTGTGTTTATTCCTTCTAAAGTTAAAATGTCATTTCGAAATGAATTGTTCACCATATACACAAATTAGGGTGGATCGAAAGTTGCCCAGTCATAATATAATTCAATGATTTTTTTTCATTTTTCGGACGATAGCTTCCCGTACCGCAATCGATCTAAAATTTTTGAAAAATCGACTTAGGCAACGCGCATTATACCGTATGTAGACAGTCTGTTTTATCTTTTAATACGGTTCAGAAGTAGCATATTTCTCTACGTGATCGTTCTTCAACTTTATGTGCTGTACCAACATCACTAATCTGTATAGTTACTTGCTTGTTTTAACAATAAAATTGCATTTATTAACGTCGATCCTGCGAGAAGAATAGGAACGATGAATTGAAACATGAACAGCTAATGTTTTTTTTTTCTGGTAGTGGGCATGTTCATGTTGAATGAATGACATGGCCGAAGGGGGTTGGGTTGCTGGGTGGGGCTGTGCTTTGCTTTAGTGCAGTGTCCCTTGTGATACGATTAACGAGTTGACTGTTGACGAAGCAGACGTTCTTTGAGGTTAAAAGTGTGCGATACACGTGTGCGCAGTTAGTATTCTATTTGTTGACTGTTGTTAAGTGTTTTTTTAGCTATAGTTGGTTAACAAACAAACATATTGCTTAACAATTTGCAAGTACATAGACCTAGTAAGGAGTAAGACGCCGGCAACAAGTGAACTGTTGGTTGCAAGTGCTACAGTGCCACCGGTCTTTTAAGATTATCGGTTTCCTTCATTCTGAGTCGAAAAAAGCCTTCTGTGACCACTTCCCGTCAGCCTGTGAATAGTGATATGTTTGATGCGCCCTCGAAATTAAAAGATATCCATTTGCCTGCGTGTGGTGACATCATGCGCTTTGTAAACTAGGTGAAACTACAGTTGTGTTCTGAGAGCAATGGCCGTGACTTACCGTTAAATGAAATTTTGCAAACAATCGCAGATAGGGTGATAGACATCTGGAAAAATATCCATTCCCGCAATTCCGAAGAAAAAAGTTGTAACAAAATTCTTTAAACACTGCAAGAAGTGTCGTGGTGTTCCCAAACCATCAAACCGGAAAAAAAGCAAAACTGAAAAAAAAAAACGAAAAAAAAGTGCTGAACTTTTCTAAAGATGGGTTTGATCGCCTTCTGTATGATTGTGTGTGCAATAAAGAACTGCGAGTTCGAACTCGGGAACAACCATTCTTACAAAACCAACGAAAAGTACGAAAATGATGATAAGCGGCCTAGATGCTAAGATTACAAGTCTCTGCAGGAAGCCGACCAAATGAGAAAGAAAATGGAACAGAGGTCGACTTCGGGGCCAACTGATTCGACTTCAAAGATTGAATTGGGAGTACCTTTGACCTCTGATGATATATCGGAGGAGTCCAATACTTTCACGTCGGAGTCTGATTTCGAACTACCAGCCTATATTCGCGGGCAGAAGACCACAGAAACCAGGATTCGTCTTTCAAAAACATAATCTGCGGTTTACAGAACATGTGTTTCTGACAAGAAAGAGGCTCTCATTGCTTCATCTGCGCAACAGGACGCAGGAGTTATCTCAGAAGAGTATCCATAGAGCATTATGGATTGATTGAAAATTAGAAGAGAGAGACAGCTCTGAGGTACAACAGGATGAACATATATCTGGTCACGCTGTTAGAGTCCTGTATTTCGATGGTCGAAATGACAAGACGATTGTGCAAGAGAAAAGGGAGAGCAAATTCCATCGCCGTGAGGCAAAATATTACCACGTCACCATTGTGGAAGAACCTGGTTCTGCTTACTTGGGGCACACCACTATCAGGTACCGAACTTGACGCCGCGGCAGCTATAATCAACTTTCTGCATGCGAAACAAGCGGACTTGTCAACTATGGTTGCAGGTGGAACTGCAAGCAACAACAATGGTAAACATATTGGTAGCCTTGACAGTATCTAAAAACGACTTCAAATGGCAATTCAGTGGCTAATATGTCTTCTCCATTGTAAAGAGCTTCCACTGAGACACGGGTTTCATTATTTGGATGAAAACACTACTGATCCATTGTATTACTCAGGTCTAATAATTCAGAAACTCAACTCGTGCTTTAGTAAGCTAATAAAATCTTACCCTGCATTACCGCTTGATTATCTGGACGATTATGACAAAATAAAAGATTATCTTAGCACTTACCAAAATTACTTGATGAAAGTGTGCAGAGCTATGTCGATGGGGATTTGCTCACCATGTGTGCGTGACCTGAAACCTGGCCGGCGCCTTTACGTAAGCGAAGAGTCGACTAGTCCTTCTTTCGTTTGGATTGTGAAATTCATTGTGAAGGTCTACGCACCGATATGTTTCGCGGTTGCAGTGATCCTTCTTCAGTGACGGAGCCCGACACCTTTGGAAGATGGGCTAGCTTTCGTCAGCAATTTTACCAGATAATCTGAATAAAATAGTCTTTTCGGTGCTCCAAACAAATTGCTTTTTCGCATATCCTGAAAATATGTTGCTGGCGATGATCACCGACTCTTCGCCAGTTATTCGGACTCTTGGTTGGAGACGAATAAAAAAGGCCGTAGCAGTGCCACTCAAGAAATTTATTTCACAGTTTGTCGTGCCTGACATTTACTTTGAAGCTGAAAGGTAATATGATATGATAAGCTATTCTTCTGTCAAAATCTCCAAACGGCTCTTGACTACTTCTATTCACAAGAGGCAGAAGAAATTCTTCAAAAGTGTAGCACTCGTAACCAAGTCGATAACTTAATTTCCATGTCATATCCAGGCCGTGGAAAGGATGGTACGAGAAGTTACTGTTGCGTCCGAGAAGAAATGTGGATTTGAAGAAAGAGACGGCTTCATTCGAGCAAGACTGCTGTCCAGGAAAAATTCTCCCACTTTCGAGTCGAAACAAGACTTTGTCATCTAAAGTTTAGGCCTTAATAACATGGCTATTGTCTATTGGGAAGTTGGATGAGTGGGTGGAACTCGACGTGCAGTCACCTCCTCGTGGTGAGCTCTGGGCCATTTTATGGTTAAAATAAGAAAATAACTTCACATATTGAAGATGTCAGTACAGCACATAAAGTTGAAGAACGATCACATTTCCAAAACTTTAGGCCGATGCGGCACCGGAAGACATCGTTCGAAAAATGAGGGAAAAAATCAGTGAACTTCTATTATGGGTGGGCAACTTTTCCCATGTGAGCCATTATCGGCTTTGAAAAATTTCCATTCTCTGATACACCCTAATATACATATATAGATTGATAGATAGAGAAAAAGATAAATTATTGGGATGAATGTAGGTGAATGTTTTTTTTTTTTTAATTAATCAAGGCAGTGGTGCTACTCTCTGTTCCCTTTGTTCTTTACTAGTTCACCTGCAGTTCTTTTTTATTTTTTAGGCTCGGAATTATCAGCTAAACTTCGAGTGTTACACTGATGATGCTGAATTTTAATTTGGTGAAAGGAGGGCAAGTACAACAAATATAATTTTAGTTCCGTTATGGAATTAAATTTTCAACTACGGAATAAAATGAATTAAATTTATTCGTTGCTTTAAAAATATAGCATAGAAATCTAATTTAAAAAGTAGTTAGTAACCCCCCCCAATATTCTATACTGTTAACAATATAAAGAAAATTTATAGTCAAAGTATATGTCTGGCATTATTTACTGAAATGAGTAAAGACTATCCAAATGTATGACTTATATTGTATCCTGAACTTCCAAAATTTCCATTCTTGATATATTTTGTGTACAAGAGCATATTTCATAATTTTGCTGTTTATTAAATACACTTATAGGAACTGAATTTGCATTTCAATTAAAATTTCCTTTTAATGTTATGTATTTATTTTTACACAGTAGAAGACCAACCATATTGTTCGTAATTGTACCGAGACACAATTTCCGTTTTACACAACACGTGTTGGATGAAAATTTGATGAAGTATTTGCTTCTAACAATAACATAAGACGGGTGAGAAAGGAATGAACTGTTTAGCATTTTCTCGGAAAGCAATATATACAATGTATACGATAATAATGTATATGTCTTTACAACTTTCAAATTAATGCACAAAAATGTTAAAATTTTGTAACATATAAACATACGCAAAGGGATGTCATTTGTCATACTTTCCAGTACCATTCGACTAAAACTGTTACCAACCCAATACAAGTTTGTATTTTTCAAATGTGCTACATCAAGTTATTGCACATTTCAAATTTGCATGACAAGTAACACTTCCATTACATTTATTATTCAATCATGCAAAGTAACGATACTATATTACCGCAAGCATGAAAATTCACTGTACTGGCAGCAGTAGCACCATCCATTACTACTTAAAAACTACTTTGAAGAACTAATTCGAATATATGATGGCACGTTGGGCGTAGTAAATAATGATCAAAGTTCTTAAGATTGTACAGTCACGAACATTAATAAACCTCCATTTATTAATGTTCATGACTGTACACATGGAAAAGAAAGTATTTGACAGTTCACAAATTTTCTTTTCCCAATAACTCGGGAACAAATGACTTAATTTGGATCTTTCTGTCGTTATTCTTAGAATAGTTATAATATGATAACTTGCCAAAATCGGTACTCTAAACGGTTAATTTCTTTTTGAGTTATTAGGAATAGAAATTTTGACAACTGAAGAATGCTTTCTTTCGTGGCTGTACAATCGTCGTTTATTCTGCCGGTGTTGGTTGCAGTTGTATCGAAGCATTACATTTCTATTTTGTGCTGTATGTTCTATTTCTCCAGTACTTTGTAAACAGCTGTAGCTTGTGCTTCTGCAGATGATGGTATTTCAGGAATGGCTGATAACTGTTCTTTGCTGTTAAAGAATTACAAATATCGTTAGTCTATCTACTTTTTCTATGTTACTTGCCAGTGGGGTGCCCACACCCTAAAACTTTCGACACTATCGTATTACAGAAAATGACCCACATGTATATTTCTATTCTAAAGGTGCTAATTATTACACGATCAGATATAAGTGAAAAATAAAGGCAGATGTGTATTTGTGGTGAAAAGCTACCCCAAAACTATGTCACACGACTCCATTTCTATTTAACATGTTAGGTCTAAATTCAAGACGGTTGATTTCAAGATGGCCGCCATAATTGTACTACTCAGCTTCATGTGTGGATCTACCTCCATTACTTATATCCAAAATATGATACCTTTCCCATCAGTCGTTTCAAAGTTACAAGAGTCTATTACAAGCTTTTGCCATGTACTATATATTGTAAATGTAATCAGAAGTCCAGGTTACTTGGGGGTCTGTTAAATGTTTTTGAATTGAGCCAATATTTTCCATTGGTTAATATGTACGACATGGAACCAGTTTAGGGGATGGGAGCAACCCCTATCGAAAAACGTGTCTGCTGTGATGTAGCATGGCGAAACATGGCTGCTTACTCTGAGGGAAGAACACAGATATTTGGTAATAAAATCTTGAGCATCATATACGGACCCAATGTGGAATGATGGAAACTTCATAACGAGGAACTGCATAGTTTATACCGTTTACCAAACATTGTTAGGGTTATCAAGCCTAGGAGGCTCAAGTGGGCAGGTATATAGCCAGAAGAGAGTAAGAATGTGTTCAAAGTTTTAAATGGAAATCCAATCAGAAAACGACCATCAGGAAAAAGTAAGGTAAAATAGAAGGACAATATAAGATGGATCTCGCAGCAATATGAATACAAGATATAAACTGGATCTAGTTAGCTAAGGACAGAAATAAATTGAGAACTTCATGAACACAGCATTGAACTTCCCGGTTCCATACTCCATTGGGTTAGTTAGTTAGTAAATTCAGAAAAAAAAAACAACGTGAATATTCGTTTAAGTTGGAGATGTTAATTTTTGGTATACAAATTCTTAGTTAGAAAAATGGGAATAAGTGTATTAACATTCTCAAAATTCTTCTTTTAAAAAGGGATACTTTTTACAACTTTCTAATTTCCTGGTTTGGTTGGTTGGTTAGTTGATTTAGAGGTAATGCTCCTGTTCAACACCAAGACTAGATAAGACAAGAATGTAGACCTTAACGTGGTATCCAATCCATATGAGCTCTCACTGGGAATTGAAGTATATACATAAGGCATTTAAAGTTCTCTTGTAAATAACGAGCAATTTTCTTAGTGTTCTATAATATAACGTGAGAGTATAAATAACATGTGGAGTTTCAAGAAGCAGAAAGGTATCGCACGTATCCGTATCCACAATTTTGATCTGCTTTCATTGGTATGAATAGTGTTGAATTCAGATTCAAATATTTTGTATAGAATATGGAATCATTCGTATTTTACTCGTATTTTCTAAAATGTATATTTCCAGTTGACTTGTACTTTTGCATAACATGCATTTTCCATAGCTGGGTTGATAGTATATAGATGTAGCTCTATTCGCAAGATTTCGGAAGAAAAATCAGAGCATTTTGGGATCATTCGCATTAATATATGATTTTCAATTTCTGTAATTTACAAATCGGAGCCAGTGGAAGTACTTCAATTCATTTACATGTGGTAGTAAATTTCCATTATCGTTTGCACTTGCATTTCTTTCTAACGGAAACATTTTCCTAAATCATGGATGTCCTTGGTTAAGTATTAATATTTTAAATATTTCAGATACATTGGTGTTTGATTACAATATATTAAAATATTATTCTTGTACTTTTTTCAGAGACAATTTGGGATGATTTCAATAGGAATGGCGTTGTAGTGTCACAGACCCCGGATAAGTACGACGATCTTGGAATTCCATTGGATGCAAGCATCCTAGTTATTGTGCAACATCCGCAAGTCTCGCCAGCACATTCTAGACCTCAGCAATGTCATTACAAGGACAAACTGGATAAACTGAACTAATAAATGTGCGTAGAATTCAGCTTCTGTCAATAGAAAGGTCAACCACCCCAGGTTTATGGGAGTCATAAGTTGAAGAATATGTTTGATAAAGTCATCTGCCGCAAGCCACAAAGATCTGTTTGCAAACTTTGTGGCGCAACTAAGGATATAACCCACACCGTAAATGATTGTCCTTTGAACCCGGACAAGCTTCAGTCCACCGCCCTTTACAGCTTCACCGAATCGAAGAAACTCGCAATAGACTGAAATAATATGACGTCACGTCCGACTCGTTGTTATGATGATCGTAGTTTTATTTTCTAAACAACATGGCCTAAGAACCTAAGTACAAAGCGAGAACAGTGACGTGTTAACTTCCGGATTGCAAACGTTATAGAAAACAAACACTTGAACATGCAAAAATCAAAATCAAATGAATGAAACTACGAAAACATAGAAAAGCAAGCAATTCGGTAAATAATATGTTAAAATATGTCAAGCATTGAAGGTGAAATGTTTCCGCTGATATCGCAGATTTTGTGTTTTATACACTTAGAGGTTACATTAAGTGTCAAAATATACTTAGCTTATTTATTATCGGATATTAAATTTACCGTAAATAATTGTGGAAAAATTTTATTCGGTATCATCGGTATCACACATTACATTCCGAACGTGTAGGTCTACAAAAATAGTGTTTAAAACTTATGCTGAACCACTCATAACTCGATGTTTCCTTGTTGTTATATTTTTAAGGTAAGTAGGAAATATAAGGAAAAACCCGATGCATGTTAACCGACCAGAAATTGGTCCGGATTGAAAATCCTCAGAACGCATATGTTACAAGTTTCGTGACTTTTTTCTGACGGATTGTTTCTTTATTTTGTAACAACTGTAACTATGTACTCATATTATAAAGGGTGAGCGTAAAATATCTGAATATGCCAATATAATTAACACCAAAGATTTGAAAGTAGACTATTATTTTTCCTTGCAGACAAATCAAGTATTTGTTCTATTTTATTTGTGCCTACAGCTCATCAGTCTGTACCTTACGAGTATTTGCATTGCTTGTAGTTGCTTTTGTTCATTGTGCATTCATTACCTGGTAATGGCGTTGGCATTACTTATGCAATTCCTTCTTATCAAATTACCTAGAAATGTGCCTTTACCTGTAGAAAAAGGTTCCTTACATTTCGTTAATTACTAGATTTCACTCGTAATTTTTTGAATAGTGTACCCATATTCTTAATCTCTATCTTTTCCTGCAAACTTTACTTTGTCTTCAAAATATTCTAAAATTATTATTAACTGCGTGCTCTTAGAAAACAACATTTCGATCACTATGGTAACGAAGTGCAAATGAAGACATCACTACTATTTCAGTCTATAATCAGTCAGGAAAAGAAGAAGCCCTACTCTTCCGGTGAGGCCTAAGCGAACAGTGTATTCATTCACTGTATTACAGGTGAAGAATTTCTCAAAAAAGCAAATACAATTTTCATTAAATAAATAATAAAAAGATATGCGAGTTATAGGAATTTTGGAAACCAATTGAATGTTTTCACATTCTTACGAAGACGTATGCGTATTAACAACATAAACATGTTAATTAAAGTCGTTTGAAGGATACCATATTGAAATGGGCTATGTGAATGTACAATCAGAAACAATATTAAGTATAGGTTGGAGGTATCATTTCTTATACCTCCAACCGATACTTAACATTATTTTTGACTATATCAATGACTGTATATACCTTTTCTACATATAAAATCACTTTATAGATCGCTTTAGATATAATTTATTCTATCTTTTCGAATTGACAAATTCTTTCTTAAATTAATAAAGTAAAGGAACAGCTTACTATGAATCTAAGGAAGTGTTTACAGTTTTACTAAGCACTCAGGAAACAGGGCACAGAAATAAAGAAATAAAATCATATGCTGCAGTAGTAGATAAACAATTTGATTAACAAATTGTGACAAATAATTACAGTTTCCATAAAAAAGGGATGTATCTCATGCTTTGGTGGAATTATAGTTTTAGTGTCAACGGGCAGTCCCCCGGGCTTATTGAAGTTGCATGTTTCAATACGGTTGCAAACAGGAACAGCTCGTGTGAGTAGTCAAATTTTTGAAAAGTGACACTTTCAGTACGTATATCCATTCCAATGGAGATGTAGTATATCGTGTTGTTTCGTATCCTTGTAACAGAATGGTTTAGTTGAAAGTATTTGCAATATTAGATGAATACTAGATCGTAATATTAATAGTAATCACCATTTGAATATTTTTAGTCTGATTCTCTTAAATACCGACAATCATATTATTTGACAGGGTTATTTTTCAATGCCCCAAGCTAAGAGAAAAAACGTTATCATATGTACCAATTGTTGTATACAAAATTTACATTATGTGTGATAAAAGGTTAATATTTCACAATCTGACTTCCCTTAGGAGACTTTTCTGATTCCTCCAAAACCAAGTAAAATACTTCTATAGTTTAATTTGATTATTTTGCTTAAAGATACTTGTAGTTTTGTGTAAAATTATGGTGTACTTTTTAAACTAAGATTAACAACTTCTTTGTCGTAACAATTTAAATATACTGTAGATGCCAGAAGATACGGGAACCTTTTGTTTATTCTTTTTCTTTACTTTGCTAAAAACAATTTCAAAAATGATTTAATAAGATAACAAGGGTAAATATTCTAAATTAAGTATCATTTTAAATAAATAATCTTCTTGAAGTTGCAGCCTGAATTTTCACATGCATGAGGTATTTGTTCTCCACATAACATCGTTTTATTGCTAAACACATAATAACAAGATGTTGTTAGCCTTTTAACATACTATCCGTCAATTTGTCCTTTAATTAGAGTTATTGTCTTTTTACTCGTTAATTGTCCAAGGTTACAAAATAATGAAAAATCGCTTAGTGTATTATGGGAGTGTTGCTAAGCTAATGAAGAAGTGGAAATATTTTGTGAAGTTCAGAAACGTATATAATCAAATATTTTAAAATCTGCTTTAAATATGTAACAATTAATTTCGTTTCTATCAAGCATTTTACTTTATATATTTTAAAAGTAATTTTGAGTTAGATCCAGCAGGATAATTTTTATTGTATGCACTACATGATCATTTACTTTATTTTATAATGTAATATAAACTATGTAGTATTTAATTGAAAATTGTAATTAGTTCTCTTTTTCGAAGTTTGAAGAAAAATAGATACAAATAATTTTTCGGTCTTGCATATGTATTGGTTGTAACTGCTTTGTTATGCTACGCTCTTTACTAATTTGACCATTTCTTGCTCAGAATGGTAACGAACTAGTGAAATACGGGAGTACTTAGAGCACTCTTTGTTTGTGTGTGGGTATTCACATTACTTTGTCTTTATTCACGTGATGCTCTGAGTAAAAGAGTGAAACACATACTATTACAGCACGCATTTAGTGAGGAATGTCATATAAAATAATACAGTAACACCTATTGAACAGAGTGAGAAACGTCATATGCAAAAACACAGTAATACCTATTGAACAGAGTGAGAAATGCCATATGGAGAAGTACAGTAATACTTATTGAACAGAAATATCTATACAATACAATGCAGAGGACGGTACAAATATTTAGAATTATTTACCAAGTAGGGCACTACGGAACACACCACCATTTTGTTCTTTATTCATTTTAGTGTAGGTGATCTTTCAGACATGGTTTGTCAAAAAATTTCTTTGCGTCTTTGTAATTTTGTACAAAGAAAGAAAATAAACTTTGACTGCCGATTAGGGAGAAGTTAATGCATTTCAATGGCTTATTTCTGATTTAAAGTGTTCAAAGTTGTCAATTTTGTTTACGAACAGTTACACATGTTTTATATAATTATTTAGCAAAATGTATTTTGGCATTTTTTTTTCATTCCTGTTTCGTATTTAGCACATGCCTTGCTTGTTGTAGTTTAGTTTAAATGTTTAGTTTCAGTTTAATTTCCCTAATTTTCTTTTGGACACATTTTAACCCGAAATTGTATTGTAAAAAGTCATATCAGAACGTTTCTCCCTTTAAATTTTTGCAATGCCTGATTGGAATAGAACTTAAATTTTTACTTTAGTCATCTACATTAGGTTTTATAGTAGTTATTTGGAATTGGCCGTTGTGCAACGTAGGAGCGTGCGTTTACACTCAGATAAACGAGAAAGAAACACATTGAGTAAAGTAGTGGAGAGAAAAGAGATAGGAGGATGGAGAAAGCAATGTTGCCAGTGTACTTGTAGACATTGATCCATGAATTGTTTGCTTGGAATATCATTAACTATGGTATCGATGTTCGTGTTCACCTGTCACAACTGCCTTTTATCATTGCCAAATTTCCTGCTATCTCTTTCCTCTCTTCATGTGTAGTACTGCGAATGAGATAAATGAAGTATGGCGTTATAGAGTATTTCATCAGAAAATAGTGTTTCGTAGAATAATATAGGTAAATGATTATAGGTAAATGAAATTTAAGTGCGTTGTTTGTTGACTTGAAGTTTTGTATCTCTTTTCAGCACCAAATGGTCTAGTCAGAAACTTGAGACCCGTGGATAGGTAATGCGGGACCTCTTTTTTATTTTTGAAACTTACACTGTGTACCCTTGAGGAGAAATGTAGAGGAGTCCTTTTTTAATGATTGCTTTTGGACGTCATTTTGGAAAATGGCGGCCATATTAAAGTAATAAATGTAACGTGAAAACGAACAGAGAGAAAAAGATTTTCAAAGAAAAAATGTTTGAGAAAGTAACTAAAATTGTTGTCTCTGTCCTAACTGACATTTTATTCACCTCCGTACGAATCAGTGCTGCCAACATCTCATTTTTTTTAAAGTTTAAACATAACCATATTAGAGTTATAGCTACAACTTATAAAGGATAAGAGGCATGGAAATATTTTCAAAGAAAAAAATGTTTAAATAAATAAATTAAAATTGTTCTTGTCCCATTGCTATTTTATCCACATCCATACGAATTAGTGTTGCCAACATAACTTTTTTCTTCATCTGATGATTTTACTATATTACAGCTCTTTACTAATAATTGTTTAATTTTTATATTTTTTCTTCAATTTCATTTACTTGTTTACTAATTGTAGGATTTATAGTTTTACAGGGCAAATGAGAGTGAACGTCAAGTAGTAGTTGACTTATAGAAAAGGAAAAATGAAATGAAATATTAAAGTTTAACGTCCCACGGTTCTGCCGGTTAGGCTAAAGGAGACGGTGATAATGAGAGAAATGAAGAAAGTGGGAGGAAACGGGAGAACCCCGAGAAAACCCACGAGCACGGTGTTTGTCCAACACAAATTCCACACGGCGCGAGCTGGGATCGAACCAGGGACCCCAAGCACCGGAGGTGAACGCTCTACCACGGAGCCACAGACCTCCTCTCATAGAACCAGACGAAAAGCGTTAGTAAGGGTCTCAAAGGCTGAAAATAAAAAGGTGAGACATGATGAAGCTTGAGTCGTTTGTGAGAGTTCCTCTACATCTAAACAAAATCCTCTGCTACAACCGAATGAAGAAACATCAACAAAACTGAAGGAAACAGCGGCAGAGTGGGAAAACATTAAATCGTCATATGTAAAGGTTCATGACTGTTTTGAAAATGAATGTTTCCCTCGTGGAATTCACAAGATATGCAGATTAAACCTCACAGGTATAAGACTAGAAACTGCGCAGAAATAAATGTCCACATTTGAAAAAAAAAAAAGCTTCTTCATATTCCAACAAACTGAAGAAGAACGTATCATCAAAAAAGAAATAGTCGCGCTTATTGTTCTACTGAAAACACGTTTATAGTTAGTTTGGAGCCACTGGTAGGTAATAAGTAGGCTTCGGATTTTTAGGTCCCAAAAAATTCAAATTAGGATTTTAAAAAGTGCATTTTAGGATTTTATAGGTTTTTAAAAACACGGTTTAGGATTTTTAGCGTTATATTACTGAAAACGGAACATCACTACACTTTAAACACCAGCTATTTCATACTTAAATGGTAACCTTAATTTAGTAAGCTTTATGCTAACCAGTCTTCTGCGTAATAAAAATAATAAAACTCTTCTTACCTTGGACTTTTTTTGATAGCTGAAATATAGTTTAACATATGTATGGCTTGTCGTACTATAGTAGTAGTAGTAGTTTTTGTCAGTTTTCTTATATTTGAAATTTTATACACCACCACAAATATCACTTTACTTTTCTAACGATACACTGAGGAAATACGAATGTTTAAATATTGTTTTCCCGGCACTTTTCATGTTTTTTATAGCTCAAAAAGTGGTCACTTCACTCTCTGTAATGGCACTGAACAACAAAATATTTGGCAAGATTTTCTGTTGTGAACTTTTTACTGTCGTCTGACAAAATTCTCTTGAATGCAGAAAAACTGCGTTCCACATCACACGATGTAAGAAACGCATATTTCATACTGGCTAATTCCTCGGGATTCCATAGCAAATTTTCTTGGACATTGTCTCCACGAAGAATTCGGCTCACTAGTTTTATCTGTGTGAAATCAGGACTGCGTTTCAAAACCGCCTCCAACTTGTCCGCAATTTTTGTTCCAACTTCCCCAGGTACTTTTTCCTCTTTCACTTCTTGAAGAATTTGAAGAGCTTCTGTTAGTGGAAGAGACTTCTTCTCCAATTCAGTGATGGCTTGAGGCAGACGAGAAAAGTTGGCTTTAATGTAACTTAGTTGTTGTACAGCCAACTGTGACTTCAGTGCTTTTTTTGCAGACGTGATTGAAGCGGCTTCAATCTCGTCGTGCGAATCGATGACCTGAACAATGCTTTCAAAATTATCTGCATAGTACAGTGCTGCTGAGAGCCACGTTCCCTAACGGGACACAACGGGCTGTGGTGGCAGTGGTGTGTTTGGAAGCATATCCTTGAAGGTAGCCACTCTGTTAGGAGCTTTCAAGAAAACCTTCTTTACAGATGAAATTATGTCCTTGACGATTGACTACGTGTTCGAAAGTATTTTTCAAGTTAAAAATAACTATAAAGAATCATTTAGGACGTTATAGGTTCTAAAAGCTAATTTAGGATTTTTTAGGTCCTAACCCCTCAATTAGGACATTTTAGGTCATATAAAACTAATATAGTTCTACTTATAGCAACTTGAAATGTACAGAAAACACGAATTTTTTGCATTCACTGTATAGGAATAAAATAGGTTCGAACCTAAGAATCCGGAGCCTAGTAATAAGGCTAGAGTTTAAAAAAAAAAGTTTCATTGTCAGATTGACTAAATAGGATTTCTTCTCTTAATCAACTTTAAATATTGAAGCAGCGACAATGTTTCAGAACTAGAGATCCCAAACTTCCCGGTTTATCCGGGACATCCACGGATTTAGTAATCTGACCCTCAAAATTGTTCAAAACTCCAATTGCCCTGATTTTCTTCCAAAACATAAGTTAATATTGTTCAAGAGAAATTTTTAAAAGCCCGCTTTTGTCAATATTTAACTAATAACATTAATCTACTTTCTTTCACTCACTTTCGTGAGTGTTGATTTTTTATTCTATTACATCTGAATAATAAAGAAGTGCATAACTATTAATATACTGTAAATATTCAAAAAGTGTCCCCTTTGTATAGTCTTCAAATTTGGGAGGTCTCTTCAAAAAAATAAAAAATATATATACTGAAAAATTTAAATCTTGAAGGAAAAAAATAAGCCGTTAGAGCAAGGGTTCTGTATATTTAAGAAAAAGCCTACATTTACTTCAGATCAGGAGTATCAGTAACCGAGAAAAAAAATAAAAGAAGTAGATATTATTTAATACATGCAGGAAAATCATCTCCTATCTTGAGTACAAGAAAAGAAAAAGATCAGGGGCTTCATTCCGTATTGTTTTTCGCAAAATTTCTGGACTGCAACGCAGCGTAGATAATGCAACAATCAATTATTATCACTAACTAAAACGGAAATTTTACGTTGGGTACACACATACCACTACATAATCAGACCCTACGCTTTGCTAGGACCTTTGTTTTCCCACCATATTATGAATATTTATAGCACATAAATTAACAATTTAACTATTACGATTACAAGTGCTAACTCTTTTTTTATCATTTAGATTTAAGCAGTATTAACCTAGAATAAATCAATTCAGTATGTTTAGTGTAGGATTTTAATATAAAATAATTTGCTAATATGAGCACGGATATAATGTTGTTTAACAAACCACTCGATAACACTACCTTGCATGGAAGGTGTCAAGAATTTTCCGCCCGGGAAATTTGAACCCTACCCTAAAAAGAGGGAAAAATGCGCCCGCGATATAAATCCACTGGGAAGTTTGCGCCCCACGAGATAAAATAACCTGTTCGAGCTCACGCAATGCCCGGAGGGGCGAGCATTACAGACGTGTCACCTGTGATTTATTTTCATTGGCTGATTGTGATAGCTTTTGATTATATAAGAGGAGAATAAACCTCAATTATAAACAAAATAACACAACGGATTAATGCAAGGGCGTGCTTGAAGTGAATAACTCCAGCAACTAAACACATTGTATATAGGTTGATTTTCTTGATAATATTACTGACATAATTTTACATTCACTTTACTTTTCTATATTTTGTGTCCTAGAAAGCCAAACAACTCGCAAGGATTGTGGACAGATATGTGGGAAGTGCCAAACAGCCGTGTGTAGATTAAATTGCACTCATATGTTTAGTTTAGTTAATTATATTGATATACGTATATTAATTTATACAGCAACATATTAAGGGGAGCTTCCGGGCTTAAGTCCCCCGAAATCATATTTATTACATTAAAGTGAATGAAATATTTTGGAGAATTTTCACATTTCCAGGACTAAAGTTAACAAAGCTCCCCCCCCCCCGAAACAAAATCTTAACCATGCCATTGATATGTATGATTGGATTTTTCATTATGATAGGATTTTTCTCGGTTTGGAAGGGGGGAAGAGGAAAAAGGTATATTTACAACTAGACAAGATAGTTAAAAGAAAAAAAAAACTGCACAGATATAAAACAAGTTTGCACAAAGATATTGGTCAATGTCTGAGAAGTCTATCCTACATCCAAAGAATTGGTGTGAAAACGAGGAACCAATATAAACTCACAATAGCAAGGATGAAAAGGGAAATGATTGAATAAAGAATAACAAACGATAATAAAGGACAGAGTTTCCTACATAATTTTATCAAGGCACAATAAAAATAAATGACAAGGGGAAGGGGTCCTTGCATAATGTTATCAAGGCATAATAATAATAATAATAATAATAATAATAATAATAATAATAATAATAATAATAATAATAATAATAATAATAATAATAATAATAATAATAATAATAATAATAAGGAAGTGACAAGGGGAAGAGTTTCCTGCGTAAACACTCCAGAGAAAGAAACAGCAGGTTTGTATCACTTTTCTGATAGACCCAAGTCTGGTTCATTTGTGAGAGTAAGCTACTTTTCACGATATAAAACGAATTGTAGGGCGCAAATATCCTGATGCAAATATATAGCGGGTAAATTTTTCCCGCTTTTTGGGATAGGGCGCAAATTTCCCGGGCTAAAAGTTCCTGCAACCGCATGGAAAGATTGTCAATAAAGAAATACTGTATTACTTACCATTTCCATTTATGGAAATCCTACTATTACATCCACACAAACTGCAGACTTACAAAGGTCTTACGAAATTCCAGTTCAGAAAAAAAATCTCTCTTATTCCGTTCCTTTGAACAGCAGTCCATAGGCTTGTGATATTGCTTAAAACATCCATACTCTTCTATTCTTACTCATTAGTAATAGATTAATCGGTAAGTTAATTAATCTGTGATCTATGGTAATATGTTGTCGCCTCTAAAGTTTCTAAAAAATGTCAAGCGTTCGTGGTGTCCCCCTGAGATCGGAACGTGTTAGTTTTAACACCTGGGGCAAGATCAGATAACATCAGAGATGCTTTTCGTAAAGGGAGGCGGGGCTGACTCGAGCTTGAATAAACACGTACTTGACAGCTATGAAGAAAAAGAAGAACGATGTTCCCCTGAGATCATAATGAACCAGGATTTCCAACTAATGGCTCTTAAACCTTTGTTGGTAAACGAATTGATTGAGAGTGATATGAAAAAGCGTCAGCAGGCTTGCGGTGTCAATCCAAATGAAATCGACCAACTTCCAGGTCAAACATTGCTGACAAAATTTATTTATTTTTTATATTTTTTTCCTAAGATTGTATCATATTTATGGAATTGAAAACGGGTATTAATTTTCTTTTTAGCCCCGTAGGTTTGTTTGTAGCAGTCATCTTGTATAGGCGCTTGAGCGTATTTTGCACTTTTCACAGAATTCCGTCAAACGCTGTAAATTTTAAGGTTTTAAATATACTGAGATCAAACCAAAACCATATGAAAGATAATTGCA
The DNA here is from genome assembly GCF_964235325.1 of Thermobia domestica. Classification (NCBI taxonomy): domain Eukaryota; kingdom Metazoa; phylum Arthropoda; class Insecta; order Zygentoma; family Lepismatidae; genus Thermobia; species Thermobia domestica. The sequence continues at coordinate 98,977,844 of NC_137470.1, forward strand.
TGGACAACATTCTGTGTTCTGTGCACGTAGAGACGTACTTTAAAACGTCGAGAAACGAAGGTCTGAACATTGAGGTTGAAAACCTAGAAATTACAATTTTGGTAGGTACATTTTGCAACGAAATAAATAAGACTAACCTTCAATTCGTTGTCTTCGTAAAGACCAGATAGTAAACAACGTCCCAAATAAGTTTCAGATCTGAGAACCGTAGACTTGATTTTTTTGATTTTTTTTTAATTTTGCTAATTTCCGGAAATCGTGTATTTTCACCAGCAAATATCTCAGGGAGGACGGAAGTGACACTTGAGTAGTTTCTCAGTTACAAGTTGTTGCAGTGATATGGAATTCATGATTTTGAAAACTGAACGTATGTGCAGGTTTTGTGTTGATATAGTATCTCAGACATACAATTTGTCTATGTTTCATCAGAAGAAGTGCAGTCAAACAGCAAAAAATTCAAGATTTGCTACTTGTATAAGATACCAGATCATATCATAGATTTGTACCTCTGCCTACAGTAGCCTATATTTATGACCGAAATTGTGAATAGGGAAATTGAAGACATCGGTCAGGAATTTACGATTTTTTTGACAACTTCTTCCATCCCCTTGGCTCAAGAACTTCTTTTAAACTATGTACGAATGACATAGTGTGGGTGCCAATCACTAAAGTTCGCCAAAAACTCACACCCACAGAGTTCACAACTCGTACATTTAAAATCAGTGCCAAACTTTGTACATAAATTAGTAAACCTCACTGATGTCTTAACAGCAGCGCTATAGGCATAAAAGAAATAACAGACGACTTACGTTTTTTGTACAAGTTATAATTCATAAATTATGCACACTTTACCCATTTAACAATACTTTCGCGTTATTTTGACTTTTGCTACGAAGTTTTTATTCAAACCAATGGCGCTTTATAATATTTAGTTTCAGTGAAGAAAACCCTTATAGCTTAGAAACTACTCAAGTTCTAGTGATGCAATTTTACCCACTTGTTACTGCGAACCTATCGTCAATTTTGTACCAATCTACGATTTTTCATTTCTGTCCTTCCTGAGATTGTGAAAATACACGATTTACGAAAATTCATAAAGTTTCAAAAATTTCCAAAAAATCAAGTATATAGTTCTAAAATCTGGAACTTGTTTAGGACGTTGTCCATGATCTAGTATTAATGTAGACAAAGAATTGAAGGTGAGTCTCATTTATTTGGTTTCAAAATGTACATCCAAAATAGCAATTTCTAGATTTCCAACCTCATTGTTCAGAGCTTCTTTTCTCGACGTTCTGAAGCATGTCTCAATGTGCACAGAACACAGAATATTGTCCATTTCATTATCTTTCACATGGTTTTCATTTGAACTCTTTATCTTTAAAACGTAAAAAGCTACAGCGTTTAACGGAATGCAGTAAAAAGTTCAAAATGTGCTCAGGCGATACAAAATGGCCGCTAGGGCTAAAAATTATAAGAATGCTCGTTTACAACTCCGTAAATGTAGTAAAAACAAATAATAAAAAACAATTTTGTCAGCAAGCATCATTGGTTGATTTCATTTGGATTCCCCCTCACTGATGTCTTAACAGCAGCGCTACACGCAGAAAATAAATAACCGACGCGCTTCGTTTTTCGTACAAGAAATAACTAACACATTTTCTACATTTTACCAATTTAACATTACTGTCGTGTCATTTTGATTTTTGGTACAAAGTTTATATCCACGCCTCGTGGCGCTGCATGGTATAAAGTCCAAGTAAAGAAAAAACTTATAACTCAGAAACCACTCAAGTCTCAGTGATGCAATTTTACCCAATTGTTACTGGAAAACTATCGTGTATTTAGTGTAAATTTCAGATTATTTCAGATTTCCACTTGCCTCCTTCCTGAGATATTTAATGGTGAAAATACATGATTTTCGAATATTCGCAATTTTCAAAAATTCCAAAAAAATCAAGTATATCATTCTCAAATCTGAAATTTGTTTTGAAGTTGTCTGTTATGTAGTCTGCATGTAGGCAAAAAAATTTAGATGAGTCTAATTTATTTCGTTACAAAATGTACATTTCAAAACGGACAGTTTTACGTTTCCAACATCAATATTGAGAGCTTTTCCCCCGACATTCTCAAGTTCTCCTCAATGTCCACGGAACACAGAATGTTTTCCATTCCATTATCTTTCATATGGTTTTAGTTTGGACCCATTATCTTTAAAACTTAAAATGTTACAGCGTTTAACGGAATCCTCTGAAAACTTCAAAATACGCTCAGGCGCCCATAGAAAATGGCCGCTACGACAAAACTTGCGCGGCTAAAAAAATAAATGAATATCCATTTTCAACTCCTAAAATACGGTTCAAACTTAGGGGGAAAATAATCAAAAACTAAAGTTTGTCAGCAATCATCATTAGTCGATTTCATTTGAATTGACCCGTGGGCGAAAGCTCGATATCCTTACAACTATTTCTTCAAGGGAAAATGTGTTTTCCTTGGATGAGTGTGCAAAATATTGCAGTGCAAAACCCAGAATCGTTTATTTCTGGAGTCATAAAAAAGTTTCTACATTCTTATGAATAGCGTAAACGTAACCCACCAATGAATTATCATTGCCATTGCAACTTCAATTATCCTATTATCATTTGGTCTCCGCGTATTTATATATTTTGTTTACAAACGTTTCCTTCGTATCAGTACAACATCAGCATGTCACTTCATACAGAAAAATCTAACAATCACTTATCCATCAGATTAACTTTCTTTTTTTCTTCCAGTATGAATCACAATGGTATTCCAGTGATAATTACAACTTTTCTAATTCTCACAATTATCTTTATTGTATGCATATTATATTACCATCTTCGAATGACACCAAAACATCGAAACGACCCTGTTTATATGTATCACCGCCAATTCCATCGGACACTTCTAGCGACAGCGCTACTCCTAATGAACAATCTATTATACCGACTGCTACACCTATCACCACTAGTGAGTTAGTGTACATATATTAATTATAAACGCCAAAGCTTGAAACAGCCCTTCCTGGAGGGAAATGACGTGACATACCGATCCTGTGTTAAGGGGATAACTGTTCAGTGCTTTCTTCTGCCACCTTCCTAGTGCTTCGAAAGTGATACTTTTTTTATCCTAGTGCTTTCAGTGCTTTATTGTGTGGTCCCTAAGTGTCTCTCCCCCACCAAAGAAAAACTAACCCTTCGGCATATTTTTGAGCAGGCCTGGGGTATGATGCACCACGTGCTTCTATATAAAACCAACACCACTTACTCTTATTTGTAAACATAACCACATAAATATACTACACACCACATGGGATTAGTACGAATAGCAGACTACGGATCTCCAGCACCTACTACAAATCATATGATAATAGGACATCAGCAGCGCCACCGCAGCTCTGGATTCATATAAATTGGACAACAACCAGCTGACCGGTACAAGTTCCACCCTATTGCTTGTCTTGGAGCATTAGGAGTAACCTACTCCCAAAGCCTCTAGTCTGCTTCAGGACTCTTAGCTATTTCTTTCCTCCTGGCTTAGCCTGATTCGGGGCTCTGTTGGAAATCTAACCACAATCCCTTATTCTGCTTCGAAGCTGTATCATTACTAACCCTAGCACTGCTTGCAACGGAGCATTGGGAATTCCTATACCGTCCTGCTTTCCCTGCTTCTGGGCTCTGTAGAGATCCTGTCCACAACCGCACTGTCAGGATTACCTAATACCTTACAAATTAGAGAAAGTTTTATATAGTATTTCTGTAAATACTGTTCTTATAGAAGATTTCATAAATAAACCCGTGGTACGAGTCGATTCCGGACCTTGATTTTGCTAAACCTAGCACTACCTACAAAGACGTTTTACATTACAAATGAACAGATTATTAGTGTAGAATGAGAACTACAATTACTGACGGCAACGAACAACATGCTTTTAGTTGCATAAAATTAGTTTCCAACGATTTTCTTGAAATTTATGCGCAATAATTTACCATCACATGTTGTTTCGTTCAGCTCAATGCCGTCTATTGCTTACTATAAGTACTACCTTTGCACATATTCCCTAAGTATCTGTAGCAGGTTAGATTCCATAGGACCAGTGACAAAAGCAATCATGTCCTTCGAAATTGAGAAAGGACTTCTAAATATTAATCTTTATATTATCTTCGTTTGTGATAAAATGTCATCCAAAAGCCTTTTCTGCGTTGAAACTGTACGTGTTATTTAATGTTGCGTCCTATACTCCCGTTATTTACAAATATCACCAGAAATATTTAGTGGACAATTTTAACTTGAGGTTTAATAGACCACACGTAGAAAGACACACGTTCGTTCTGGAAAGAACAAGATGACAAAATCCAAAGCAAATACTTGTGTCAATAGCAAGAAAGCAGCAGCTGGGAAGCTTACGTATTAAAGCAGGAATCAATCTGAGAAACGTTCCGAATCATTTATTAGTGCCTTAATTTTAGTTTCCGATCTCGTGAGAAAGATTGAACTTATTATTATTATTATTATTATTATTATTATTATTATTATTATTATTATTATTATTATTATTATTATTATTATTATTATTATTATTGTTTTGTCAAGTGTGACTGGAATAGAAATTGACAACAAACCGCTAGTTCAACAATGTCAGTTCATTAAATTTCATTAAAGTAGCATCGCCTTACGGTTTACAAATAGCTACCCCGTGAACAATAGTAAATTTAACCTTCTAAAAGAACGCACGGATGCAGGGGAAGAATGCATATGTCTATTATCTTAGAAAACGGTGTTCGAACCCATGTGTAGGCTGGAATATTTTGTTTTTACTTTCATAGTACCATTTCCAATCTTGCATTTATTCAAACTCCTTAAAATTAAATTCTTCAAGAATAAAGGTGCAGGAGATAAGTGTTGACCATATAAATTCTAAAATCTAAAACAGGTTTCGAACTGGCCAAACTATGACGAATATCACCAAGATGGAGTGAATTGATTGTGCCAAAACAAAGAGAAGGGAAATGATGTAGCTAGGAATGCTCAGAAGACGAGACGATATATAATTTTCATGACAAAATTAGAGTCGAGACACGACTGTTCCAGTAGAGAAATATACATTTTTCTAGTAGACACATCACTTTTATAGCACACTTTCGAGAGGAGACAGCCTCAAGTCTTGCCTCGTGCGCATATCTGGCTACAGCTATGATGAAAAAAAGACTCGTGTTGCCAAGAAACCGTTGTTCACGGATACCTGAGCAATAAACCTAAAAAATTACTACAACTCAGTTGAACTCAATATGATTCACTGTTTATTTTTTCACTTACAGGAAAAATATATTCAATACGGAATAAATGGATTGTAGGTTTCAACTTCCTACAATTGAAGTTAAGGAACGAGAAGAAAATTAGTTATTTTTTATACGACGTCAAGAAAAAAAATAATAAATCTATGTGTCAGCATCCAGAAACTTTCTCGTCTATATTCCTTACACTAAATCATGCTGGCTGCATTATTAAACAAACATTTTCCTGTTAAACAAGAAATGAAATGCTAACACATTCTTAGATAATTTTGTTCAAAGTAAACCCAACCTAAGAAGTCAACTACCTCTTGTAGATTTTTTTCTAAGAAATTATTTATGCCTGTTGTTAGAGTTATTAAGTAAACATCACGCGTAGTATTTGAGAAAACTGTCAGAAAAATACACCAATTCACTATGAAAGGTAAACTACGAATTGTGTATATTTTCAAAGAATGTAATTTCTCATCATGATAAAGTTAATAATGAAATATTTACGAAATATGCGCACAATTGCCCAAGTCACTTTTTTAGAAAACCTTCCAAAAATAATAATAATTCATCGTATTTTTTTCTTAACAAATAAATTATAGTTTGTCAGATTATGATAAAATACATATTGATGAAAAATAAACAAAATCATTAAAAACAGTTTTCAGAAATTGTCCAGAAGATACTCTCAGCCATTCGAGACGGAGAAACTGATATTCAAAATTACGTAATTGGTATACAGAAATTTACAAATTCGTTAAATTTCGAATTTGATTTTCTTACGATTTACTGTAAAACTCCAAACAACAGAGACTATTCTTAATAAATAGGTTTTCTTCCATCTTGCTTCACCCTAGGTTTTGTATTATGTTTGTTGTCACATCTCTTGCAACATAAAATCATAATTTTGGTTAAGTCAGATTTAATTTTAGGTCACAAACACTTATGTAAAACAAAATATATTTGAATTGTTGGGGATTTGTATTATTATTGTTATTATTAACTAATAATAATAATAATAATAATAATAATAATAATAATAATAATAATAATAATAATAATAATAATAATAATGATAAATATAGCAATAATATAATTAGAATAACCCTTTTGTAAACAATAACATTTGATCAAGGAAAGTAATTAATACAACGATATTCAAACCCAAGAGTACCGCATTATACGTTCGTACGATACCACTACGCTACAAGTTAATCATGTAAATTTTAAATATTAGAGCAATAGTTAGAGAGATAATACCTCCTCTAAGCATATTTTGCTGTAAAATACCTCAAAACCTAGCTAATATTTCTGGAAGGTTTTAAATAATTAGACAATAAATTTTGCAACATTTTCTTCTTCCTAGGCAGGGATACTCACATTAAAATCTGCGCCTCAACTAAAGGAATATTTAGAGTCATTTTCCTTGTTGAGAAAAGTCTATGTGACCTGTCTCTAGGTTGAAGAAAGAAACGATGTCTACGTTCTAATTATTGCGTCTTCATATAACCTTTAGTATCCTGTGTTGTCTTATCTAAAAGGTTTTCAACTCGCTAAAAGCTTTTGTGCAATATTAAGTAGTTGGTAGGCGTAAACAAATCATTACCACATCGATTTTCTACCCAGGGGTCCCGGATTTGAATTCGCGAAAGTCCGAGATTTTTAATGTGGTTCTATTTCGATTTGAAACTGTGCTATGCTCTGTATGATATGCAATATCTTCTCCTATGGAGAAGGAAATCAAACAATAAAATCAAATATTTCCGTTAAACATCCCTCGATTATGCCTTTAAGGCAAAGGAAGACGGTTGATTACGGAAAGTGAACGATGATGGAATCATTGGCGGAATGAGAAAGTAGGAGGAAACGGGGGTACCTCAGAGAACCAACCGACACGATGTTGTTCACCATAAACGTACTTGGCCGGGACAGAACCAAGGACCCCACGCACTAGAGACAAGCACTCTCCCATTGAACCTCAGTGCTACCAAGAAGGAAAGAAATGTTCGAATTATAAAATGATGAGAAATTCGAGTTGGTCCATGAATGGGGACAACGACTTACAAATTTATTTACTTTAGTCTTTTCAGATTTAATGCTTTTAATTAATTTCAATTGCAATCGATATTTTCATGTGGTTAGAATTTAATACGAATACAAACAAATAATCACTTCTTCCTTCCTTTTTTTTCTCGTCTTCCCAGCTATACCACGACGAAACTCGATTTATCCAATACTTATATTTTATCGCACCCGGAACTGCAAAGCGGAGGAATAAAAGATAAGTACCGTAAAAATGTGAAACGACTGAATATTTAAATATATACGTGAGCTTAAATCAAGCGTAAACTACAAGTTGAAAACCAACCCTATGATCAACTAAAGAACAATTCAATTTATGAGATATATTACGTGTAATGACACTTAGTACGGATTATGATACATACAAAATGACATTAAACATACAACCAAACAGATCCCTAATTATGACGTTTACGACTATTTGTTTCCAAACTTTGGTTGCTCGGTGGCAACATTGAAACACATTATCGTACTCACTGTGATCTTCGACCGGTCAATCTATTTGGAATGATCGTGGTCCTGGTGACGAGTCCTAGTTAGACGCAGGGGGTCCACAGAAAAGTTCTTGTGCCGCAGATTGGGTAAACCCAAAAGTCCGTTGTCGGGTTCCGTAAACGATGATTTAGATTTCTTCTTTCCTACTCTCCCATTCATCAATTCAGGTCTAACTTGAAGGAATTCTCGATCGCACATTGTTATTCAAAATGTGACAATACGAAATAACACCAAAACGTTTACAAGTATCACAGAGTCATTGATTGTAAACTGAAAAGTTCGCTCTCACATATACGAAATATCAATTTAACTTACGAAACTCAACCCGTACAGGAGAAACAACGTATGCTAACCTTAGAACAATGCATCCCATGTTCCATCGTGGGTGCTTTTCAGAACGACGACCGCAACGGGTCTCTCGCCCAAGAGAGATCGTGCACAGCACTGAAAGTTATTTTAGTTAACTATGGCTTGTATATGGTCAGCCGGGAAAATTCCGATTTTCACTCGTAACATTGGGACCAAAATCATTGTCCAATCAACTCTTAACTATAACAGTGCGTGGGCGACAGTTGAGAGTATCCAAAATCAAATCTAGAGGTACAGTCACCAGAAATGCAGCAATCACGTGGTCAGTTCCTGTGCCGTTTAACCGTAAATGGCCACAGGATTGGAACTAAGTCCACTAACACAGACGCATAACATACCAAACTGATGAGAAAAGGCTTCGAGACGTTTGTCTCATGTACGAGGGTTGGTCAATTAAGTTCAAAATTAGCATTGTTGTTTCCATTTTCCTTAGATGCGATAAATGGACTTGAGTTCGGTGATACAACTATTTTCCAACTCAGGTTTAATCAGTGTGTGTGTGTGTTTTTTTTTCACCTGAAAAATGTAGTGAATTGTATTGTGCATACAACGAATTGCAATACCATTGATTGACAGCCGTTAGAAAACACAATCCAAACAACAGAGATTATTCTTAATATATAGATTTTTATTTAGAGTTTTATTCCTCAGGGATAGCGTGCCTCTGTTCTCCACAGGCTTACCACCTGTCGCCTGCTGGTTGAAATGCTACGTATAAATTGAGTTGCATTTGCTCAGGTGTTGTGGAAGCATTTGTGATGGAAGCTAAAGCAAGCATAAATACACCTTCATCATGTTTAAGGAAAATAATTAACGTGAAAAACTTATATATACATCTCACACACATATTGAGGGGTAGACACAGGAGGGAAGAGGAGCAAACAGAGTCCGGCTTCCACACTATTGCATGCCTATAAATGGAGTGTTAGCCTGTAATGTGTTCATTAAACTTACAGCCAAGGAAAAATGCTTACAATGGAATTTGAGATAAAATATTTTAGAAAAAAAAAAAACACTTCAAAATCTTTATGAGAGTGACTCTGTAAAATACAAAAGTACGATAGTGACTCTTAAAAAAAGTTCCCCCACTCGTTTTCCAAAATAAAGCAACCCGAAAAGTGGGAAACCAGACAGTGGTTCCAAGTGCAACACACAAAAGTGGGTATCCTTCACCCGCGATTCTGCAGATGGTGCAGTCTCAGCGCTTGTACAAAGCGGAGATAACTCTCTGAGTCTGAGCCTGGTAGCTATGGAGAGAAGGCGTGTTTTGACGTCGTGGTGAAAGGAGGAAGTGCGAGCGGTTGAACACTATGAATGGACATCGGGAGGAGAAATCCATAACCGTCTCGTGGAAGTCTATGGGCCTGATGTGAAATATATGGGCCTGGAATAAATGGTGCGGAGTGGTTTCGCCAAATCAATGAGGAGTAGCAGTAAGTGTTGGATACACTGAGACCTGGAGGGACGTGCACAGCAACTAGAGATGAAAATACCAGGATGGCGAATGACATGATTAAAGCGAACCGGCTTATCACAATCGATGAAGTGGCGGAGAAACTTGGAATCGGACATGCGCGCTTCTTGTGTATCCAGAGTCCTGAATTTTTCGTGGAACGGTTTTAGAAGCTTGTAGACCATTATGACAAATGTATCAATGTACGTGGTACTTACGTTGGAAAATAAATTGACGTCTGATCTGTAAAGTCACATGCTATTTTTGATCTTGCAACCCCCTCTGTCCACAGTAGACTGCAGAAACTTATTTTCGGACTCCCCCTCGTATTAAAACAACTAATGTAAATAATCCACTGACTTAGTTACTCCAATTTATCTAGTCGACTTACATGGTTGTGTATTAATTACTACACTACCACATACCTGTTTGATTTAACTTACTTTTTCTTTTCTTTTTTTAAATGCCCAAAGTAATATATATATATATATATATATATATATATATATATATATATATATATATATATATATTTATTTATTTATTTATTTATTTATTTATTTATTTATTTATTTATTTACAAGGGATATTATGGCTCACTGGTAGAGCGCTAATCTCTGCCGCTAGGGATTCTTGGTTCGATCACAGGCCGAGTGATTTCGTTGTGTTCAAGGTCGTACCCGTTGTTTTTTCTCAGGTGTTCTTCTCACGATCTCCGTGGCTAAGCGGTTAGCGTACGCGCCTTGGAGACCCGGCGTGGGAGACCCGGGCCCGGGTTCGATTCCCGGTGGGAGCTCATATGGTTCGGATTCCACGTTAATCAGTAGGTCCACGTCTCATATAGCCTCGCTACTGAAAGGGACGCTAAACTAAAATCAACTCAACTCAACTCCGATGAAAAGAACTTAGCAGTAAAGTTGAATCATTGTTCTATTGGTGACCAACAAAGTGATCGCAAATGGACTCTTGAACCTATGCTGTGTTTTGTTTTCTCTATATTGTTTTACGACCAGCAGTTTCTAAGTAATGTTATATTGGTATTAAAGATAAGATTGAAAACATAACAAAGCGTTACATTATACTGTACCTGTATTAAAGCATTTTCGGTGTCTTCTAACTGTTCAAGATGAGGTTAAAATCCAAACAACCCATAGAATGAAACATCTGGATTTTATGCCTTCCATTTTTTCTGAGATTGTTACTAAGCGGTATAACAACAACAACAACAGCATGTGTTATCCAGTGATGATAGAAAAAAGTGTACAGGGTAGCTCGAATCCGATTTCCAAATTTGAAAGTTGAAAATGAAATCTTTGTTTTACGTCCCACGGTTATGCCGGTTAAGCTAAAGGAGACGGTGATGATGACTAATGAATGAAATGTTGGAATGAAGAAAGTGGGAGGAAACGGGAGAACCCCGAGGAAACCCACGCACACGGTGTTTGTCCACCACAAAGTTCACTTGGTGGTGGCTGGGATCGAACCCAGGACCCCAAGCACCAGAGGTGAACGCTCTACCACTGAGCCACCGCGGCCCCCAAATTTGAAAGTTGAATACAGTACATATGTAATAGCTTAAAGTAAGTCACCGGTGGGAAATGGTAAAGGATATAACGTCATTTCAAAAGAGCACCCTAACAGTCACCATATACATCACTAAAGAGTTAAACAATGTATGTTAGTTTGTGTGCATTTATTACAAAATGTTGTATGATATCGAAGTGCTGAGGTTGTTTAGACAACACTTATATCATTACGTATTTTCAAAAATCATGCGTTATTATTTATTTCTTGCATTACAACATATAATATGAAGTGTAAATGATTGTGTTTTCAATCCTTTAGACCATTCAAATAGCGTCGGTTTAGTCTTCATAACCATAGGCAGAAACTTAAATTAAGACAGTAATATGATTTCAATATTTTTTTTTTTTATCTGTCTCAAATAAGGAGCTAGGTATTTTATATGGTGACCCAGAATTTGGATTCGTAGTTTCATTCAAATTGATTTCAAAAGATCCGATTTCAAGTGATCTCAGATAATGAATCCTAATCTGAGATTCAGTATTTGTCGATTTAAAATTATGTCATTTGCGAGTAGTTTGCTTTACGAATATAACTACAGTTTACATCGGGACCTGGAGTACTTAATACACTCGATGCTCCCCAAATACAGGTACTTACGACGACAATTCTAATTAACAATGTATTGTAATTTACTTATTTTAACCCCTTGGATATTTCATTCGCACTAACCTAGTATTTTGTTATTTTTACTACTGTTATGCGTGATTTGATTTTGTCAATCATTAAAAGTTTCCAATATATCTAAACTGGAAAAGAGTGAAGAGTGCAAGTGTAAAGAACTCCCCTCTAGTACCAAGTGCAATTCATCAATATTGAAGGCATTTAGTTCCAGTGTTATAACATATCATATACAGGGTATATCAAAGGGACTTTTCAAGTTTGGAAACTCATATTGATTTATTCATTTATCTTATAGACATGGTTTTGGTGTCATTTTGTAGTAAAATGCATCGTTTTGCCTCACGTAGTACACTTGTTCAGAAACAAGCCACCAGAAGTGCTAGCGGCAGTTGTAGCAAAGATGGCTGCCTTTACTGGTCCCAAGCGTGCTTGCTGTGTGTTTTGGTTTGAAGAATCCAAGTCTGCGACAACTGTGCAACGTAATTGTTGTACAAAATATGGTAAAGATCATCCAAGTAGACCTACTGTTTATCAGTGGCATAAGTGTTTTATTGAAACTGTATGTTTGGTAAGACACAACAACCCCGTTCATCTGAAGACGTTGTAGAGCAAGTGAAACAAAGCTTTCTGAAAGTCCTATAAAATCAAACTGACGTGGTTCTCGATAGCTGTGTGTCCTACGCATGACAGTTTGGTGTGTGTTGAGAAAGCAGCTGCATCTCAAAGCATACAAATTACAAATGGTGCAAGAATTAAAAGAAGTGAACCAGTCACACCTGACCTGCTGCAACGGATTTGCAAGAAATCGACTTCAGATGGGATGTGTGCCACATCACCAATGGGAGCCACATTGAATCTGTTTAGGTATAAGATAAACAACGTGATGTATTTTTCTACAAAACGACACCAAACCCACGTCTTGGAGCTCAACAAATAAGTTAATATGAATTTTGAAATGTGTAAAGTCCTTGTTTATACACAATGTGTAATAACTACCATTAAACAATACAACAAAACCATATCAGCGGAACTTACTACCTTATACGTTTACTTTTGCAAACTAACCTCCTGAACCCATTAGTGAATAAAGCTAGCTTCATGGTTATAGACGAAACAATGAACACTGTATCTGAGACTCATAGAATGTGTCTTGTATAAAAGTGGACATAGCCCGCAAAAGAGTACGAGTGATATTTCACTTCAATTGAACCTTTAAATTAATCCTTTAGAGAAATCATAAATAAAAAAAATGCGGTTTTGTGATCGACATAAAATGCATTTTAGTAATGTGTATTTGATGTCTAGCCATATGTCCTTACCTGCGAATTTAGCTAAGTAAACGATTCATTGAAAGTCAATGCTGTTATACGCAATAATATTTTAACTTTATCAAACTGACATAAAATTTAAAGTACAATTTTAACTCTTTCTTGATGTGTTAAAATCAATTATAACTTGTTCGAGTAAATATTTGTTTTGACTGAATTATTGTTATGTTCTTTTGTGGCAACGTTATCAAAATGTGGGATTCTTAAGGTATGTTCAATCATTAAGGGCCTATACTGGTTGCCATAAGGACCAGACTGTGTCACGTGATCAGGCCAAAGTAAGTTGCGTGCTAAATCGAATCTGGAGATTCCAAATCCAGATTTGATATATTTTAATACCGTGACCTCCGTGTGGGGCATCGGAGAACATCGGGAGAACATCGTTTTTAAGTTCTTCATTATGTATTTTCAATAAGCTTTTAATTAGTCATCTCCCTATTTAGTTTTTGAGATATGTGGACAACGTCATGTTTCTTATTGATTTTCCATTCACTTTAATGCTAATGTTTCGTTACTTTTTACTACGTTCCATACATTTTAGGACAATCTGTTTTTGGAATATAGACTCTACACAGTCTCTTCTCTATTTAAGGTGACTTTCAACCATCTTCTTTTTTTTAATAAGTGTAGGAATTATTTGTTTTTCATTGATATTCCATTAACATTAATGTTAATTTTTCGCGCGTTTTGACTATGTTTCGTCCATTGTAGAACAATTTGTTCTCGAATATATAAATGACATAGTCTTCTCTACATTTGATCAGAATTTCAGCCATCTTTCAGAAAGTCTCTTCACATCATTGCAACCGGATATTATATATATATATATATATATATATATATATATATATATATATATATATATATATATATATATATATATATATATATGCAGTTTTTTGGTAAACTCCTAAAGTTCTCTTTCTCTCGTCTTTTTTCTTCAAATGAATTCTTGGGTGCCTACTATCTATGGCCGAAACGGAATTATGTAATACCGTTTCATCTAGTTAAAAGTGGTATCAAAAGTTTTCTATTATGCTAAACATAGCTATGTTCATAGTTAATTCCTTTCTTAACCAAAATTTATCTCTGGGAATTAACTGTTGGAGTATTATAAGTCACTCAATTTTAATGTATCTTCAAGATCTAGTCCCTCTTTGATCAACATTCTGTCAACGAGTTTCCTGCGGGAAATGTTTAAATTTGGGTATATTTTACGTTTTTGGTATAGTCATGGGGCTAGCTCATGCCTGAAAGGTCCCCTCGGTTTGACTTCAGATTCAATTGATGGATGGTTGGGGCATTAAAAATAAGTTGGTCAGATCATGTGGTAAGTGCTCGTTCTGTCCGCCATATTCGATTTTGAACAGGGATAATGACATTTTTGAGACAACTAATAGGTTACTAATTAAACAGCTCAAGCATATTTTCTAATTACAATACAGAAATGAGTTGAACCTCGTTCGAATTGTAAATATTCATGCTTTAAAACGGTGTACATGAAATGGGTCTCTGGCGCAGAAGGGAGGCGTTACGGTAGGGAATTCCCGGAAATTTACACAAAAAATAATCGCTTTTATCTAGTTTGATTGCTTATAAGCTGGGAACCGTGAGAGCAAGAAACAATATAAAATTTGAAGGAAAGTAACAAAATATCTGCAACACTTCTAGAAAGTTCGAGGAAGATAGTTGATGTACAAACAGACAAAAAATCATGAATGTGTTACTTATACGAGTGGAAACGAAATGAAATGAAATATTTAAGTTTTACGTCCCACTTTTATGCCGGTTAGGCTAAAGGAGACGGTGATGATGAAAGATGAGTGAAATGGTGGAATGAAGGAAGTGGGAGGAAACGGGATAATCCCAAGAAAACCCACGAGCAAGGCATTTGTCCACCACAAACTCCAGACGGCTCGAGCTGGGATCGAACTAGGGACCCCAAACAACAGAGATGAACGCTGTACCACTGAGCCACGACGCCCCCACTTATACGCCTGGGTGGCCAGGACATAATTTATCGGGGTCTCATAAGGCATCTAAGAAGCCTAGCGTTGAAGTAAAGAGTACTTTAATTTGGTGAAAATATGTAGTGTTAAAAAATATACACAGTGATGAGTAATCCTGAAATACAAGGAAAAAACTGGTGCATTAATATGGATTTACGCAGCCCTTGGAACCGGATCATTTACCTAGGTACAATAAGTACAACATTTGAAGGAGGCTTGCTTGCATACACAGGTGCCTTCTCTGACACACCTCTTGCAGTTACAAAGTTTAATCAAATCACTATGTAAGAGAGATGTAGAGGTTATATCTGTAATATAGTATTTACCGTAATAGAGATAACCAGAATCAATAGTGTCTAATTGTTTGACACATCTAAGAGCGTTCATCCACCGGTAGCACTGAAAATATGACCGCTTTATATGAAGCGCGAACGTACTTGAGCTTGAAAAGGATTTCTGATATTTCCTTTCCACTGTTTCTTTTGCCGCAAAATGTAAGAAAGAACGTTCTCATCAGAACATCTGTGGACAATTTTGACCACGAAGAGCACACCCCATCAAGAATAGGCTGGGCTCATGATACTGTCATGATAATCTTCCAGGACAAAGTGATTCTGCACGTGGACTCTGAGGCATTTAAAACTAGTGATCAAAGAATATCTGTTGAATATGGAGATATTGACACTTCCAATTGGAGTTTAACCCATACTTTGCCGTGCCAAGAACGCTTTGGTTGCAATAGAGAGAGAGAGAGAGAAAATGTCCCTCCCACGTTTATTTCGTTTGCAAGGCCTGACACAAGTCAATCTGATATTCGATGTAAGGAACAAGACTTTCTTTGGTTCCTCTCTCGGTTTCTCGAAAAAAGACACTTTCCAGATTTAAGCGAAGACATTCAACAAGTACCCTCTTGGAGTGCATTCATAGCACGATAACATATGAAAATCAACACATCACCCAGACCATATTCACTCCAATCGTCCCATATCCAGCAACAGAGTTTGGTACAATACATACTTCTATGGTAAACTTTGAAGGCTATTTAAAACAAGTACAGGTGGAAAGTGGATCCTTGTGGTGTGATCAAGGTGTGTACCAGGTTGCGAAAGAAAAACAACTTTTAATGCCAAATAAATTTGACAACATTTTCATCGGTTTGGATGGTATTCATTCCATAAAGGAGATCACTGCATGTGTTGGGAAATACCTGTGAGACGGTGGAGCAATTTTTAACACTACATACTTTTACCAAATTACTTTTTACTTCAACGCTAGACTCCTTAGATATCTTAAGAACCCCCATAAATTATGTGCTGGTCACACAGGCGTATAAGTAACACATTCATGATTTTTTGTCTGTTTGTACATCAACTATCTTCCTCGAACTTTCTAGAAGTGTTGCAGATATTTTGTTACTTTCCTTCAAGTTTTATGTTGTTTCTTGCTCTCACAGTTCCCAGCTTATAAGCAATCAAACTAGATAAAGCGATTATTTTTTGCAAAAATTTTCGGGAATTCCCACCGTAACGCCTCCCTTCTGCGCCAGAGACCCATTTCATGTACACCGTTTTAAAGCATGAATATTTACAATTCGAACGAGGTTCAACTCATTTCTGTATTGTAATTAGAAAATATGCTTGAGCTGTTTAATTAGTAACCTATTAGTTGTCTCAAAAATGTCATTATCCCTGTTCAAAATCGAATATGGCGGACAGAACGAGCACTTACCACATGATCTGACCAACTTATTTTTAATGCCCCAACCATCCATCAATTGAATCTGAAGTCAAACCGAGGGGACCTTTCAGGCACACGAGACATGAGCTAGCCCCTACACTAGTAACAAAAATCATGATTCTTAAAATTGAATTTGTGTTCATAAGCCAAATTTACTTTATTACAAAATACTCAACGTTAACAAGTAAAACATGTAGGGAGAATTGTTTTCAAAATAATTTGAACTCATTATAATGTATTGCTTTTCATTTTTTAAAATTATAACAAAACACAACAAAATATTTTCTCATCTAAAGTTACTACGTTACTAAAGTTTTAATAGGCAAGAAAAATAACATTTAATATATGTTCATATAACGCATTTATCCGTATCATTGTTGTCTAAAACATTATTTTGTCCCTGAACAATTTTGAATGTTTCTTTCCCTCTAAAATTTTTCGTAACGGACTCGACGTATATTTGGGTAACAATCTGGCTATTACATTATTTTAGAAGCAGTCATTATTTGTGTTTGATGCCAGCAATTATTTCCGAATTCGATTTTGCCTTTGCGTAAAATTGGACTTCCCTGTCAAATTTGCAACTTCTCCAAAAGCATTAATATTATTGGATTCAACATGCTATCGTTCTTTGAAGAATTGGAGTGTACATCATATGTTACCTAATTTATAATAAATACATATCTAGCATAAATAGTCCGCGTTGGGATAGGAGAAATAAGCAACAAGAAGATGATAAGCATGCATGACTGAAGTTACCTATAATATTTCAACCATGTATGCTAGAAATGTTAGTGACTTCTACTTATGATAGGGGGCCGCGGTGGATCAGTGGTAGAGCGTTCACCTCTGGTGCTTGGGGTCCCGGGTTCGATCCCAGCCCCCGCCAAGTGAACTTTGTGGTAGACAAACACCTTGTGCGGGGTTTTCTCGGGGTTCTCCCGTTTCCTCCCACTTTCTTCATTCCACCATTTCATTCATTACCCACCATCACCGTCTCCTTTAGCCTAACCGGCATAACCGTGGGACGTAAAACTCTAAGATTTTTTTCTACTTATGATAAGGCTAACTTATATTTTGTTTGGCTTATGGAAGTAATAACATGTACAATCTGCTTCATACGAGCATGATCAAATATTTTTATGCAGGAATGTGAGCATATTTGTCCATTGATCTCGATGTACTTGAATTATATATATTCTCGCTATAATTTTATAGCTAGATGAAACAATAGAAGTATCACAGATTACGTTACTTTCATTAGCTCAACCTAACGTCTTTTGGTGACTCTCAAAATCTGCTTTCGCTTTGAGATCATTCCTCTCATCAACTCGACATCTCAGGAATGAAGTCTCCGTCAACTGTGGTTCATACAGAGATTTGAAGATCTCACAAACTCATATAAGTTACGATGTTAAATCCAAAATGCATATTGTAAGATACTTATATTGATTATTCGAACTACAATATGTCATATTTATTAGATATTAGGGAAGATAATGATAAATTATACCGGGTCTCTAAAACTTGGAGAATCAATACTCGAAAGCAAAAGTAGTTATTAAACTGTGACAAGGTATTGAAACCAAATAATCACAAAACCCAAAGCAGATTCTTTTCAATCAGATAGCTTCATATTTATTTAATTAAATAATTTATATTTTTTGTAGAGAAGCAGGCGTGTAAATATATTTCAAAAGTGTAATTTAAAAGTAGTAAGTACTTAATAGAAAGAAATATGTTCAACGCACTGATAAAGTGCCTTACTGAATTATCTATGTCTCTCTGTGTGTGTGTTTGTTATTTACGACTTTTGTTTTCAATTTTCAGCCCTCCATTCGATAGAGCATTTAAACTTTCTGAGAAAGTAGTGGGATTTTTCGCGACACTCTTACCGTTCCCGAAATATTCGCTACAAAAGTTTCGATTTAAGGAAATTTAAGAGCCATATGTCTGGAACCGTAAGGCATTCAGAGGTTACATTGGTGTTAACCAATACCTCAGTGCATGATGAACGTTTTTGTACCAGACAGTAACCGGTGGCCACTGGCCAACTGGCGACCGTTCCTCAGATATTGACCGAGACCGTTTGGATTTCGGGAGATATAGAGAGCCATACCTTGGGAACCGTAAGTCATAGAGAGTTGGTGTTGTGCGATTTTTTTTTCAATTTTTGAACATGTGTCTTCGTAAAACAATATATCATAGAACGTTTTAACAAGTTTCTTCTTTCTTATAAACTAAACAGTTTCTCACCACAACCGTAGAAAACAAACAGTTATCTTTAATCTCGTTCTTGCAATTCTCTTGGAGCATTCTTAACTTTTTTTAAAATGTAGTACCATTATTCTAAGAGGATAAGCAAATGGTGATAACGATAGCAAATGAAATGGTGGAATGAAGAAAGTGAGGGAATAGGATAGAACACAAAAAAAATCCACACGCACGGTACTTCTCTAGTACAAAGCACACTTACATTAAATGGAAACCAACCAGGGGTGTCCCAACAGTGTTGATTTCTATATCGCTCACTGAACCATCGTGGTCCTTTCTAAGATATAACTATACAGAAAACCATAAATGATTAGCAAACAAAGTAACAGTTTGTGAAACAAATGCAAATGTCTGAATGAAAGCCGTAAAAAAATTCAGTAAAGCACCCATTTAGTCACGAGGAGCGACCAGTAAGCCTATATTTCATTTTGACTTAAAAAGAAAAAAAACGTGAAATTGAAATACGTATGGTGAAACGGTTCGATTCTAATTTGCGACGGTTCGAAACGAGAAATGAAACAGTTCTAGTTTTGTGACGTTACATAGTACAGATGTGAATATACATGATGTCTCAAACGTCCCCTAACAAAGGGTAACTCTGTTATTATCAGAGTTACAACAAAATGTAAGAGGGGAAACCGTCTCCTAATATAATGTTCTCGATCTACAGTGAATGATTTTTTTTTTTTAAATCAGACGAGTTGTTAGGCTGTACACTCTTTATGCGCCCAATGCTAAATGTAAATTGAAAGGAGCCATTTGTCTGCACTCACAACATAAGTGAATGAAGTTACTGTTTGAAACGGGAGCTAGCCTTTGACATGTTAATGTAAAATACAATAACTGCCTCGTCTCATTTACAAGACGAGACGAATCGAGATACGAGAAACGTCTTGTTTCGTGGCAACAAAAGAGCGGCTAAACATCACAAAAAAGAGCTGTTATGCAAAGTGCTTAAGGTTACAAGTTAAAGCATAGGTCCGTATAACATAACACTATAAAAATGTTGTCAAACCAGCATCCTTTCAAAACTCAGCACCGAAAAAGGCAGACACGTCCTAGTCTTTGTTCGGAAAGAGAAAGACCATGAAACAATGGCTATTTATTGATAAAATTGCCATTAAGAGAACTTGCACTTCTATAATTTTTTTTTTATACATACATGTTTCCACCAGCCCCTAAAATGAAATCTTCTGAAACATTAATCTTTAATTGCTTTAACATTAATTGTACTTTTATCTGCAGCACTATCAGAAAATAATTAAACTTGAAACGATTGAAAAATGGAAATGGAAGCTGTTTGTAAGAGTAGTTTTAAAAATACCTTTAGGTACTCCCTGTTCTTGGTAGGATAGTTCTTATTTGAAATAATAAACGCTGTAGATTGCAAAGGCAAATAATTTATTCCGACTTAATAAATCTTTAAACAAATTCAGAAACTGTGTTTGCATTTTCGAGACAAGAGACAAGACGAAATATTTCACGAAACGTTTCGTCTCGTCTCGTGTTTGGTCCCGAAAACGAGACAAGACAAGTAGTGTGTCTTGTCTTGAGTCTCGTCTCTAACGGTTCTGTCTTGCTTCATGTCCCGTCTCGTTTACGTCGGAGACGAAACGAGACACGAAAATTGTTTCGACTTGTGGCAACACTGAAAACAACTGATTGCTGTTATTCGTTATATATATATATATATATATATATATATATATATATATATATATATATATATATATATATATATATTGTGTATCTATGATGATGGGCGAAACTTCAAGGCATGATGCAAAAGAAATGATTTAAGATAAAAAGTTGTTCTCCTCCAAACATGCGTCAGTTCAGAGCTATAACGGGCTGAAAATGGAATAAAATATTGAAGAGAGTACAAGTGAATAGAACTAGAGAAAGAACTGTGGGAGAAAAATCGGGTCAAAGGAAATAGTACATTATTTCACCTGGAAAGGCAATTCATATACAAATCGAAGAGGAACAGTGGTGGCGCAAGGGGGGGCTCATATTACATCACTGGTTGGGATCGGAAACATTGGGTAAAACTTGCCGGAAGGATGGAAAAGGACACAGAAAGCAATTTGAGAGACGGATCCCTATTTCGGAAAAACAGCAATCGACAGCCATAGGTTGCCAAAACTGCGATTGACTAATACAAACGAGCGAGAACGAGAGAACGAATTGTGGTAGATAAGTTAAGTCAAAGGAGATACTGCTTTATTTGACCTGGGGAACAGTGGAACAGTATAAATCGATGAGGAACAGTGTCGGCACAAGAGTAGAATCACAGAAATGTATTGCATTACTATCCGAGCGTTGGGAAAATGGGCCAGGGAGAACTGACAGTGATTCAAGAGGCAACAACATAGGAAGCCATATGCCGGCATCAAGAAAGCTGTATAAATTGTGACAGTTGACAGGGGTATGGCAGAATGTTGGATCACAAAGCCCGGTTATCACAGTAGATGGAGAGCGATCCTAGGAAGCACAATCCTTGGAGCAAGAAATACGTACAGCATAAACGAAACGGAGTGACGTAGGAATTCGCGTGCAACATTTGTACAGTGCGTGTACAGTAATGGACGCACGTACTGCACGTACTAAGGCTAGCCAAGACTGAAAATTATACCGGTAGGAACAGCAAATGTACTTACATTCTCAGCAGATGCTTAAAATGGCGTCCCCTGGTTTCGCTGTTTTACACCAGACGCCATAATAAGTTTTGTCTTATCCTCTAGAAGATTCTTGCTTTTGTACTATCGATATCACAGGCAGCGAGGATTCGTGCGTGGAAGGTTTCTTCGTTCTCTACAGTCGTGTCGTCGACGAGAGATACACATAACCCCACAAGAAGAAATCAATTGGTTCAGAACAGGGGATCGTGCCGGCCAAGAAAAGACTCCCTTTCCGATCCACCTGTGAGGGAAGGAATGGTAGACACTGACGAGTAGCTATTCCAAAGTGTGCTGGGGCCTCGTCATGCTTTAACCCACAAGCCTTGACGAACATCAAGAGGTAGTCTTCTAGTAATTCATGGAGTGTTTCTTACACGAACAGTGCGTACGCTGGTGCAGTTACGAGAGACGGTAACAGATGTGGTCCTATAAGCTTATCACCGACGATGTGTGCCCAGTTATTCACACCAAATCTCTGTTGATGTCCATGCACAATGGTACTATGGGGAAAGAGCGCTGCACTAGCCATACACTAATCACCACACCTGGTGCAAAGTCTGTAGGATGCAGGTCTTGAGCTTCCTGTTGATGATAGAGGTATAGTGGATGTTTACGGAGAACTCTCCAAACAGTATTGTGATCAGCTCCCACTTCATGTGCTAGTGCTAATCGAAGGTTGTTCTGTCACACGATCAAGAACTTCTTTTTCAAGGTCTGGCGTCCTGGTTGTTCGTCTACTTCCGCGGTCCTGGCGCAATGAGCGTAAGTGTTCCTTTAACGTAAACGATGAAACACACCCGGAAACATGGAGTACTTTAAATGCTGCCTATCTGGATACTTGTTGTCATACAACCTTGCAGGTGCACGACCGTTTCTATTAGCTAGCCCATACACAAACATATCTGCAAGTTCCTCAAACGTGAACTCCATTTCACTAATCCCGCTACCGACCAAGAGCACAGACAACGTACAGGTACAAATACTAAGAGATTACCCACGGAATAGAAACACGCTTTCGTCAGTTTAGTGAACGATACACTTCCCCTGCGAAACGATGACGTCCACTACATCCGTTTATTGTAATACAACGGGCGAACAGCTACAGAGACTCTTGTTGTTTCCTCTGTTAGTGCGCAGCAAACAAAGTTGGTAACGTACGATATTCAAGCAAGGACATGTGTCAAATAAGGCTTTTAACAAGGCGAAACGTGTTTTGTTATGGGTTACTAAATAGGGTTTTCAAGAAAAGATTTATGCAGGATTGCGTGTGCAGCATTGTACTTGCCATAGCGTTGCGAAAGAGGAATAAAAAGGAACTTGAGGCTATTGAAAGTCAAGTCTGCTGATATTCACAATAATTGAACTAGGAACTAGAGAAACTCGGAGAAACCGGTACAACGATGTCGTCAAACACGAAACCTTACATGATTTGGGATTGATTCCAGGACTCCTTGATTCAGATATGAATGCTTTTCCACTCAACCACGATGCATCAACGAAGATTTTAAAAGGCAGTGTTTGCAAATCAGCATTGTTCGAGCTGTGCTGTATATTAGCTCTCTTGTGGCTAGTGATCGCCAAGTATTGATTGATTGATTGATTTTTGAGTTTTACGTCCCGTTCAGCAGCGAGGCTATATGAGACGTGGACCTACTGATTAACGTGGAATCCGAACCACTTGAGCTCCCATCGGGAATCGAACCCTAGCTTCCCACGCGTACGCTAACCGTTTAGCCATGGAGGAGCTCGATCGCCAAGTATAGTAGACTACTAATGATGATGATAACTCACCTCCATTTGTATTATCGGTAGCTAGTGCAACCTGCTTCTACACTTGTGCAGCCATGTCTATTCCAAACAAATATCACTGTGTACATCTTGTATTTGTGTTGTTCGCTCCCGATATTTCAAGCAGTTCTAACGTACGAGAATTACAACTCATCTTCCACGTCGGATATTTGCCTCCGGCACGAAGAGTATGTCCATTTCCTGTGAACATACCCCTACACCGCCACTGTTCCTCATCGATTTGTACATGAATCGAATCTCCAGGTCAAATAATGCACTATTTCCTTTGACCCGACTTTGTTCCACAATTCATTCTCTAGTTCTATTCATTTTTGTTCTATTCAATATTTTGGTATATTTTCGGCGTGCTATAGCTCAGAACTGACGCATTTTTGGATAGCAACTTCTTATTATAATACACTTCTTTTGTCACTCTCCATCATCGCTTGAAGTTTGACCAGTCATTAAAGATACGCCTTCTCTATATATGATATTATTCTAACTATTGAAAGTTCTTAAATATTGTATTGCCAAAAAGAAGAAGGCGTTGTAAGTTGATTTTGGATTAATAAAGATTTTCTCACCACCATCTTATTAATCTCAAATATGAGATTCTTTTAACCCAGTCGAATTAGAGGAATGCAATTAGTATGTAATCACGTCATATCTTGGAAACTCTTCATCAATAAATCAGCTTTCTTTCTACGAGGTATGATACAATAGATAATCTGTAATATGATGATCTTATAGCTTTTAAGCTAAAACATTTTATTTATTTATTTATAATAATCCTTCACAGAACCAAACTCCATTTACAGAAGAACATTGATATGCACATATAATTTCAAATGAATATATATCAAAATGAAAAGTAGTCTCCAGTATAAAATCAAAATTCATAGAGATACCACTTCCTTGTTAGTTGTTATTCTGTGCGTAATATCTCCTCAAATAATTATTTTTGAGAATACGCAAATATACAGAGATAGTATAAGAGAAGTAAAGATCCAAAACTGATTAAACCAACTGATTGAAATTTTTACAAGCTTTTACTATGAACGACTCCTGGTGAATTGTAATGTAAGATCTCCTTATGTTAAATACTAAACTCTTACGCAATGGTCGTTTAGGTATATTGAAGTTAATATCTTGGAGTCAATTACAATTATCTGTCACTGAGTTTACTGTTTCGTACAAATATATTTGTTGAATATGAAAACGTCTATTGTAAAGAGAATGTATATCAAATTTAAGTAAAAGAGAAGAGTAAGATATATTATTTTAGTTGCTGATAAGTGATACATTGTAATAAAGATGTTTCAATTTAAATTGAACTATGTTATTTGCTGGTATTTTATGAATAGGTTCTCAAAGGACACAATAGTATTCCAACCTACTCCTAATCATCGCTATAATGAGATGTTTTGAAGCTTTAATATTATTTAGATCTCTTGTACTCCTTGTTAACCCTTTCACTTCCATTTTTGTCGCAATGAGAAACATTAATATATGGCTATTTTAAGTTATTTTAAAGGTATAAATACATATTAAAAGAACATTTTCCGGCGTTTCGTTTTTCGACGTGGGAAGGGTGGGACATATGCATATTGCTGATATTTTACGTGGAACCGATAAAATAGTAGGGACATGAATGATCATCTTGTATTTTCAATTATGATACGTACATTGTCAAAAACAAAAACAAAAAAAAAAAACAGTTGTGTCGTATTTATGATTACAAATATTTTATATTTCCGCATTCTTTTTCGAAACGACAGTACATGTAACTACTACTTTATCACTAGCACCTTGTTCTCCACTTTCATCTGTTCCATTATCAAAAAGTTCACCTCCATTACGGTCTATTTGATAATGTTCATAAGTATTATGTAAACCATTAGCAGACTTTTCTTTACCAGTGGAACATCGGTTCATAGCAATAGCATGCGGTAAATTGCCACGGGTCCTCTGAGAACGTATCGTGGGACACATATGTCCCAGTGGTAGTGAAAGGTTTAAAAACCCTGGAATCGTTTACGACTCGGCAATAATATTATTTATGTGGCATTTAAATAAACTTACGATATAGTAATACACCTAAGTCATTAACCGAATATACTCTCTTTAACTTTTCAATACTAATCTTATACTTAAAAAATGGACAACTAATTTTATTTGAAAACGTTATAACATGACATCTTTTATATCTAAATATAATTTGTTTCTGATACACCATAGCACACAACTATTAATATCTCTTTGTAGTTCATGGAGATCATTATTCACTTTAACAGTTTTAAATATTTTTATGTGATCGGCATATAGTAAACAATTACTATATTATATAACACTGGTAAATCATGAATGAATAATGGAAATAGCAATGGGCCTAAATTTGAACCTTGTGGTATACCTAAATTAGCTACATGAATAAAGGATTTTACAAAATTATGATCGACAAAATATGTTCTACTTCGTAAATAAGAGACCATAATATTTTCAAAGAGTTTGAAAATCCCACAACCAGTAGCTTATTTATTAAAATCGTATGATTTCACTTATCAAACGCTTTTTGAAGATCCGTATAAATTACATCAATGTAATATCCATCATTCATGGTACTTTTAATAAATTGAGAAAAATAAGTTAAATTAGTCAAAGTTGAATGTCCTGGATAAAAGTCATGCTGAAAAGGTAACATATACGATTTGACATGCGAAAAAAATCTATTAAATACAATTTGTTCGAAAATTTTTGAACCAACTAAAATTAGGACAATAGAACTATAATTTTCGATATTATTTGAGTTTTCCGTTTTTAATATAGGTGTTATTTTACTCAGCTTCCATTTACCCGGAAACGACTGGGTTTTCAAAATTAAATTTAATATCAAATATATTGGAAATAATAACGGTTCAGCACAGCCCTTAAACAAATACATGGGGAGTTAATCGGGCCGACTAGTTCTGCTGGATTTTAATTGTTTTGTTGATTGTCGAATTTCATTTTCGAAATATGTGTTATTGCCAAGCTATAAGTTATAGCTGATTCATAATTTCCATTCAAAGTATATGCAGGTGGGCTAGGATCATAAACAGTACCAAAATACTTAGCGAACTCCTTTGCAATTTCTTTAGGTGAATTTAATAAAAAATTCATATATTGCAGTGCACAAAAATCAGATTTTCTGTTTCTTTTACTATTCAACACTTCCAAGGTTTTAACGGTTGTGTTTGATTATTTCTTCAAAAGATGTAACACGGTTATTATTAGCAGTTTTTATTATTTTTTTCGAATGTCTACGAAATTCATTGTATTGTACATGTTAATTTGAAGCTTTCTGTGTTTCCTGTTATACTATTATATTATATTTCTATTATATTTCTATTATATTCCTATTATATTTCTTTTTTAGAACATGAATTATTTCAGCGTCAAGCCAGGATAGAAACTTTCTTCTATTTCCATTGTAAAATTTTGGATACGTGTGTTTGAATAATTTGTATACTGTATCACAGAAAATATCTAAAACCATTTATGTTTGTAACGTTTCTAAAGTCATTCCAAGTTTGATTCTTAAGGTCTCTATGTAAGAGCCTAGAAAATATGAGAGAAGAAATAAAAATAAAGTTAAGCATGAACGGCTAGAGCTAGAGCTAGAGAGAAATAAACTATTTCCTTTCTTGTAGTTAAGAGAATTTATTTTATATTGAGCAACGCTTGTGTTAAAAAAAAACTTTCAAATATACAAAAATAATGCTCGGAAAAAAGACAATCCTTGCGGCAACGAAAAATTTCTTTATGCTCACACAAAGATAATTTATTTTTCTTAAGCTTTTATAGTTGTTTTAAGATGAAGATATGACATACTGGATATATTTTCCTTTATTCTAGTTTGGTGAATTTACTTTATACCGGAAAACAATAATTTAAATAACCAAACTATAAAGCTATGACGAAGTACGCAAACAAACGCAAAAGTTTTCTAAACAGAACACTTCTTTCCGGCGAGACTAAATGGAATTTATTACTTTTTATTTTCTAAATTAGGTCAAATATGTTGAAAATTAAACATTTGTTTGAATTTGTAAGTATTAAGTCGTCGCTTGGACTTCACATGTTTTTAGTGATCAAGATAGTAATTACTTTATACGTATTGCATAATTTACTTCGTATGCAATTCACTTCCTAATTAAAATATATTGACATTACATTTAACAAAACCTTTAGAAAAACACTTTGCTGTTGGATTTGTAACATTATACGTTTAAAAACAGAAATATTATTCTTTATCTTAATCTGCAACGCTATTTCTACTTCAGGAAGCGCACTTTGTTATTCATTTGTTTTATGGTATATTTAATATGCTTCCAACATTCTTATCCACAAGTTGATAACACTAATGACGTCATTGTTTGGTATCAAAACAAAGTCCATCTTTCTATACCTAATAAATTATAATGACGTATTGAATTGTGATTGTTTGCTTCTCAAAAGAATGAAAACATTATCATTTCATTTGACGGAAAAGAAGGTGGACATCACAGTTGTTTGTATAGGTGTGCAATTTTATTTACGTGTTAAGAATACCAGATATTCGTAGTTCAGTCATTTCAAAGCTCATCCTAGTTCAAATTATTACAGATGTCAGTAGTGTGGTGGTATTATAATATTCTTTTTTCCAGTAATCCACATTTTTAAAGACTAATCTAATTGTAAAGTATGTAATGTTATTTTTTTATGTTCTTAAAATACGATTAACATTAATTGTTAATGTATACGTTATATATTAAATAGAAATAGTAACCATGTGAAATGCATTAATTTCTGATAAAAGTTATTTGTTTGTACGAATGGAGAGCTTAAAGAAAGTCGAGAAAAATATATGTTTTTGAAAAATTGTATTCACAGAACTAAACGAAAAGGACTTAGCCTTATTTTTAACGTTGAAAGTTCTATTTTCCATTGTTTGCAATGAGAATTCGCCCGTCAAATGTGTTTCGAATGCTAGTTTTATGACCTTCCCGTTCTCGGGTCATTGTTAATCAACGGTATGTCCGATTGTTACATAGGACCCCTTACAACGCAGAGCACACGCTCTCGTATCACTATGTCAAATTTCGTTATAACGGTTGAGGCACCTCGGAAGAAGAATGCCTAAATAGAGTAGGGAAGAGCTTCGCTCTAATAATAGCAGTAGATTTAATTCGTGTGTATATTTATTTGTTTCAAATTTCGGGTACCATTTAATAATAACTAACCGAATATTATTAATTAATATTTTTTCGAACTTAATTCTATTTATATCATTGCTTTAAGAAATTACAGATATTGGTCACCCATAATAACGACATAACTGTTCGGACAATGTTCAGCGTATTCATTGACGTTTGTAATTCTTACTTTTTACCAATTACTTGTTACTAAAAATAACAATATAACAACAAAATAAACAACGTTCACTAAATATTGTAGTAGCAATGTTAGCTGAATTTGACATTAACAATTAGAAACTAATATGCAATTAAAATAAAAATTATATAATTTGTGGCTACTTGACAAATGCCACTACTGTTTTCACTAATATAAATACAGAAGGTATTTAACCTATATGTAGAAATGTTATATTAATACGATTTAATAAGGTTTGGAAATTTGTAGTTACACCAAACTTAGATGGAAACAATATAAAATTGTGTGTAGAAGTTGCTAGGAAACCGGCCTGTTTCAATAAAAAAGGGTGAGCTCAGAACAAAGCACCAAGCTAAAATTAAACTCATTTACATTTTAAAGGTGGTTGAATTTTCATCACTACCGATTTCAAAGAGGAAAAAAAAGTGTTATAAAACTTGTACCTGGAGTATTATCTCGGATTAAAAAAAAATTCATTGCTAAACATAATTATATGTATTTAGCGATCTCCCCTATCTCAAAGTTGTTTTTATTGGGATTTTAAAATTAATTTTTCGCCTGAAAAGTAATAATAATAATAATAATAATAATAATAATAATAATAATAATAATAATAATATTAATAATAATAATAATAATAATAATAATAATAATAATAATAATAATAATAATAATAATAATAATAATAACAATAATAATAATAATTCCACAAAAAAGAAATCTGGAATACAAATTCCATCCAAGAAAGAAATCGAATATATGCTATTTATGAATATGCAAATTGACAGAGGTAGAAAAAAAATATACAATGCGGTCGAAAACATTGTACATATTTTATTCCCTTGAGACTGCAGCATATTTTTTAAAAGTCTCATTTTAGTCAATTAGAAACTCTTTAAAACATGTGAGAACACATATTTCATGATTGACATTGCAGAATAGAATATTCAGCTAGATATATATATATATATTTTTTTTGAATCAGGATGTTTAAACATATCCTACTTGTTAAATGCATTCACGTATAGTATATAAAGTAACATATGACTTTCTTGGTAATTGAAGTGTTTAAACTAGTACTTTGATACTTTTAGTATTTAATGTTTCTCTCCTTCATAATTCATAATACTTAAGAACAAAATGATTTGTTATGAACGTATTTAGTACTTCGTTTCAAATTTTCGTTGATTGTAAATTTTGTTTTAGAAGCCAGGATGCAATTTGCTCCAAGCATTTCGTTCAGTCAACCAGAAGAAAGCAGGTACATCAAGTTTAGTAACGTTTCAGGGAGAGCTGTGGAGATTCTATACGAAAGCAGTCTTAAGGAACTGACTTCCTTTCTCGTGAGTATATTTTTTTTTTCAAGAAAAGAGTATTATTTTTATGCACCGATCATGAGAGGAAAAAATTAAAATCTACTATCCTCGAGGTAGTCGTAAGTGTATGCTCTTCTTACATGTTATTACTTCTTTTCGTTGCATAGATATTTTACATTTCTGATACTCATATTTTAACATATTGGTGGGGGCGCGGTGGCTCAGTGGTAGAGCGTTCACCTTTGGTGCTTGGGGTCCCGGGTTCGATCCCAGCCCCCGCCAAGTGAGCTTTGTGGTGGACAAACACCGTGCTCGTGGGTTTTCTCGGGGTTCTCCCGTTTCCTCCCACTTTCTTCATTCCACCATTTCACTCATCTCTCATTATCACCGTCTCCTTTAGTCTAACCGGCATAACCGTGGGACGTAAAACTTAAAGATTTCATTTCATTTCATTTTTTTAACATATTGGTGAATTCATACTCACAAACGACATCTTCATTATCATCAAAAACAGCTTGCATGCTACATATTTCATTTAGGGTAACTTTTCTATTCACATTAATCTTTTCCTTTTCCTGTTTTCTCGATTTAAGGGATGGAATATCGAATACGTTACTGGTATTTCTTAGAAAATGTGAGTTTTGATGAGTATTTTAAATTTCCTTGCAAGATTCTATCTTCATTAATGTAAAACGTATGGCCTTATGACCCTGGACATCATTCTACGTCTTGCATGGGAAACACTATTGCTCCTGCCATACTCTCCGGATATTGCACCGTCCGATTATCACCTGTTCCATTCTTTGGAAAATCACCTTAGAGGACGCCAGTGAAAATCCCTACTAGAAGTGCAAAATGCACTTGATATCTTCTTCGCTTCCCGGCCCACAAAGTTCTACCGTGATGGAACTCATTGCCTTCCAGAACGTTGGCAGAGGGTCGTCGATGCTGATGGGGACTAATTTTTATCTTTCAGGTACGTCTTGGGTGATGTATCGATGTTCGAAAGTAATGGTTGAAAGAAAAACGATAGAACGTTCTTTTTTACCTTTATACAACAACATCAACTACTACTACTACTGCTACTACTACTACTACTACTCAGCTTTTTGGAAAAAAATAAAGCATGTGGTATCAGGAGACTTCATTGAAATGGAATAATAATTCTGATGATAATAATAGTTATAATAATATACAAGAAAACAAAAAAATGAATACCTAAATGAAACAAAATGTCGATACAAGCCAGTTAAGCAAAAAATAATTCGTTGTCAATGCTGTAAAAATTAGCAACCTCTTTATCTATCTAAAACAACTAAAAGCTAAGAACAGCTGTCTTAAAATTGCATTTTAGCTTAATCTTTCACAACGTCATTGCTTAAAACTATCAGTCAGATCTCATAAAACATTCACTTGGTGAATACAGTAAGCATAAAAGATGCATAAAAAATCTGTCAATCTTTTTTAAAATTTCAGATTTCCAATTCAGCTGAACTAAAATCATGATGTTTCTTATTGTATGATTGGGTATTTTAGAACCTAAGTATCGTGAACAGTTGTCACTGATATAAACATTATCTAATATTTTTGCATGTATACTGAGTCAAGTTTTTTGTTCTATTTATAAGACTCTCCAAATACCAATTATCATTCAAATATTCATAAGTATGTGAATAGTAGCTCATTTCAACTTAAAACATAGCAGTCGAATAAAACGTTTTTGCACACATTGTATCTTGTTTGTCAAAGTTATAGAAATTCAGTTCCAAATTACCGAACCATATTATCATTTTGATCTTACAAGTAACTTATATAAACATATGTTTTATCTCTTTGAAATACAAACCACTGTTTAAAAATGAAACCTATTATCCTTATGGTACCAGGTACAATACAGTTTATGAGGTGAGAAAACTTTTACTGGTCGCCAAGTGTAATACCTAGATTTTTAATAATGCTTACTTTCTCTATTTGTACACCATTGACCTCATACTTACTAGCACAATATTGAGGTTTATTGTTGTACGTCATAAATTTTGTTTTTTTACTATTAATTTTTAGAAAATTGTTCCTACACATCATGCTTATTTCATTTAAGTCTCGTTGCAGTAAATAACTATCAAAATCATTGTTGACTAATCAAAACAAGTACATATCGGCAGCATATAAGTTAGCAGAATGTTAGAGTATTAGACGTTTTCCGCGAGATCGTTATAAAATGAAGAAAATAAGAGGGACTCCAAGGGCGATCCATGCATTATTCCATTTTCTACACAGCCTACACGAGAATGCACAGGTCTAATTTTAACTTTGTACGTTCTGTTTAACAAATAGCTTTCAAACCAGCTAATGTACAAAGATGATAAACCGATATTTGATAGCTTGCTAACGAGACACTGATGACTGACAAAATCAAAAGGTTTTGAAATACCTATGTATATTACTTCGACTTGCAACTTATTTTTCGTTGTTTGATAGGTAAAGTCTGTGAAATGAATTGGATTTGTTACAGTTGACTTGCCGTTATAAAAGCCATGTTGAGATTTATTTAAGATATTTCTTTTGTTAAAATATATGTGGTTATGCACAATTAGTTCAAATATCTTCGAGAATGCATTAACAGATGTTATTAGCCTGTAGTTGCTGACATTCTGTCTATCATCTGATTTATATATCGGAACAACATATACTTGTTTCCACATTGTAGAATATACACCTGTACGTAATGAAACGTTGATTATACTTGCCAAACTACTTGAAAATGCTGTTACACAGGCTTTTATCACGTAATGATGAACATTATCTGGACCTGGAGTGGTGTTCTGTTTAATTAGTTTGAGTGCCTCCATTACATCTAATTCAGTAACGATAGGAATTCCGATTAGAGCACTATTACTAACGATATTTTCAGGCAATACATCTTCACCTGAGTCTAAGTTAAAAGATTCATAAAATACACTCTTAAATGCTTTAGTAATTTCACCAGTGTCTTGGATTAGTATACCATAATTTATTTGCTTTTGTATATGTTTACAGTCAGACTTCTTCAAAATGTTAAAAAATGTGAACTGTTCGTATAAATACTCTTTTCTAAGCTTGGATAATAAGAATTTTTTGCTTGAATGCATTTTTTTTTTTTTACATTTTTCCTTAAATCTTAATATCTCAGATACCATACATCATCACTTGCTCTTTTGGCTTAAACAAAGTATTCTTTTGTTTATTAGTGCTTTCAATTCTCACGTTATCCATGGATCTTTATATTTTTTGTTTGAAACCATTTGATCTTATTAGGCACATGCTCGTTTAATACATAATAAATTAAATTATATAAACCGTCAGTAGCTCCACTGACACTGTTATAACAATAATTTATTTCGTTAATTTCCCTAATGCCGTTATAAATACATAGGAAATTACCATTTTTTAAATGTATCATACCGAGGAACGTGACCATATTTGCAATTGTCTATAATTGTGCACTCAAAAGTAAATAAAGGATGGAAGCGATCGATTTTAGTCAATGATGGGATGTCAAAATGCATAGAACTCTTATCTGCAATTGTCTGCAAAATATCTAATACTCTTCCCGGATTTCTATGGTCATATGATTAGTTTCTCTGGTTTGAATTTAAAATATTGCTTAAGTCATATATGTTTTTTTTCTTCCAATAATAATGATTGTCAGTTGATATGTTACCTGAAATCCAATCTATACCCCCTGCGTTAAAATCTCCTAAAATAACTACATTAAAATCTTTTGCCAACATAAAAGAACGTAACAAGTCACAGTTTTTACTAAACTGTAGCAATAACATGTCAGGAAAGAAATAAATTAAACATAAAATAAATAGCGTGCTGTCAGGAATTAAAATATTTGCTATAATAATGTCTAGAGATTCATAGGAGGGGATTAAGACTTTACTACGAATATTTATTTTTAATTAAAAGTAAACACCCTCCACCTTTAGACTTGTTTATGTGGGTTAGAGTTCAATCTGTTCGTATCACACTTTAGTTTCTGAATATTTGTAAAAGATGACAGTTTTTTACACAAGTTGCTGTTATATAATAAAAATCATAGATTTCACAGTTTAATTTTTCTGTAAATTAATTTTCTTTTATGTTCAAACCAGTAGAATTTCGGTAGTATTGTTGTAAATACATTGTATCCATTGATCATGCATTAGTTGCCTGCTGATATTCTCGTCCGTTCCAATCGTATGGATATAAAATATATTATAAAGTAGCTGAAACACCGATTATTCACACGAGGAAAACAACTGCATGGAATATACTTGAATCTTACCCCTCCTTAAGTTACTCGTTTCAATAATAGTGTAATGATGACAATCAATAATATATTCTACTTTGATCAAAAATTTTGAAACACCCTACTCCCATACAATACAAATTTTACTCGAGGCGACATGATAGAAATCCACCTTACGATATATACTAATTATATGATAAATGTAATTTCATGGGGGGTCAGTTGCTTTCCCGAACCCGAAAGCTATGTGTTCGACACTGTTCTCGGTCATTGTCGTACACATTTTATGTTACTACCCTTCTCACTTCTAATACTGATGGCACTGAAAGCTGTATTAAATAGTATTGGAAGGGTAAGTATCCATCTTAATTATTCCGCAAACAATAATTAACAATAATATAAGTCGCTTTGGATTATTTTTATATGTCACCGTTTCCAAACTCACGCCAGGATTAATAGGGTTGCCTTACTACACAAAATTTTCTTCGGGATCGTAAATCTTATGTGTAAAATATTTGGTTGAAACAACTCGCCATGCATTTCACAGTTATGGTGGTGCGTATATAAATATCATGATTCTAACATCACTCGTTTCCGACCACTTTTATACGTCTTTCTTTCGTATTTTCTCTGCGAACGCTTACATGGTGTTACTCTCATAGTGTCATATTTCTGATTGTAAATAATACGTATGCCAAGCTTGGTTATAATTACTCCAGGCATTCTAGAACTATCTGGACTAATCATGCATTGAGAAATCCATTTGTTAAATAGTTTTGTACAACAAAACTCATTTACATGTTTACCCTATCCATCTCTCCGACTGTCCGCCCAGGGAATAAAATATCTGAAGAAATACTTAACCAATCATTATCAAGTCTGATGACACTATAGAGGGTGAAAATTAGAAATCGAGTTTTTTTCCCCTTTCGGAGCCGATATTTAAACTGAAAGTGTTAGAAATAAACCATTTCCGGTTTTAACGTAGATCGCTATATTGCAAGAATAGTAATAAAAAAACAGACACCGTTTTCTCCAATGTGTTAAGCGTACCAATAATATATTTCATCTCCATAAAAAAGTCTTTACTAAAACCAGAAATTAACCACAACATCCAATTCAATATTGATTTCATACAGGAACAAATATAGTGAGAAACGGTTTAATGGAATCGATTCAGTGTTCTAACAATACTCCCATTTTTTCTCTTAACCCATTATCCAAATCGAAAGGATAGGTGTCAACCAATTCTGGTTTTAACGTTGATCATCTTACCGTTAGAAGAAACATGCAATAGACAGGAGGAAGAATTGACTCTCACTAATTAAGAGTCCTCAAAATATATTCCTTCTCTATTCTAATATATCTTCTTAAACCGGAAAGTCACAAGTCAGTTACTTCCGATTTTAATGTTAACCGTTATAGAATGAAAATGGCAATAGATAATCGATTTAAAGATCTAGGAATAGGTACAATGTTCTGTCTTATGCAAACCAGTAGCGATAATAATGAACAACTCCTTGTTTTAGAATTGATTATTTTAGAGGAAACGGCAACAGACAGCCAGAAGGCTTTCAGTATTCATATAAAAATCCTAGAAATATATCTACTCTACTGTAATATTTCTACGAAAATTGGAATTTGCATAAATTAGTTCCTGCTGGTTTTAAATTTGTTTGTTCTAAAGTGAAAAGTGCAATGGATAGCAAGAAGTGGTTTCCTGCAATCGATTATGCGTCCTAAAAATATGTTCCGTCTCCATTCTAATCTTTCTAATAAAATAGAAAGTGAGAGAAAATAAACCATTTTCTCTTTCAATATTGATCTTAATAGAGCATAAACACTAAGAGGTAGGGAGAAGCGGTGTCACTGAATGCATTTCGCGGCCTAAAAAAGACACTCCACCTTTGGTCTTATTCCCTATTCAAGAAATAGCGAGAAGCATTTCCCCTAATTAATTTAAAATTTTACATTCACTCTAATCTCTTCTAAAATCGGAAGCGGTACAAATTCACTACTCCTTTTTGTTAATATAACAACGGAAACAAATCACACCGTATAACCCAAATTTTTTCATATGGTGTACAAGTGGCATCTGCGGGGAGAAAATCCACTTAAGACTCCCGTGCTTACGCCAGATAAACTTTGGAACACTTACACATTTCACATCTGATGTATCCATCTCCACGACTTTCACAATTACGGGAAAGTCGTGGAGATTAGGGATTCAAATATGACGTTGTGAGATTTTCTCTTTCAGATGAACAGTTTTCATAGAGTATATATCATTTAATATTTCATAAACAATATTTGTAATAATATCATCGCCGTGAAGTAAGTCAATGGAATAATACTAAACCAGCTAATAAATTTCAGAAGTGATTCTGCACTAGGGTCTATCTAAAAATAAAAAACTTTTTTTTTCGAAATGTTGCTGTGGGTAGTGCGGAAAAAAAGCGATTTGTAACCAAAAAGTCGCCTGATTTTTTTTTCATTTTTTAAGATCATTTAGGTATCGCGCATCGACTTTGAAGTGTTTGTTTTATAGTGATTTGGTTATGTATCATATACAATAATTTCATAAGAAATTAATTATTTGGCTATTTAAGGATTTTTGTCTA
This sequence comes from Thermobia domestica, assembly GCF_964235325.1. Classification (NCBI taxonomy): domain Eukaryota; kingdom Metazoa; phylum Arthropoda; class Insecta; order Zygentoma; family Lepismatidae; genus Thermobia; species Thermobia domestica. The sequence continues at coordinate 99,015,190 of NC_137470.1, forward strand.
CATTGTCGACGTTTTCTTTTCTTTTGTTTATGACAAATATGTTAAATTCGTGACGTAGTAGTGTTTTCCAATGATTTTGGCAACAAATGGTCAACTGTAGGCTAAACACTTATTTTCTAATGTTTTTCAATTGATTTTGACTGACTTTTATTCACAAGTTTTGCGATTTAAAAGACTAAATTTAAAAGAAATGACTTTCTAATATTCTAACAGTTCCCCCACGTTGTGTTAATAAACATGATTTTACTAAGGGGTACTCCAAGATTTTCTTCTAGTTTTTTCTGGGGCTTTATAGTCCCTTTTTGTTCGAAATGTCGACATATGATCCCCATATTCCAAGTTTGCTTTGTAGTGCAGGGATTTTAGGTGAAAGTTAGGGATTTATATAGGGGTTTATATAGGGATTATATATATATATATATATATATATATATATATATATATATATATATATATATATATATATATATATATATCATACAAGCAAAGTACTTCGAAGGGTTGTAGTACTTGAACTTATTATCAACATACTAAAAGTCCACTAATATTGACCTTGAGCTTCGGCTGCCATATTGGAAAATGGCTGTCGATTTTCAGTTTTTCGCCGAGCTGAGATGGCGTAAACTATAAAGAGTGATGATATGTAGAGAATGAAAAAATACCCATTTCGGTATGCAATACATTTCTTTAGTTTTATTCGTTCAGGATTTTCAAAAAGTAAAGGCACATTTGAAAAAACTGTACTTATTCTAATGATAGAAAACTGAAACATAATTTATTTTCCTATGTAACGTCCCTGGACTTCTACTTTATTTTTCTATGTAACCTCCCTGGACTTCAATGCACTCTTCCCAACGTTTCACAGATGTTTTGATTCCGTCACAAAAAAGTTTTTTTTTTTCGGTTGCATCTAAAAAGTAATACACCGCAACAATGGCTAGCTGATGGTTGACGTTTAAATCTCTTAACTTCTAGTGATGATGGGCGTTTCCAAACAATGATCGCAGCCTGATTTTCCGGTTCGGGATGATGTACCCACGTACCTCAGTCGTTGAGTTCGATGGCCTTCCGGATCCTTCATCGTCACATGAAGAAGTTCTTCCCTGCTTGAAATGCTCTATCAATACGTAGATCTTTCTTCGCGATAAACAGTTGGTACCATACTGTGCTTGCATTCAACGAACAATGTCCGCAGGTTTCACACCTTCCGTATATAAAAAGCGAATCACTGCTCTCATTTCCTCTTTGGTGCAGATCGCCAATGGAGCTGATATGTTTAACGGTCTGCTACACTCCAACGACTGATGCATGAATACGAGCGACACGTTGTCTCGAAGTGTTGCCAACTACACTCACTCAGCGCAGGTTACTAGCAGTGTTGCCAATCCCTTGAAAGAAGAATTTCAAATGTGCCTTTGCTTTTTAATTCCCCTCGAGTGAAATTTTGTGTTATGGGAACTTTGTTATTTTGTGCAGATAATACGGTTTCACTTTCAGAAACTGATTTCTAAAGATTGCATACTTACTCAAATTGTGCAATAAAATGAAAAGGATAAAAATTCAAATTTTGGTGGATGATATGTTTATATAATTCTATCAGAAGCTTGTAAATCACACAGTAATAACACATTTATCCTAAAAGGCTCACCAAGCTCATTAGTAACTGAAATCGTCCAAGCCTGAGAATAACAGATGATGACCTCGACGGATCGTCTGTTTCCGTCGAGGTCACAATTTCACAACCCTTTACATATATAACTACTGGTAGAAAGTAACAAAACATGGTTTCTTCATGTCGTTGCATTCAGAAACAGCATAAGATAGAGCAAAATGCAGAGATACTAGTTTGCTTGGGTTTTCGTTAATAAATGGAACTGGCAAAACACGTAAAGTTTGAAATGTTCGTGTTTCTTTCTTAGCAGTTTGCATATACTCATTCCAGCTGGGAAGTGGTTTGCTTGAATATATGAATCCATACATTTTCACCGAGCTTGGTTATGACTCTCGTTCAGCAGTTGAACTTCGTTGGTGCACATGGCCACAAGAGACATTATGCCTCCCCACACGGGAATACTGAACCAAAAGGAAAACGATTATATTAGACAATGTTTCTCAATTAATTTGTGTTCTCACATTTCGACTTATGAGATGCGGGAGACCCGGGTTCGATTCCCGGCGGGAGCTCATGTGGTTCGGATTTCACGTTAATCAGTAGGTCCACGTCTCACATAGCCTCGCTGCTAAAAGAGACGCTAAACTGAAATTCAACTCAATTCAACTCATTTCGCCTTATGAGTGTACGTCCAGGATCACTACTCAAACTCAATCTGCTCTACTTGAAAAGAGAACATAACTCCGCTTCTGCTCGCTTCAGTCCTGATGTTTCTGAGACCACAGCAAAGAATATCGCCAATGTACAGGTTATGGTTGTCACGAAAAGAGAACACCTCAATGCAGTCGACGTGCTACTGTAAAGCGTGAGATTGAGCGTTTGCAGCGTGAGATTGAGCGTCTTAAATTTGTTTGCACTTTCATCTGCTGTTTGACGTCGGTCTCCTCTTTACAGTTGCATAATGCAGCGGTCGTCAGCTTCTGTAGTTGACTGCGTTTAACCACAACGTCTCCCTCGCACACCACTGCTTGCGAATCGGAACACTCCCCATGCACGTGGAAAAATGTTCAGGTCAATACCAATAAATTGAGCCAATCTCTTCACACATATTCTTCCAGTTTAGCACTTATTCTGTTCCATGGAGAATCATTCAAATGTTTTCCCGTGGCATGTTGTTCTAACACCATCAGAATGCACATTGAAAGCACTTTTACTGATACTCAGTTCATCGTCCCTTTCATTTAACTGTTTCGTGTTAGAGAGATTCATTCCCCTCTACTGTTAGACTGACGTTAAGCCGTGCACCGTCTTTTTCAGTGTGCATATGTAGAAGACACCTGGCAATTTGCTGCCAACATAGTTTACGTTACTTATGTCGTCCATTAGGTTTGTAGGTCTGCATATTTCAAGAGCAACAAAATGCAAATTATTATGCTTAAATGTTAGTTATTACAAATATATATATATATATATATATATATATATATATATATATATATATATAAAGCTATCTTGTTTGTGATCAACTCAAGAGACAGATTGATGAATCACTAAAATTAATTAATTAATTTCTGAGTTATAGTTACCAACTACCTCGAACTGGGTTTCTTTCATGCATATTCTAAGGGCATATCAGGGATCAGAGAGTATGCAAAACATTGAATATATCATGACCCTGTCAAGTTTGGAAGATGCAACATGATATATAATACGATATTAAATGCAAATAGACACATGTCCGTGAAGTTTCGAAAATTTCCATTTAAAGGGAAGGAATGAAGAGTTTAACCTTCTCAGACCTTCTCAGACCCATATGTGATACCTTAGATTTTGCGTTGTGTAATGAAACGTTGTAAACGAAGAAAGTTGTGTCTATGGTATCACCAACTATAAGACGTGCGCTCTGCAGTTGTGAGCCCTGCAAGAGGTATACGAATGGCAGGAAACGTTGGAAGAACACGTAAGGAGTTCTCGTGGTAAGTTTCATTTCTTTTATTACCTGTAGTAGATATTACTCAATAACATTTACGTTCTATAGCAATACAAGAAATGCAGTGTGTTTTTTGAGATGTCATATAAGTTATTAAATCATAATAGTAACGAATAGTGAAGGTACATAATATAATACCTTAGGTCACAACCGATACAAATGTAGTTACAGGAGGGTTTTTATTGCGTCACTTCTGTTTGCTCTTACGACACTTACTTGCACTGTGATTTTTCTTCACATAAAAAGACCCTAATTGAATGTTAGTAAGATATTGATAGCTAGTATGTTTTATGTTAGGTCCTTCTGAGAGCAAAAAAACAGTTACGGGGTCGGTGCTCAGGTGGAAAATGGGACAATACAACCACACTATTGTGTCCCAGTTAACAAAAGTAGGAAAGAGTACAGTTTTCAGTGCATTATTTAGTGTCTCTTCCTCAGTACACTCCTCAGTGCATTATGAACTGATATTGTAAAGACGCCAGTGTTGCTAATATTGGTTGGATAGTTATCTTACATGATACTAAATTGACACATACGTTTTCTTTATTGGGTGTATTTAATTTTGCTGGTGAATTAACAATTCTCATTACATACTCTAGCTTTTCATTTAATAGGAATACATGATTGAATTTGAATGTGTGCATGTGTAGCTTTGTACATGTGTAGCTTTGTGCATGTGTAGCATGTTCTTTCATGTAATACAAGTCGTACCTCAGCAATATTTTTTATTTTATGTAATCTATAAAAATATATTTACTGAGGGAATGGATTATAGGAATTCTAATGTACTGACATGAGTAATTTCTCTTTTACAGCACTCACAGGAGAAGATATAGGATTAGCACTGCGTTTGAACCCTTCTGACTCCAAATTTAGAAGCAGTGACGACGATAACAAATTTGAAGAGTAGGGTGTTCACAAAATCCAGAGACACTTGATGTTGGTGCACGTGTCGTTCTTAAATTGACAGTTTACAATATAACACAGAATTATCCCGTGACCTATACTTTACATCCATTCCGTTATTGGACATGTTATCTGACAGAAATAATCTGGCAAAATGAACAATAATGAAATCTCGGACTCCAGAATGTGTAAATTTGAAGGCGGACTCGCAACTAAAATTCGGGGGTAGAGGCAGCTATGACAAGGTGATTCGAAACGATGAAAAATTAGTAATAGTAAAATGGTTCGACAATCGATATTAGCTCTATGCTTCTTTCAATATTGGGATGAATCCTGTGACGAATGTCGCCGTTGGTGCAAGGACAAGAGAGAGTGTGTGCAGGTTCCAAGATCAGCAATTGTCAGAATTACAACCTTCATATGGGCGGTGTAATATCTAAGTACCGCATCAAATCAAGGACAAAACATGGACTGTAAGATGTATTTTTCACTTCGTCGATTTTGTGGCAGCAGCAACTTGGATTGAATACCGTGAAGAGGCTAAACACCAACACACGCCAAGAAAATACATTTTTCATTACTATGAGTTCAAGCCATCAATTGCACAAGATCTGATATTTGATACGTGGTCTTCCGCTGAAGCAAGTGCAAGTTCAACACAGGATTCCAGTGCTGAAGAAGACGTTAAAAGGAAAAGAAAACAGAGGCAAATTTTTCCTATACCTCCTAAGAAAACAAAAATATGTCATGCAGAACATATGCCAGAATATAATCCCGAAATACAGGCTAGTAAGTTGAATTTCAGAATTGAAAATTTCAAAGGGTTCACATTTGTACTATACTCATCTAGTCGCCTATACCTTTGTTTTACCAGTTGCTGCAATTTGCCAAATGTAAAACAGTATATTCACGAAGATAACTTGAAAATATAAGACAATAATTAAAATTATTCAGTGTGATCTGATTGAAATAAGAAAACTGCTTATTTTTTCTGGAATTATTATTGGAATACTATTGCAATACATGTATATTGTAATATTTAATTGTGTATTTTATTTCTTTAGAATTTAATCGAAATTAAAATGTTGTATAGATATGTATCCATAACATTGTTTCTTACCATTTTCATTATATACGTACATAACTGCTAACCTAAATTGGAGGCACGAAGCTCATGTATTTGCTTGATTGAGACCTAAGGTATGAAATATGATACCTTACTGTGTGACACACCCAGAGCGTTGATTCACCAAATGACCACATATTCTTACTTTTTTGTCATGAATTGATAATTTAATTACAGTCGTGTAAAGTTTTACCTGCTATCATATCCTCAGGTCTCAGGAGGTTAAATATAATACATCAATACCTGTATTAAATCCAACTCAATAATCTTCGGGATCGCTGATATAAATAATAACACATTCGATGCCATTGAAGTGGAAATTCGGCCATTATTACAAGAGGAGCTAGAAAATATTTTGCGTGGTGATGTGTCTTTGAAATGAAATCTTTGAGTTTTACGTCCCACGGTTATGCCGTTTAGGCTAAAGGAGACGGTGATTATGAATAATGAATGAAATGGTGGAATGAAGAAAGTGGGAGGAAACGGGAGAACCCCGAGAAAACCCACGCACACGGTGTTTGTCCACCACAAAGTTCACTTGGCGGGGGCGGGGATCGAACCCGGGAGCCGAAGCACCAGAGGTGAACGCTCTACCACTGAGCCACCGCGGCCCCCCATGTGGTATTGTGTCAATGTGTCATTTTATGTATATATATATATATATATATATATATATATATATATATATATATATATATATATATATATATATATATATATATATATATATATATATTACACTTTCATTGAAATGAATAGCCTAATTGTATTAAACGGTTAGAAAACCTTCCAGAAGCTTATTCTCCCCATTCAAAGGAATGCCATGTAAGCTAGTAGATAACATTAATGTCAAAGAAAAATGTAGTACTTTAGTAAAACATATTTGATTGATGAACAATAGTTATTGCTGGCAATATGCTAGTTATATTTCATAATATAGCCAATAATTACTGTAGAAATAGAAAAATCTCCGTTTAGCTATATAATATCTCCTGCATTCCACTTCCTGTTTTTCTTTCACTGGAAAATAAAATAAACGCAAACAAACATGGTTCATTTATTACATCCGATAATAAAATCCCCTTTACTGTCATTCTTCCCTTATCACTTCCCTTCCTTGTCAACCAGTTCGTAATTGCTGGACTTTGCCCTCCTAATGGTTTGCCTTTCAATGGCCACATAAGAATGTAGTGCAATTCCAAGAGCAGAAGCTACCAAATTCAGTTCGTACTTTTGAGCCTGACAACACGTTCCATTCATATACAAATCTGAACGTTTTCATCAATACAGTAAGATAGTACTCACCATATATATATATATATATATATATATATATATATATATATATATATATATATATCGATTACCATTTTTGTTTCAAAGCACATTTATTGTACTTGGTTTTACATAGGGGTCTTATCATTTTGCCGGTTGTAACTTGAGGTTTGGAAGGTAGAAAATGGAATGTCAACTGGAGAAACTGGAAAGTTTGCGACATATGCATTATTTATTATTTATTTATATATACCTTAAACAGTGTAAAACTGCAGTTATAGAAGGTTAACAATTAGTGTTTGTTTATGTTCAGTTAAGCAGTCAAAATAAAGATGATAAATGAGTTTAAATACATATTACCAGGACAAAACTAACTTACTAACTCTATAGCCTATGGAACCCGGAGGTAAAATAACGCGTTCACAAAAGCTCTCCACTGACTTGTATCCTTAGCCAATTGGATCCAGTTTCTACTTTGTATTCCTATCTCTGCTAGATCCATCTTACATTGTCCTCCCATCTGCACTTAGGTCTTCCTAACGGTCATTTTCCGACTGGTCTTTCAGTCAAGACTTTCAAAGCGATTCTACTTTCTTCCATTCTAGCTACATGACCTGCCCACCTAAGCCTCCTAGACTTGACGACCCTAACAATGTTGCGTAAACCGTATAAATTATGTAGTTCCTGATTATGAAGTTCCCGCCATTCCCCACTCCCGTTCCTCTTGGGAATGAATATTTGTCTCAGGATCTTGTTCTCAAATACTTTCAGTCTATGTCTTTCCCTGAGAGTAAGCAATCATGTTTCGCAACCATACAGAACAACAGGCATGATTATCGTTTTATATATTTTAAGCTTCAAATTTCTCGACAGAATTATCGACGACGACAGATTTTGAACCGAATAGTGACACGAATTCCCTGCTTTTAGTCGACATTTAATTTCTTCGTGAATATGATTTTCCTCTGTTAATATTGATCCTAGATATTTGGAACTATCCACTTTATCAAAAGTGTTATTTGATATTTTAACGCATCCATAAATTGCTGTACTACGGTCCCAACGCACTTCCATGTATTTAGTTTTCTCTGCATTTACTTCTAAACCCATGTCCCTGCAAGCGTTTAATAAGATCTCTGCACTTCTTTCTATTGTTCTCCTACCATCACCTATTAAATTTACATCATCAGCATATGCCATAATCTGGTGAATACCGTTGAATTCTCGGCCCTGGTTGCTATATTTGATTTTCCTTATAGTGTATTCCAGAACAAAGTTAAATAATAATGGAGACAACGCATTTCTTTGCTTTAGGCCATTTTCGACTTAAAAGCTCGTGGACAAAAATTTTCCTACCCGAATATTACTTTGGTATTTATTTAAATATATCTTAGTCAATCTAATTAGCTTTCTCGGTATTCCAAGTTCTGTAAGAACGTTGTATAATTTTTCTCTCGTAATCGAGTCGTACGCCTTTCTAAAATCAATAAACAATTTATCTACCGGGGTATTGTATTCTCACTTCTTTTCGAGCATTTGGCGAATGGTAAATATTTGGTCGATAGTTGATCGATTTCGTCTTAATCCCCACTGATAATCTCCAATCATTTCATCGGCGTATGGGGTAAATCTTGCTAATAGAATATTTGAAAGTAGTTTATAGGGTGTTGACAGAAGAGAATTGCCTCGATAATTATTACAGTCAGTTTTGTCGCCTTTGTTGTTAATTGGAGCAATGATTGATTCTTTCAACTCTTGTGGCAATTCTTCCTTGTTCCAGATAAGGAGCATGAGTTTGTGTATCTTGTTCCACAATTTTTCGCCTCCAGGTAAAATTAACTCAGCCGGAATTTCATCTATACCCGGAGATTCGCGTTTCTTTAATTTCGTTATAGAGGTTTCTACTTCTATTCGGTTTGGTTCCGGGATATACGGTTCTGCGGTGTTTATCTCCTTTTCTCTACGCAAATTAGTTTTTGTTGCGTGTTAAGCAAATAGTCAAAGAAATCTTTCTATCTATTTAAGATGCTATCCCTATCAGTAAGAACTGTACCGTGAGATTTCTTTAATATATAATCACGACGTTGATAGCATTACTTGAATTCGCTGATCTCCTTATACTTGTCTTGAATGTTTTTATTTTTACTATTGTCTTCAAGTTCCTTCAAAAAATCACGTTTCTTTGTTCTAAAAGTTTTAGAATTTTCCCGCCTGATATCTGTATTTTTTTTCATTCGAAATTTGTAGGCAGCGTAATTTTGCATGTTTTCTCTTCTCTGCTAGTTTAATGCATTCCTGTTCGAACCATGGTTTGTTCCTATGTATTTCCGCGTGACCCAACTTTTCTTTGCTGAAATTTTAATGCTATCTCTAATTTCAATCCAGGTAACCTCAACCCTAATGCACTCCGAATCTTCTAAAGCCGAGAATCTATTCGAAACTTCAATCTGGTATTCCTCTCTTATCTGGCTCTCTTCTAATTTCTTTAAATTAAATCTATCCGTTTTCGGATATTGAATATTACTTTTATTCAACGATAATCTCTCTCTGTTATCGCTGCTAGCAGGTAGTGATCAGTGTAACAATCAGCTCCTCTTAACGACCGGACATCAATTACGCTAGATTGCCTTCGTCTATCTACTAAAACGTGATCAATTTGATTATGTGTTTTTTCCGTCTAATGATGTCCAAGTGTATTTATGAACGTCGCGATGTGGTAATTTTTTACTCCTCACGATTCGTTTTTTGGATATTGCGAAGTTCACGGGTCTAACATCGTTGTCATTACTTTCCTTATGTAGACTTTCGTCCCCTATAATAGGTTTGAAAAATCCTCTCGTCCTACCCTCGCATTGAAATCCCCTAATAGAATTTTCATATGGTATCGCGGGAGTTGGTCAAATATCCGTTCCACTTTTTCGTAAAAACTGTCTCTTATATTGTCATCCTTATATTCAGTTGGGGCATGTACATTTAACACAATATCACACCACCGTCCCTTAAGCGTAATAAAAGAAAGTCTGTCAGTAACAAATTCATCCTGTTTAATTGCTGGTAATATTCGTTTGTGAACGTAAAACCCGGTTCCTAACTGGTGATTTTTATTTCCTTCCCCGTAAAAGAACGTAAAATTTCCGGAATTCACAGATCCATTTACTTCCCACCTAACGTCCTGAACTCCTACTAGGTCCATTCTGTATTTCTCTAACTCACTCGTTACGGATTTTAACGTACCTGCCCTATAAGGACTTCTAATATTTGATGTTCCAAATCTCATGTCCAATTTCTTTGCTGAGGTAGTGCCAAGATATCAGTCCTTGTCCGAGGCTTTTGTGAATATTTTTGAACAAATGCCTTTTTTTTTACAGAATGAGGTTTTTAGTCTTGCCCAAACCCCCAAGCTGGAAAACCAGTCCTAGTCGTCTGTCCGCGACTGCTTATTCAGTATATTCACAGCTAACCTCTATACCTAGAGGCCTTCTCTTCGATCCGCAACCTGAGGACGCTCCATGCCGTGGTGACAGGAACCTACGTTACACGCATAATACCAGGACAAAAGAAACAAAACACAATAAGTGTACAAATAAGCCATACATCATAGGACTTCCAGAACTTAGTTAATGAAGTGAGGTTCTTGGTAGCAAATATATCAAAACAAGAAATCTAAGAGCACTAATTCTCCAAATAGGTGACATATATAATATAATTATTCTCGCTTTCCTGCAAAATAATATATTATTGCTTTTGCACGCGTCTTGAAAGATGGGGCTTGGATAAATAGATTTTGTAACCACACGTGACAGTCAATTTTATTATGTAGGAGTCTAGAGAGAAAAATTAAGTCAGTTATTGACCTTCTTTTTTCCAACGTGCTGAATTTCAGATTTTCAATTAGATTGGTTAAGTGCTCAACATTTGGATTCAGACCAATCTTTTTGAAGGTAAAATATCTTAAGAATTTACTTTGTAATTGCTCAAACTTCTAGCATTTACGTGTGAATTCCAGATAAATGACGCATATTCTAGTTTAGCTATAACACACAAAAAGTAAAGGGTCTTCAATGTAGTATCATTTCTGGGTTTTCCGTGTCGTATCGGTTCTGGGTCTTCAATGTCGCATCATTTCAAGTTCATTATCCACACAGATTACGAATGTTGTTCCTGGAGGTTTAGTTAGTTATTGTTTCTACATGTTCACTGATGGCTAACCTATGACGAATACTACTCCCAATTTTTCCACTAAGTTTGATTTGCTTAAATGTGTCCACTAGTTGAATACGAATATTTACAAGAAAATTCTTTCGTATTGAACATGACAGACAGACGTTATCTACATTCATCTTAAGTTTGTTTGCTTTACACCAATACATTACATCAGTGGTTCTCAAACTTTCCGATTCCCCTTGTAATGCTATCTGAAATTTCACATGGAAATAATATATATGCATATTACATATTACTAATGCAATTAGTAATTTATGATACATGATACTTCCCGAGTGAATAGAATTTCAATTGAAAATACAATAAGTTTCAAGACTGAAAATCAAGCATTTTTATTTTAGGAAATCCACTTGATTAACAATGTTCTTAAATATGAGAAATGAAGTTCATTCTGTTTCTCTATACTTGCATTCAAACCCGAAATAAGTTTTGTCACCATCAATCTCAGGTCCGATTCCACTTTAAAGTTTTAATACTGCAAAGAGAAGAAAAGGTCTGCTCATATAAGTAAGTGGTAGGAAAAACATCAAATGCTGCAATGCCTTTTTAGACAACTCTTCACATTCACAACACACACTCAACCAAAAGCTACCTAGATAATTTTCTTTGAACTTTCAGGAGGGGTTGCCCATCGTTTTCTTTAGAAATCCCAGAACTGAGAGGAAGCTTAATGTTTGTAAGCATGGGAATGACAAACATTTACTTTTTTAATTATGTTTAAAAAAACAAAATCTTTGATTGGTGGTAGTAGTGGAAGTTACCGCCACTTCAAGAGGAAATCCATGAAATTCCGAGGCGTCATGCAGTTAATGTTCAACTGGGTTTGAAAAAGTACCCTATTACAGAATGAATTTCTCTCATTTGATGTAGTCCTATATAACGGTGGACCGGCTTCAGGGCAGAAATTAAATAAACTAGGAAAATATTTAAATTTACAAACGAAGGTATAATTTCTAATTGCTTTCTCTTTAGTAGCTGAAAAAAAATACTTCTTGCATAACAGGTGTAAGTTTCATTTTATTACAACATATTTAAAATTTTAGTCATCGGGGATACCCTGACGAAGTCTCATGGATGCCCATGGGTCCGCTGACCCTACTTTTGGAACCACTGCATTGCATTATGTAAGTCATGCTGTAATAAATGATAGTCTTCTGGTGTTTTGTTTTTTATGTGTTTTCTGATCGTCTGTAAACAACAATTTCTCTGCGTTTGTAATACGATGCGGAAGATCATAAATAAAAATAGGAAGAGAAGAGGACCTAAGTTCGATTGGTGCGGAACTCGTGAAATCGTGTCCACTTTTAAGAAAGAAATTATTTATAGAGATCGGGATGTTTAGGGTTATGGAAATAAGAGGAAAAGAAATTGATCATACCAGGACTAAAGTTAAATGAAGCTAATTTCTGTAATAGAGCACCATGTTGTACATTGTCCAAAGCCCTACTGAAATCAGTGTATATAGCATCTTCCTGATCATTGCTATCAAAAGAAGAAACTCTAAAATCTGTAATTATTCCTAAATTTGTAAATGTCGATCTGCTTTGTAAGAATTCATGTTGATGTGCCGACAGTGCAGAGCGTACGTGGTGTAGTATTCGATCATACAGGACACTTTCAAATATCTTTGACAACACGTACAAAATTGCAACAAAAAGAAAATTTTCAATATTGTTCTGCTATACTGATTTAGAAATCGGGCAAACAATTGAGTACTTCAATTTGTCAGGCAAAAATTGGTTTTCGTTGCAAGATTAAATATCATACTTAGAGGCTATTTAAAAATATTCGTACAATATATGAAGGAATGGTGTAATTTATATTAATTTATCATGATCGGTGTCAATAAAAATACCCTGAAACATATTTTACATTTTATCAACTTAACATCCCCAGTGAAAGTACATATTTGTGGGAAGTACCAGGAAGCAGTGAACCGTGACAACTTGGATATTATCACCCATGTTTCCATTATCTTTCTCATTGTCTTTTTTGGATACGCACTGGACTTTTGTATGATAAATTACCCTTTTGTTCGGGCTCAATATTGCCTTTATTTTATCTACATTTGCATCAAAACATCATTTCTCTGCACGAGTAATGCTATTAGACAGGAATGGTCGCTGTTGGTCACGACCTAATCGATAAGAAGTTTGCAAAGATGTGCATATGGCTGCCCACTAGCTTTTGTGCTTTTGGCTTAGAGCATATGGTACTCATACGTCTCCTAGACCCGATTTTTAATCCTTGCCCATTGAATATGAATATGGTACGATGGTACAATTGTCAAATTTAATCACATTTGTCAGTTCTCGGGTACACTGACGTGAATCGTTGTGGATTAATGCGTTTAAACGGTCTTTATCAAACTCTGAAGTTTTCCCTAAACATGGAGTGTCACTAAGTCAAAATGACCCTTCTTAAAACGAGAAAATCATTCTCTTGCTGCTCTTTCTCCGATTGCATTGGACATAGACGGCGCTATTGTTTCGCTCGCCTTCTCTACATTCGAACCTCTATTGAAATCAAAGGAAAGAGTGTGTCAGAAAGGTCCCGTTTTC